>NC_068399.1:21899340-22228715 GCF_023724105.1 Carassius gibelio | reverse complement strand
TTCCCATCTGTTTTATTTGTCAGTTCACATCGAAGTGTGCTGAGGTTCTGAGTCATGCCTGTGACTTCATTGTAAGTATATGAACCTCTTCTATTTCTGGGTTTTGCATGTCAGAGGTTTCATTTCTTTAGAATTTATGTTTTTTTTATGTATCACACATGAAACAGGGTGTCCATGGGGGTCTTATTTTTCCAGTAATACTGAACCAGATGCATGTATATGGTTTAGTCACAGTTCACCACAGGAGAAAACACTGTGAATTACAAGAACTCGTTGTGTCTTACATACACTTTTACTTGTATATACATTTCCGTACAGACCCATAATATCTCACAGTGTGTTGTTGTAATGAGTTCAGTCGTATGACTATTCTATTGCCGAACTTTGTGTTAGATGTTTGTAATATTTTCATAAAATGTTTAAACCACACAGAGAGTATAACATGTCAAATGATACAAGCTTCCAGGTTGTGACATTTTACAGCACTGTGACCTGGGGTCAGAAACCAGTTTGTAAACGAGTTGAAATAATGCCATCATTGTTTACATGATATGGCCATATCTTTGTAACAATAAGGTTCTGAGTCTAAAGTCTTATGGCACAAACACTAAACTAGTCTTCCTTATGTAGGTTATTATAATCAAAAAATCCATAGCCTCTAGGTACAATATGCTGTTAAACTCATTTAATACAATCAGTAATCATATTTTAGTGCACAATTAATCAAAGCTTAATTAAAATCCTGATCATGCATAAAATGTAAAATAGTTCTCATGGTGCTTTCTAACATTCAGGCCTGTGCTTTTCATTGAAGGTCGTTTTTAAACTTTGTAAAACCATGCAGCATCTAACTGCATAATAATACATATTTTATGTGTTTCATCAAGTGTACATTTGAACTGATTTATAAGATGAAAGAATACATTTAGAAACCCTGCACACACTCAAAATGACCGTTTTGTTTAAAAAACTGAATTTAAAAATTTAACACAATGGTTGGGGTAGGTCCATGTCTGACCCAAACATTTTTTTAAAGTGCAGGTTAATGACCACTGTAAAAAATTGTAAACATTTCATTGAAAAAAGTACCATAAAACCATAGTATTGTTCTTGTTACCTTGATACACTGAACAATTTGACAATTTAGTAGCAAAATAAATCCTTTTTACTCAGAAATTGCTAGTTGATTACAAGGAAACAGAAAGTAACACATTGAATAACTTGTAAAAACATGCTCTGAAAGTCTTTGATTTAAACAATACACAACCTTAACAAACTTTAGCACTCATTTGAATTTTATGTAAAAAGTGTTGTTTTATGTGTTCCATATTTGTTGTGACATGGCTACTAGATATTTATGTATTAACATTCATATGTTTTTATGCATTTGACATTTATTTTCATCCAAAGTGCATTTTAGAGAAACTGCTAGTTTAATGACGTAGTTAAGAACTGTAACATACAGGTAACAAAATGACTCCGTGTATGACTATGAAGTTTTACAGTGTATGACTTCATTGACTGGAATAGAGGTTTTGTCAACTGCAGCCATAATATTGTTCATTAATAAACTGTCAAACTATTTATACGTTTTTAATAAACAGCCTGTCATCCCTTCTCCTTGGTATGCTTTGATGTGTATTTAGCATACTGTGTTAAAATGGCTCACTGACATAATTATGCTGTCATTTGCTTTTTCCAGCCCCATTTGTTTTTAAAAAAAGAGTCCAAGTTTTACAACAAGCTCAACTCCAGCCCCCACGTGCCCAATTTGGGGTTTCTAAAAATAAAAATGACAGTCACAACTGTCGCGGCGCTCGGGGTCTGTCCAATCCCCTTCCCCGCTGTGCGCTTCGCCCAATCGGGCGCCGGTATCACTATCTCGGTCAGATTAGAGAATCCCCCATCCATAGCGCAGTTCTATATGGTCACGATGACAGCAGCATACCAGGAGATCCAGCAGACTGACGTGTGAGCCCTGCCGGAGGGGTCTCAAGAGTTTTAAAGCGCCTCATGCTTCATTTAACCATTCAAGTATATGAAGTCGCGTCGCTTTCCCCGTCTTTCCTTTAATTTCGAACGCGAATAAAGCAGGAACGAACTTTTTTCAAACGGCGTTCTGAAAAGTGACGGCTGGAGGAATTAAAAAGTGAACGCAAAACATTCGCACAGCAACCGTTCTTTCTTTAAAACTAGTTCAAAACTGGTTTGGTTCTAGAGAAATACTTCTCACGCTCTTAAACTTTCTTTCGTTTTCTTTCCTTCTTTTTTCCCCCTTCAGAGTAGCGTGCGCGCGCTTGTCCCACTCCCCCCTCGCGCTGTAAAAACTCGCTGATTGTCGTATAAAAAGGGGGGCACGAGAACATCGGAAAAAAAAAATGATGAGCAATAATACATACTTCGACCAGCAGCTGCCGCCGCAGTATTACCAGGGCACCGACAACGGAGAGGACGGAGACGAGGAGATGCCGGCCACGGAGAAGGACCTGGCGGAGGATGCGCCCTGGAAGAAGATCCAGCAGAACACCTTCACCAGGTGGTGCAACGAGCATCTGAAATGCCTCAACAAGAAGATCAACGACCTGCAGAAGGACCTGAGCGACGGCCTCAAGCTCATCGGGCTCCTGGAAGTTCTCAGCCAGAAGAAAATGTACAGAAAGTACCACGCCAGACCCAATTTCAGGCAGATGAAGCTGGAGAACGTGTCCGTCGCGCTAGAGTTTCTGGAAAGGGAACACATCAAACTGGTTTCTATAGGTAAGTGCTGTTTCATTGCGTAAATATGCGCTCAACTTGGTGGTAAACGCGCTTTGGTACGATTTTATGCAATTTAGGTAACCATAACTTTCTTAAAGATATTTATAATAAATGAAAGGATGCGTAAAACTTTAATTAAGTGACTGTGATTATGTGCCGTTCCATAATGGAACGCGTATTGTTGCTATGGTTACCTCGTCCTTCTAAATTCGCGAGCGTTTACTTAGCACACTATGACTTGTAATCTAACTTTTGTGGCTAGTGAAACGTTCTTTAAAAACCTTGAAACGTATACTTGCATGTAAAGCAAACATAATTTTGAAGGGCACCTCAACTGTTTGTTTGAACGTTCTGTGGTGGGATCAAGCCTTAATTAGGGCCAGACCACGCAGACTACTCATAATGGGTCTGTTTTCCATTTTAACACTAAATATTGATCCTCATTTGTTGTAATTCTGTGTTGGAAGCTCTAAAGTATTATTTTAGTTTGCCCACACTCATTTTTCTCCTTTGAATGTACAGCTGGAGCTCATACTATCTATTCAAAAATGTGAATGATTTTTGCCTTCTCTGCATAATAATGTTCTCATTAAAAACACTTTATAATACTTTTCATTGAAAAGCAAATTTAAGGCCAGTATACAGTACATATGACAGATTAGAAGTGTATGTCCATTCAAATAAAAATCAGAGTTTCATGATGTTTGTTTGAATGCACATTAAATATATGTGCTTTTTATGTAGATGCTGGAAATCATCCGATGCAGATAATCTCAAAGTGACCCAATATTGGCTTTTTATTGCTTAAATTATAGATCAAATTTTGATTGTCGTTTGACATCAGCTGCTCCTGTTGATATGATCATATTCAATATTATATGAGACCAAAAGAGATCCCGGGACAGTAGTTTTACATTTTGGGATGCATTTTGTACCCTTAGGCTTTGGGACACGGTCCTAAATTCTGCTCTAGATCAATTTTATAATGGATTTGTGGATCCACCTCAAAGGGCATGCAGGCATGAAATAATTATTGATTATATGTCAGAAAGCAATTTTGGGAAGTTGTTTTATTGCATTTATTAATTATATTTCTTTGTATTTAAAGATATTCCAGTACTTTTAGTGCACTGGCAGTCTGATACTAAACTAATATCAGTTAAATGTGGCTGATCTGAGATAACTTCATAATGTTTTATTACAGTGCACCAAATATCATCAGACATATGTCAAAAAAGTACAATGGCTGTTTCTGGGTCATCTTGGCTTCTTTAAAATGACTCTTGGATCTGTTTTAGGGTCAGTGCCATTTTATTTATACATTTTTTTTTGCAGTGGCAAAAGCCTTATATTGTTCTGATAGTTCAGTGGTGGGTGTCAGGAGTTGGCAGCATGGCATTCTTTCAAACAACAGAAAAAGGGCAACGTTCATTCCTATTACTGTTGTGGGGCTGGTATGTTTATAATAAAGACTGGCTTTTAGCCATTGATAGGCACTGAATGATTATTTGATTGAACTTTGACTGCAGATGTGAGCCTCCTACTGGGTTTGGGGGAAGGAGTCAACCGTCTCACACGCTGGCACATGACCGCAGTGCTTTGAGCCCGGCTGTCGTTGGCAATGAGACGGATCTTTCCAGAAGGGCACCTGCCTCTCAGAACTCCCCTTACGCAAGAGTGTAGGGTGACAGAGGTGCAGGAAAAACTCTCGCACCCTAGTCCAAGAAACCCTGTGTGTGTGTGTGTGTGAACTGTGTGACATGGGTGTTGGCCTGCTGCCGCTACAGGAAATACCACTCACCTCATTTTTTTATTACTACACACTCATTCGCTCATGCAGATGTACCTGAAAGTGTTAAAATAGAATTAGATGCATTTACATGCATATTTGGAAATAATACGGAGCGCCTAAAGGGACATGGTGATGGTAAAACAGAATGAAATTGGGGGGGGGGGGGGGTTTGGGTGATTTCCATGCTTTTTTGTTTTCTTGCAAAACTTTGTTATTTGCTTGCGACTCTACTGTGTCCCCCCTAGAGATTTAGCATTTACAAAACTGTGTGTTTGTTTTGTTTTGCATGAAACCACAATGTTACTTGGAATAATACAAAAGTTATGGGAGAGAATGCAAAGTTTTTTAGGAAATGCAGTATACAGTAGTTTTGCAAGCGAACAAATGGTTTGCACAAGAAATCTTCTTTTGTTATTTATTCATTTGTTTTACTTATTTGTATTTCGATTTTTTTAAAATAAGTAGTAGTTTTGTCATAGTTATTATTATATTGAAATTTTTACTCTTGCAATTTCAACAAAATTTAATCTTTGAAAAAAAAAAACATCTGTAATCTTAACATTTGTAAATAATTAATGATACACTGAACAGCAATAACAATACTCAATTTGCCACAAAACTAAAATGTTATGTTTGCAAGACAAAAATCATGTATACATAAATACAAAACGTTCACCTGAGAAACTTTTGTGATGGAAATAATATGAGATGGAAAAACTATATTTCAGTACTTTTGCGAGCGAATTTTCAGGGGAGCATAATCGTTTGTGAGAGAATGCAAAAGTTTTGTTAGTGAATGCGAAAGTTTTGAAATATGTCCCTTTAGGGGCACTGTAAAATATAGTTTTACCATGATCAGTGATTTTTTTCATTTGGAAAATACTAAATATAATATAGTCGCCAGAGTGCATAAAATAATGCTGATAGTTTCTTTTCGTATTAAGAAGTGAACAAGCAGTTTGTGGAAAAATAGGAGTAGAAAACCCTTGAGTTTTGGGTGTAAGTGATGATGGCTCTGGGACAGGGATCTTCAGCGTTTAGCCCCTGAGTGAGTGATTGATAGATAGACAGCTGCGCTCTGGGGTCCATCTAGTAACAGGTGCTTTAAATAGTCTTACCGACCCAGAGGGGGTTGCTGGAGCTCTTTTGGATAGTAAGAGAGAGAAAGAGTGAGTCATGGGATAGAGATGATAAGCACATGATTCACATAATTCTCTTTCCTTTTCTTGAGGGTGTTTTTTTTTCTACTTCAGCAGTTCAGATTTTTACTGGCTCTGCCATAAACGTGATTAATGGTTAATTTGAGCAACATCTATCTTCTGTCAGTCAATTACAGTAATATTTCTGCTACATTATATTTGCTGTAAAATAGATAATACAATATTTATTTGCGGGTCAATAAATGAAATATAATTAAATGTATTATGTTATCTTTAGAATTGTATTATTCATATTAGATATTACTTCAAATGACATTTGTAAATAAACACATATTTTGTTTATTATTATTTCATTTGTTGGACTTATTTGTATTAAATTGAATTTATACCATGGTATAATTACTGTTAGTCTGCAGTTTCAGCAAAATGTTGTTTTCCACCTTGACATTTGAAAATAAACAGACTTGTGAGAGATTGAACAGCAAAGGCAATGTTAAATTTACCACGAAACTAAATGTTTATATTTGCAAGACTTAAATTACATGCCCATGATCAGCGGATCTAAGATGTAGTGACAGTTTAGCACTTGGGCTGTCTCTGTGTTTCTCTCTGAAGTGAATGTCCCTGTTGCCAATGTGAAAGGAAGTCTCTGTTGAGATGTTGTATCCCAGAGGATAAGTTTCATTGGATTTAAATTGAAGTCATAGCATGTTTTCCTGAAGTGCTTTGGTGGCTTATCAGCACAGTGACTTATCTCTACCAAGTCACGCTCTGTTTCTCTGCATGTAACACTTTCCTGGCCCATTAACCAGATTTTTCCTCTGCTGCTCTACACTGAGAAGTAGCAGTGACTTTATCGATTCGACCCTCTAGTTCACCTCTGACATTGTTTCTGGTGAACGTTGCATGTTAGATTTTTTGGTCGGCTCCCAGAGTTTATCTCCGGACTCAGCTCTATGTAATCTTTGGCCACGAACAGGATTTCCATGCAGAGTATCCAAAAGTCAGGCTTTCTTTTTCTGAAGAACAACAAGCAGTCTTTTTTGCAAACATGGTCTCCCTCTTTCTCTCTTGTGTCCTCCAGCGTCTTTAATTGTTACCATGTGTCAAGGGCTAGTCAGTCCACTGGAATGTTCAAGCACACACACACACACACACACGCACACACACACACTCCCACCAGAGATTTGACATGAACCGCTGTAGTGCTTTCCTCAATTTGTCCCACTAGGTTTATTAATATCTCTGGTAAAGAAAACCTAAAGTGTGGTGTTGCTTTATTGCAAAATGTTGCATATCAAGGCTGCAGATGGCCCAGGTGCATCCTGGGTAGGCGGATATCAGGTGTTTGTGAGGAACGGTTGTGCAACAGCTCTTAGTTCCTTTGTCTGAATGTGGGAAACTCACCATGTGGTGTAAAACACAGCCTTTGTATTTATTTCTAATAGGTTGCATTTGGATTATTAATCATTCTAAATTAAAAAAAGACACTTTGAGGTCAGCTACTAGAGAATTATTTTAAAGGTTTATAGTATTCAGTTCAAGTTCATGACAGCAAAAGGCCTCACAATATCAGAAGGGTTTATTTAGGATATCTTTTGACGCCCGCTGTGGAATCTTCTGTTACTCTATAAATCCAACCGCATCCTCAAACTCCAGGACCATGTAGGAGATCCGAAAATGATGGAAAGCAGACGAGGGAAAAAAGGGCGAGTCGCTTTTGATTATGAATGGGGTGCTGGAAGGCTGACTGGGGCTTCATCTGTGCTGTAAGTGATATTTGAACCTCTCCAATGTTTTCAGCTGCTTTCGGTGCTGTTTGGATAGAGTTACACATTGTAGAACAGGAACTTTTGTTTTAATGCACGTCTGAGATTCAGAATCGACTGGTTGCTCAACTTAAAGAGGTAGTTTGACCAAAAATGAAAATTCTGTCATGCTTTAATCATTCATCAAATGTTGTTCTAAAGCTGTACTTTATTTCACCAAAAAGTTTATATAAATATATATAGAGGTGAGTAAACAATGACAGAATTTAATTTGAACTGTTCTTCAGTGGAACACAAAAGAATATTGTGAACATTTGAGTTTGGACAAAAACAGTATTTGGAAATATCTTCAAATAAAAAGAGGTATTGAATAACACATGGTTGAGTGAATGATGACAAATGTTTTATATTTGTAGGTGACCTATTTCTTTAATGTGTTATTTAGATTTTGGGCTTTCAAAAATAAATGAATCTTTTAAATCCAGCAAGGATGCATTATATTTAAAAAGCCACCAAAAATACATTTATAATTTTACAAGACATTTCTACATTACATAAAAGCTGTTTAATATTTGTATTCATCAAATAATTCTGGAAAAAATATATATTCTATGGTTTCCACAAAATTATTAAGTAGCAAAACTGTTTTCAACACAATTATAATAGTCCGAAATGTCTCTTGAGCAGCAAATCAGCATGATTTGTGATGGATCACATAACACTAAAATACTGGAGTAAAAAATATATTGAAATAAAAATAGTTTGTTTAAATTGTGGTAATATTTCACAATATAATTTTTTTTATTGTAATTTAATATATTTTGTATATTTTATTTTACATTTAATTTAATTTGTTTTGAAATATCTCACTGACCCCAAACTTCTGAATAGTATTGTACTGTAAGTATGATCTGTTTATACAAATACAGTACATATAATACATGTATTTTTATACAATTATATAAATACAATTTTATTATGAAATTATTTGGAATTATTTGAATTACAGATAGAACAACAATAATGTGATATAGAATATGACTAGAATAAAAATTAAGGGTACCAAATTAACTAGGATAAAATGTATAGAAACCTGTGATCATATGCAGGAGTGATAGAGACGTGGATGTGTCTGTTGTTGGAATGTCACTCTATCTCTGCAGTAATGGAGCGGCTGTCGGGGTTAGAGGTGAGGTCAGAGGTCAAGATCATGACTGGTTTGCTGATTTGACAGCCATGAAAGTCTCTAGCAGGTGTTTAACAACAGCTATGAATCCAGTGCCCTCTGAAATCTCTCTTTTTTTTAAACGTATTATTCAATCTGTCAGCTCTTCGTGTGTTTTTGGCAGTCTCAAGTCTTTGGCAGACATAAAGCAGTTCTTCTGTATTGTGTTCTCTGTAAGTCGGGGAACCCGACGGCCCAAGTGCACTCTGGGGTGTTTGGTGTCAGCAGTGTCAGGCACAGAGGGCTGTCAGAGGCGTGATGATGTCATCAGCTGCCTGACCCTGAGTTGCCAGATTGACTCAGACAAGAAAATCCCTCATCGTCCACAGGGTCAAATGTCTTCGCCTCGCTCATTTTCTCCAGACACAGACTGACTAAACCCTGAGGATTGAACCGAGCTTTATAAATAGACAAATGACTAATATCATGATGTAAAGGTATTTCCCTAGAATTAATACTTTAAGTAATGTAATAGTAATAGTAATGATAGCCTTAGCAAATGCCACAGATATTTTCCGTCCATTTGATTGTGGTTTAGTGGAAGAGGTCTTCACCATTTGAACTTTATCCCTCATAACTCTGGAAAGACCTTTACCTTCTCTTTTCTAATGAGGGGGAGACTTTTAGTGGATTCCACGAAGAGAAACAGGCGTCATTTAGAGCATTTTTCAAAACGAAGCTTAACAAGGAATTTAAAAATCCCTTCTGACTAACAATCGATGACAACATCCCGAGCCTGGACTGCATCTTGATGTGTTCTTGTTGGACGTCAGCATTGAAATGGCTGAGACATGCACAGCTAATGGGCTATAGGCTTGTTACAGAGCGCTAGTTCTTGAAGGAACATAAAGGATTGTGTCTGTGTCTCAAGTGTCTGTCTGTGTTTCTAGAAATGTGATCTAAAGTGCAGACAGGATTGACTCTAAGTGCTTTTTAACTCATTCTTTCTCTCAGCACTGCATTAAAATAATGAAGACAACATATTTGTTTGGCTCTTTTGAGTTTAATTTAAAAAATATTTTAGTATTTAGTATTTTTCCAGTTAATTTTCAAATTATTATTTGTTTTTATAATAGTTTTACATAATGTTATATAGTTTAAATTGAATTATAATCAATATTTTTGTATTTATTTTTTATATTATTTTCCATTAAAATGACTGTGCATTATTTTTTATGATATTAACCAGCTTTGAATTATTAAAATGTTGGTGGTATACATAAATCATCATACTGCAACTCTTGCTTCATGTTGCTTCCAGATATTTCTGTTTATTTGTTAGTAAAAGTCAGCATTTTGTGTCATCCCACAGATTTTGGCTTACACATTTTGAGGTTCGGCAAAGTTGTCTTCAAATTATTATTAATTTGTTTTTAAATATTATTTTCTACAATTTTATATATAATTATAATCAGTATTATTTATATAATTATTTTCTATAATTTTATTTATTTGTAATCATTATTATTTATATCATATTTATATTTACTTTGCTGTAGTAAAGTCCTCATGTAAACATTTATCCTTTAATCATCCATAGTGCATGTGTACTTGTTTACAACATTTGTACCGTCTTTTAGTCATACTTTTCTCAGTAACTGCTTCAGATGTCCTTTCCTGATCCCTGAGGTGCCGGAGTCTGTCTTAATTCAGGCGCACTGGAGGGAGACTGGGACAAAGGCTCCTATGTGCCTGTTCTGGATGGAACTTCAACTCTGAAGCTTTGTTGAAGGATTGAGGGGAGGGGGTGAATGCATGCTGCAACAGACAGTTAGAATGTGTGTGTGTGTGTGTGTGTGTGTGTGCATTAGGCCCATGAGGGGGAGGGCAGATCTCTGAGCACATCAGTTGCTTTAGGATGCCTGTTAGCAGCTGTGACGGCAGCTGACTGGGTTCACTCAGGAGAGGAGATTGCCTGATTGTTGTACTCACTATTAACAAAACCACCGTCTTTCTCAAAAAGTCACATTCCCCTTCTCTAAATGAGTCCAACATTGCTTTTCTTGTTTTGAAATGTTTTATGCATGTTATCACCTAAACGTTGAGGAAAAAAGAACAAGGGGGCAAAAAAGGAAAGATTTTGTGTTTTGTTTTCCCCTGTTGGTGGAAGTTACCATTGTTTCTTTTTCACTGTGTGAAATACCTCCACTGGAGTTTGGGTTTGGGGAGGGAAATGCCTCTCGGTTTGGGCCTCCTTAGTAATGACAGACTTATTACAGTGTTTTATTACTGGTTTACATTGGAGACAGGCTTATTTTCTGCTCATTTGACTTGAAGAAGAGGAATAACCGAGAGTTAAACATACAAGCCCAGGAATGAATGCCTCTTATGAAACATTGCATGAAAATTAACCCCACATTGTTTTCTTGATATGTACTTGAGACTGGAAAAACTACACAACTTTTGCACCAATTAGCAACAATTCTACTGAATGGATTTAAAGGGTTAGTTCACCCATCAGTGCAAATTCTGTCATTAATTACTCACCCTCATGTTGTTCCAAACCCGTGAGACCTTCATTAATCTTCGGATAATCATCTTCATGGTACTCTTGTGAATAGTGGTGTGAATATAGCCTGCATTTTTTTTTTTGTGTGCAAAAAGTAGGGTATTCTCATAGCTTCAAAACATGATGGTTGAACCACTGATGTTTAATGATGTCTTAATTACCTTTCTGGGTCATAAAAAGTTTAGTTGCGTTGCTGTCTATTCAAGGTCAGAAAGCTCTCGGATTTCATCAAAATATATATTTATTTGTGTTCCGAAGATAAATTTACCGGTCTAATGAATGATTTTTTTGGGTGAGCCGTCCCTTTAAATGAAAGTCATGTGACACAAATGTCAAATTCTAGTGAAATCTACAGAGCTATTGGTGGAATTGGTTCATAAAAATGGATTGGTCCATCACTTTAGCTGAGGGGGTTCAGGTTATGGATATATTTTGCATTTGAAAGGTAGAGGTGAATGTGTCACTGTTTCAGGCGGTTTTATTGCTTTGATCAAGTTTTGACATCAAAGAGTTGTTTTAGAGGCCTACTGGTGCCATTTTGTTTAATCACACCCTCACAGTTTATCCAGCTGTTCTCACATCTGTGGGATACGTGAGGTCAGCTGTGTAAGTGTTGTTCCTATTGTCCATGGTCTCGAACAGGTTAGACAGGACCATGTGGCAAAACAACAGAATGATTGTCAATGATGGTCTTTTTTGGACTTTCGAAGACACACCACCTGCCATAACACATGATGTGCCATATCTCAAGATAGTGTGTGTATGTGGGAAGATCTTTATTTTCTCTCGTCTTTCTTCGGGCAGAAGTTCTCCTGGATCACTTTTTGATCTGCTTCACAGAGAGCTGTGTATTTAGTAAAGCAATCTGGTCAACACGTAGGCGCCATGCCTGTTTTCACAGTTTCCATATCCACGATGATGTATCAGTGTGTAAAAATGTGTTTACGTGCAAAGGACGTTGATAAATGAACTGCTCTGTCATTGTCCAGACTCGCTGTTTCTGTTGGGTTTCAGCGTTTATTTCTTTTTGACCTCATGCGTTCTGGTGAGGGAAGTCCGTTGCTGCCTTGAAAACGCTCCCAACGGCTGCCGATTTGCAGCATTTGGCAACTTGGGCCACCACACATTTCTTTCTGTACTCTGAAATAAATTATTAGAGACATGTCTGTCAATTAAAGTATCACGTTTTCCATAAAGTTAGGTCAGAATCCATTAGACTGTTGTACGGTTTGACATTCCTGTAAGCAGTAACAGCTTGTTCTTGTTTCAGGAGTAAATGTAATGCAGTGACATGGATGCTCATGTCTAAGTGGCACTTATTGGCTTAGAAAAAGATGTTTCCTGTCGTCACTGGCAGCAGTTGTATTTCTGATGTAATGTGTGACCGCAAAGACAGCAAGTCCTGAAGTAAACTGAACAAATTTTGGCACTACGTCCCACGAGTGCTGTGAAGTGTGCTTGCCTGTATATATGCTATGTAATGTTATATTTTACTGTTCAAAACAGTGTTTTTTCTTTTAAACCCCATAAGTGTCACCTGCCCACCCGTGGGCCACTTGGTGCTTTTTCTTCATTGTCTTTATCACATATTTATCTTTGGAAAGCTTAAAACCTCAAAATTCATCCTTTGAAAACTATTTTGAAATTGGACATTGCATTAGCATGGAAATGGGACTTCAATATCTTTTAGCGTAGTGGGTGGATTCAAGTGTCATATATTACAAAATGTATTATGGTTTTTTAGAATCAAAACTGTTTATAATCTTCAAACATTTACATTTTGTCAGAAAGGTCTGAGTCTCAAGATTTCATATTTGGTGTATATTATGTGAAATAACTAATATTGACTGAGAAATATAGGCATTTATGACAGAAAAAATGTATCAGAAAATGAATTGGAGTTTGGATGGCTATGTGTGGTATAACACCCTCAATAAAATCTAACAAGAACCTCAATTTTTTTTTTTTTATATCAACTTCAAATTTGGAACAAAACTTATTTAGACATAAGGCTTTAGTTCTATAGAAATTTTAGATTCAAAAATATTTTGTCAGACATTTCTTTTATATAAAATATTAAAATTGGTACTGTGCATTTTTTTTAAAAGTAAATTTTTAACTTCTATAACTTTTTGAAACTTTTATATTTTGAAATGATTCCAAAAAATGATTTCTGAGGGATCATGTGACACTGAAGACTGGAGTAATGATCCTAAAAAAATCAGCTTTACAATCGTAGGAATAAAATACATTTTAAAATATACTAAAATAGTAAAGTTATGTTACATTTTTACAATACATGAATTATATTACATAGTGATCAGATTATTGTTGAATGTCACTCTGAAAGAGACAGTAGCCATATTAACTATTAATAGTTATTTCTCCATGTGAAAAGTTAATTTGCTGGACATGTGTCTTGGTACTTTGGCTTTGGGCTTGTCATTCAAATCAAATGTTAGCTGCTTGATTTGTGTGTGTGTGTGTGTGTGTGTGTGTGTTTTCTGCAGTATCTCTAACACTCTTCCATTGTTCTTTGAAGATCCTGTGGAAAATGTGAGTGTTGATGGCATGTGTCCATGATGTCTTCATCCCACCCCCTTTCCTATCTTTCCCTCTTGGAGAGACACAGTAATGGAATTATATTTTCCGGCCTGTCCACAGAACCATGAACCTGACCTCTTTGACAATGGACACACGCTAACAGAAAGTCATCTGAATATTTGGAGTGTCCACGGTTTCAGGATGTGACTTCAGGCTGCTCTGTGTTTTGTGTGCGACTCTTGGAGAAAGTCAGATAACAGGAATGTTGTCTTTCCACAGCTACTGGGGGAATCCCTGCTCTCTCTCTCTCTATCTATCTCTATCTCTCTTCAAACAGACCTCTTCATATGAACACGGCAGCTGTTGAGTAGAAAACAGAACTGAGATGAAACCCTGTGCATTTAGAGCCAAGCCTTTTGTGTCAAGACACAATTTAATGTATGTTTGCGCAATTGTCAGCTTTAGCTCAACAAGGTGGTCTTTAAACAAATTATACTTTTTTTTTTTTTAGGTCAAGAGGTTCCAGTTTATATGAATTCACTTTTTTAGTTTTTAAAGGAATAGTTCATCCAAAAAGTTCACCTTCAGGTCATCCAAGATGTATTGTTTGCTCACCAATGGATCCTCTAAGATTATTGGATTATTAAAAATAGAGATTATTATTGATGTGCTCTATGTCTGTCAGGCTCCTATGAGTAGTGTTTATAACTCAGATCTCAACTTTGATATTGATGTCATGTGCTTTGTTGCATTGTCTGTCTTTTCAAGTCCTCCAGGACTTTCACTTTGTGACTGTGTGTATGTGTGTGTTGAAACTGTGTTTTATTTGACTGTATTGTACAGCCATGCTGCATTGTGTTTTATGGCTTTAAGGGAATAATAGGAAAATTATGACTGCATATTTTGCCTTTGAACCTTTAATTACCGTTTGCTCCGTGCATACGGTGCATATTTTTTTTTCCATTTATTTATACAGCTCGCTTTCAGTTGTCCTTTCTCTTGTTTATTCTGTTTTGATTGATTAGTTTGTCTTTTACAGTTTGTGAAACAAAAGGTTCTCATTTATTATACATTCTCTCTTGAAGCGATGTGTGTGTGTGTGTGTGTGGGTGTAGGCTGCATATGTCCTGAGGCAGAATGTCTCTTCCACACTGAGGCCATTGTCTCGGTCTCTTCTGTCCTAGTGACCATGGCAAACTTTCTCTCTCCTCCAGGGAGACTGCGATGTTTGTTTGGTAACCCCGAGCAACAGCCGTCAATCACCTGATGCATCTAAGCTGTACAGATTTCTGATGGCGTCACTGGCCGACGTTCAAATAATTCAAAGGGCAACACAGAATGACCTTATTAGAAATTCTTATTAGAAGATCTTATTAGAAACTATAAATACGTATAAACAAATGATATAAACAAATTGGATAGCAAAGATGGTACGACTCAATCAGTGCAAACACAATCAGTACAAAACAAACTGCGGTTTCTGGAAAAAAATATCAGAAAAGTTCAATTTAATAAAGAGGATCTGCTTTATGGATCTATTTTGCCATGTGCATGTAATGAAAGAATACATCTTTTTTTAAAACCATATGGGGCAAATTCACTAAACAGTCACTCAATTAATAATAATATACAATTGAACAATTAATTGTGCTGGTGTATTGCTGTATCGTCATTTTAAGTGCAAACTAAATAAGTGAACAATATTTGAAAATATTTAACAGCCTTATTTTAGTATTAATTGTATATAATTATAATATTGATTAACATTATGAATTGGCTTTTGTTTTTATATTTTCATGTTTAATTTGAATTCTAGTTGTGCTTGTTATTTTTCATTTGTAAAGCTTAAATTCATATTCTTAGCCATAATTCCAGTTTTATTTCAGAATTAAAAAAAAAAGTTATTTAAAGTGCAAACTTGCATATTTTAATGTAAATTAGGCTTTTTATAGAATTTTCCTTATTCCCAAAAGTCATCACAGTGTGCCAGGCACAATATGTGCAAACTGTCTGCTGCAAAAGCATATCTTTGCACTCAAACTGAACCTGCAGGATGGGAAATCACATCATGAAAATCGGATTCAGCACAATTTTGTTCCTTTACTGAATTGGTTGCAAAAACAACACAAGTACTGCATGCCAACAGCCCTATCAGTCAGCGTAGTCCATTCTTAGTAAATTCCCTCCTTTGAAGAACTTCCATACAATGACAATATGCTGTTCATCAGTGAAATAAAGCAATTGCTTTTAGCTGAAAAGGGCAGCAATCCCCAACAGCTGGATTCAAGATGAATGCATCTGTACTCGCTGCAGTAACACCATTACATGTGTTTTCTCCTATAGCTTTAGCCAACAGTGGCTTATAAAATGTTTCCAGCATCTGTTTCTTTATTTTTATCTCGTCTCGTTGGTGTGATTGAGCGGAGGGAGGATGTGAATGATCCGGACTGGCTTTAATCAGGGTTAGGAAAGTGTCTCATTACTCACAGAGCCAGAGATATGCTGCGTTCACTCAACAGATCGAGCATTTGAAGCACTACTGCTGTTCCTCATACTTATTATGAGACATGCTAGGCAAGCGTAATTTATTATTTCATCATTTTTTAAGACGATAATGCTAATATTTGTAGTTATGTAGTTATTTTTGAATTATTTATAAATGTTTATTAAAAGTGATCTAAAATTTTTTAGACATTTTGGTGACATTTTCCCTTCATAACCATATACAGTATTGTGATTATTAATTCCAAAATTGTGGAATAGACATGGAATGGGCCAACAACCTGTCACCTCATTTTGGAGTGAGACAAATGAGAAACACTTCTGCTTGTTCTCTGAATTACCCCCACTCTCCATAAGCTATCCTTTCCTTTCTCACTGTCCTAAATGGTCTTTTCCCAGGCTCTGATCCCATATTTGTTTTCCTGCCCATTATGTGGTGGTGCTGTACCCTAGCGGGCTTGAATTCCTGGCCCATGTCATCAGCCGTTCCTCAGAAAGGCTTCATTTGCAGCCTCGGCACTTTATTTTGTCGGAAGGAAATACTTAGTTCTGATGTCTTTTATTAAGTGTGTTTGAATCCAGCTGTTTCGATGGTTCTATGTGTTGGGCAATGTGTTTTATTTTCAGAAATTTGTGTTTTGCCAGGATGCACATTGCAGGGTTTTCTCAGGGTGGTTTGAAGAATGCATTGAGAATAAAAACCACTGCACTCTCTTAGGTGCAAATCTGAAATTTTTACTTTTCTTTTTAGGAAAAGTAGACCAAATAGCTGTTTGCGCTTGCTTAGTGTTTGCGTGCACCTAATTTGTCATATTTGATATTTATACCCAGACCTTTTATTTTGTATGTATATTGTCAGATGAGGATCTAGATCCCCTGAAGCAAACAATAGCAGCCGACACACACCTGTTTATTGATATTTGATAGTGTTGATGTGAGTGTTGAACAGCTGAAATGTGTTTTTGTGTGCTTGCTGTCTGATATCTGTCTGACCCTGATAATTTCCAGATACATATACTCACTCATCGCTCTCTTGACTTCTTTTTCTTCCTCTATTTACAGCTTTTTTGGCATGGTTAATAATTCTACATTACAAAGAAAAATATTCTTAAAAACACTGCAAAGCAATGTACATAAAATGAGGAAAATAGCCTGAGATATACATACAAAATGCATGATACTTATTTTTATTTAGAACTGTCCTAAATAAGATATTTACATATAGTCCACATTCAAAATAATAGTTGAATTTTTAAAAATGACCATTCAGAAGTTTAGATACGCTTGATTCTTAATACTTTGTTGTTTACCTACATGATCTACAAAATTGTCTTTCTTTTTTTTTTAATTAATGGTTGTTCTCGGGTCTCTTGTTTGTCCTGGAAAGTTAAAGAACCCACTGTTCTTCCAAAAAAATCATCCAGGTCCCATAAATTATTTGGTTTTCCAGCATCTTTTGCATGTTTAAACCTTTCTTGCAGAGGCTATATGATTCTGATATCCATTTTTTAAAAGTAGCGACAACTGAGGGACTTAAACGCAACTATTAAAAAAAGATTCAAACAGTTACTGGAGCGTAAGAAGGGAAAAGGCTGGGCGGGGGTGAAAACTTATGAACATTTTGGAGATGTGCAAGTTTTTCTTCTTTTGTTTAAATATCATTTTCATTCATCTAGTGCTGCCCTTCAGAATATGTACACCAAATATTATGCATTAATAAGAAAGAGAAATAGTAATATTCTACTTTTCCTTTCTTTTCTCTTTATCGTACTCTCATTCTCTCTTTCTATACTTTCTTAACGGCGCATATCAAGAACATTTCCAAATACTTTCTCCTTGTCTGTTTCTGTTGGGCTTGGCATTGATGCAGAGTGCACATAAATGTCTGGATGCATTCCTCTCTAAGCATCTAGAGCGCCATGGAACCCCAAAACACTAAACCCTGTTTCTTGAGAGGGGGCCACAGTGAGCGTAACACGCAGTCCTCGCCAAACATATGAGAAAATCTCAAAAGCAATATATAAAAGAGCAGTGAAGAATTTGATCTGGATCTTGTTTGATTACAGCAAGGCAAGAATGAGAGAGAAAAACAGAAACTGGCAGTATTATTAGATATTGGATTGCGCACACTGCAGCGTTTAGTGCAGACAGCTCCGCTGGGGGTTGAAGCAAAGTGTAGTCAGATTCAGCCAGTGTCCCGATTAAGTTTCATCTGTGTGTGTGTTTTATTTAAACTGACCTCATTCCACAGATCCAGGGTTAAATGACATCAGCCTTTGGCATTCGGTCTGTGGCTTAGTAGTGTCCATCTTAATTCATATTCCACACTGTAGTCCAGAGTCTTCTGACTGTAGCAGAGCAGTTTCAGGAAAGATTTGGCTAAAGGCAACGAGTAAAAACACTTTCTATGAATAACTGGGTATAACAAAGGTTTTTTACATGCTATTTTAGTATTGTTTTAGATTTGGGATTTGTGTCTTTACTGCATTGTTATTGGAACACAAATATGTACTCGTTTATGTGTGCATTAGTAAGTCATAAGATCCATGTTGAGAGAGTTGGTCCTTGCTATTTTATTTTGCACATCTAAACCTGTGAAAGCTATCAACACAGCAGGCGAGAAGAACAAACAGTGCGCTGCGAATCTCTCTATGAGTAAACAGAAAAAAACACACGCAATGCTAGGGAGGACATCTGAAAAATAAACACAGGAGTTGTCATTATTTCTGTTTTTTTTTTTCTAGTGTGTGTTGACATGACCGATCCCCCTTCAGTTCACCCTGAGCTTCTGATCTTCACCCTAAACTAATATGTGTTCACAGTAGCGCCACAGGAGTAATAAAAACCAACCTCAGAATGTTTAATGGTTTCCTACACCAAGCATTGAAACTCGCAGATCTTAAATAGTCTTGAAAACAATATGGTTTTCTGCTCGCTGTCTTTTTATGATTCCCAGTATCTCCACAAAAGGTGTTTCAGCGCTCATGTGTGGAATAATACATTTAAATCTTTCTTTTTCTCGTTACAGATAGTAAAGCTATAGTGGACGGCAACCTAAAACTGATCCTGGGGCTGATATGGACCCTTATTCTGCACTACTCTATTTCCATGCCCATGTGGGAGGATGAGGACGATGAAGACGCCCGGAAGCTGACGCCCAAACAGCGCCTTCTGGGCTGGATCCAGAACAAGGTCCCCCAGCTGCCCATCAACAACTTCCACAGGGACTGGAGAGATGGCAAAGCCCTCGGTGCACTGGTGGATAATTGCGCACCTGGTGAGCGGACATCTGTGGTTTATGACCACTTGGCTTGGTACATTAATCACGTGTGGGCTTACATGAAAAGCTATCTTCATTAAGTAGATTGAGGGACCAGTAATACTCATCATGGAGATGTCAAGAGTCATGCAGAATCTGCTTTGCCTTAGGAGATGGGAAGCCAGTTTGATAATTACAGCATATGATCTCACTGTGGAAAGACCAGAGCCAATAGAAAAATAGAGAACAATTGGTGACCTCAAAACAAGTGATCATTGCTTTCCAAAACATGATTCATGAATCGAATACCTCTAGATTTGTTTGGACTTACACTAGTGGAAAATCCAGAACCCGTGCAGTTCAGAGAGAGTTTAATGAACAGGTCAAGTTCTTTTGAAAGTGTGCATGTCCATCCTTGTCAACTCTCTAATCAAAGCTGCCATTCTGGCATTGTGTTTGTTTCCAGGACTCAGGACTTGGCTATAAATCCTTTGGGAAACTAGTAGGAGAGTTTCCTAGAACATGCTCTTGGATCAACAAACTTGTTACAACATTTCAAAATAAATAATCAGAAGTTAGAGTTAGCGCTAAGCTTGAGCAACAATAATTTTCTTCTAATATTAGGGATAACTAATGGTTAGCAGCAAGCTTTTAGATATGAACAAGATGGAATTGATCCAGGAATATGTTCTACTTTTACTTACGTGTTTTGATGTGATTAAACTTTAGAAAAATCCTTCACAATAGAAAATAGGATTAGTACTAAATGCTTCGATTTGTCTTTCGTTTAAACATTTAAGAATTGCATTAGCTTATGTTGAAATGTTTCCATCTTCCAAGTCATTTAGAGATGTGCTTAAAAGAGTCCAGTATTTTTGACAGACACAAACTGCAGTTTAATTGTCGACTTTAGTAAAGAGACAGGTGTAAATATGGCGCTGGGTGGAAGGCCCTGTCTCATTTTAGGGTTCATTTCACACGCAAACACATTGGGCCACAACTAGATGCACTGCTTTAACATTCAATATTAATTCATGTGCAAGACTGGGATTTGACTGGTGTCAAAGACAGCTTGTAATATTGAGATATTTAAAAATGATTCATCAGTAGAAGTGGTTTAGGTACTGACTGAAAGGGATGCTAACTAGAGCTAGAAGGTAGTTGGGTTGATAGCACTAAATAGCACTAAAACAATAGCACTGCCCAGATGGCTTCACTGCTGTATTATTTGAAGGGCACTGCCATAAAATACAACCACTGTCTACAAATAAAAAATGCAGGGTTTACATTTTGACACTGAGAAGCATTGTGAGAGGTGAAAGATGCAATATCTTTGCATGTTTTAGGCGTGCATGAGTTTGTTGGCTCTGCAGGCTGCTAATGAGCCCCTGGTCTGTGCTGTAACTGAGCGGAAAGTGTCAGAAGCTAAGACAGCAAACATACTTAAGTGAAAACACATGCTGCTTTATACATTTCCTTCCAACATGCACTTTATTTTATTTTTCCCCATGTGCATGTGTGGAAAAGCATCTCTTAGCAGAAGTGAAGCCAGAGAAGTTAGATGAAGTATTTATTCCAGTATTTCAGTGCCTGTGTGTTTATTACAATATATTTAAAACCCCTTATATTTCTCTTTATTCACATTTTATTTGAATAGAAAAACTTTGTTTTTAAAATCTCCCATTGACTTGCACAGAAGGAATATTCAAGTCCTTCTAAATCTAAACATCAGTTATATTTTTATTGTAATATTTGCAAAAGTTGTGGATGATTTGTGATCGATTTCATATTGTATGATACATTTTTCTCAATTGATTTACATTTTGATGAGTTATTAATGGAAAGTGAACTGTACTTGAGCAGTCTCAAAATCTTTAAATAATGATTTTCCTCAAAAATATAACTGCATACAGACTGTGCCCCATTCACACTTTGTTTACCTCCCCTGTCGTTTCCTCCATCTAATTTGTTTTCCACTATTAATGGGGGTTATGTTACTCTCTTACCACCATCTTGAATCTTCTGGGACCTGTAAATACCACTCTTGGCAATTCTGAATGCATTAAAAACCTAAAATTAAAGCTTTATCAGTGTTAGCAGTAGAATGGGGCCTGTTACAGATACTCACTGTCCAATCCAAGTATGGGGCCGCTGTGCTGGAGAATCTTGGAAAACAACCCTAGATCTGATATTAACATTTTGGCAGTCGTTGAGGAGTCTTGTGGTTTCGAGGCTCTCTGGTTCCATTTGAACTAAACACCTCTTGATCTTTGAGTGTAATCCAGCATATAATAACAGTTTTTCTCCAGACGGCACTGGTGTATTTGCTTCAGGGAAGCGCTCGCTGCTACGGGCCTGACCGCACTTATTAAAGGTTGGAAAAAAGGGTGAACTGACGGGAAACCGCTCATTTGAGAGCATTTAAGGTCAAGTTGAACTAAAGAACATGGATTAATAGATCCACGCTGTGGAACAGTGGGTCTGCAGCCCAAGATAAAGCTTAGTTCATCTACGTGTATAAAGCAATATGCAAGAGCATTTTAGACCTATACAGTAGCAGTTCTGAGCTAGAAAATGTTTCTCATGGTTTTATCACGAGTTGACTTACAACTCTGTCTGTGTCTTCATCTAAGGCCTGTGTCCGGACTGGGAGACATGGGACCCGAGTCAGCCAGTGGAGAATGCAAGAGAAGCCATGCAACAAGCTGACGACTGGCTCGGTGTGCCTCAGGTAAGAAGCAGTTGCTTATATTTATTAGCATGATTTGAGTCTGCTTTCTTCTTTAGCAGAGCAAGGCTGGCTGTTTTGTAGGCCACTGTTGACTTTAAGAAGTAGATTTTAGCTACTGAAATTATATTATGACCTCATGATCATGATCCTTGTGTGAGTGTGTGTGAGTCAGAGAGTGTAAAGCAATCTGGGGCGTGGTTCAGTCTGAAGAGCAAAACATTTTCATGAAAACATGAAATCTGATCAAAATCATGTTTTAATTCATCTTCAGATGCTCACTTTTCAACATCATAATACACAGTAGTGTCTATACATGAGAAATTCATAATTTTATTCAGCGAAGATGCCTTTATAAAATGAGTTTATAATCTAAACTATATATTAGCATAGAATATATATTACCACATTAGAATGATTTCTGAAGTATCATATGCTGAAAATTCTATTTTAACATTACAGAATTAAATTATATTTCAAAATATGTCTTTGCATTTACATTTTTAGCAGACGCTTTTATCCAAAGCGACTTACAGTGCATTCAGGCTATACATTATTTTTACTAGTATGTGTGATCTCTGGGAATTGAACCCACAACGTTTTGCGCTGCTCATGCAATGCTCTAAGTGTTTTTGATTAAATAAATGTAGTTTCTTACAGACCCTCAACATCTGAAGGTTGTGTTTATATGATATTTACTGCACTGTCAACAACAGATAAATTATGGGTTTTAATAACAAAGTGCATATTTCTTTCTGTCCCTGTTGGTCTCTCGTTCGATCTCCACTTCTGTCTTTCTGCTGTGTTAAATACCATTTAGAGCTATTTGCAGTTAGCTCTTAACCTTTCAGTCTAGTGTTAAATATAGCAGGACACTTAACCAGTAGGACATGAAAGACGGGACTGAGAGGAGAGAAGAGACCGAAAATATTTTCCACAGCTTTAAAAACATTGAGTACTTCATCAGTTTTGTGCCTTAGACCATGACAGAATAGAGCTGTGTTTATATCTGACAATCGATTCTGGCAATGACGGTACTTAAATAAAATGGCAAACGAAGTCAGTGAGATGTGTTTCTTCATCTCAGTCCTGTTCTTGAGGGCTACAGCATTGCACATTTGAGTTGTTTAGCTATCTGATTCAGCCTTGCAGGTCAATGTAACCTCTACTACTGGTTGTATGATGTATAATAAGTTGTATCAGGTGTTTCTGATGAGAAAGACTTCTAAAATATGGTACACTTGTTGCCCCAGGAGCTGGATTGAGAAATATAGCTCGAATAGCTTCCAGGATTAAAATCAGAAAACAACCACTATGTAGCAAGTAACTTCTTACCTCTAATTTTGCATTTTGTATATCCAGGTGATCGCACCTGAGGAGATCGTGGATCCTAATGTGGACGAGCACTCAGTGATGACCTACCTGTCTCAGTTCCCCAAAGCCAAACTCAAGCCTGGTGCCCCACTGCGATCTAAAACCCTGCACCCCAAGAGAGCCAAGGCCTATGGTCCAGGTGAGACTGACAGATGATGATGTTAACACTTCAGTGATTAGCCTACTCTTCCTCGACTTGATCCTCTGTATTTTTACATCTCTCTATAGGGATTGAGCCCAGAGGTAATGTTGTGTTGAGGCCAGCTGAGTTTGTGGTGGAGACCGTGGAGGCCGGGCTTGGAGAGGTGTTGGTGTACGTGGAGGATCCAGAAGGCCACACAGAAGAGGTCATATTCTATATCAAACTTATTTTAATCTCAAAACAATCCAGAATGTCTCAGTCATTTATAAACCATGCAGGTTCCTGGTGGTATTGGCAAGATTTAGATTTTCTTTTATTCAAGAAAACAAAAACAAAACAACAACAACACACACACACACACACAAAATTACGAAAAAATATGAATAATAATAATAATAATTCCGGTTTGGTTAAGTTGATTAAAATAATAATAATAATTAATGATTTTATTCTCATGATTTTTTTTTCAGTGAAATTAAGTTCATAAAATATTTTATAGAGTTTAAGTCCAGTACCTGTCTGAATATTCACTAAATAAAATATACAAATAAAATCAAAATACAATAAATTAATTTAAATTAACAAAATAAAAATACATTCATTAAAATTAACATATATTTAAATGTATTGATTATTTCATTATTTTTTAAGATCATAGTGTTTAAAATGGAAAATTTAACTAAAATGGAAAATAAAAAAATTATTATAAAAAAATTAAATGTTCATTGTTCTAATGTGATTTAATAGTAACACAATTCAGTTTTTTTTTTTTATTGAACAAAGATAAGGTTCTTGAGCCTTATTAATAGGAGTGCAGGGATACACAATAATAATAATAAAAAAGCTGTTTTAACAACTAACTGGTGAATGTCTTACTAAAATGTATTTTTTCACAGGCCAGAGTAATTCCCAAGAATGACAGGAACAGGAGCTACTCTGTGCTCTATGTCCCGAAAGTGGAGGGCCTGCATAAGGTATAACATTAAGCAATGCACAGTGGTGTCTGCTGTCATTTTGCTGCCATATTTTCACAATCTATGAATTCTTCGTAGGACTTTGTAATGTTTAACAGAAACTGAGCTTTATACGTGACAGATGAAACAGATTGTATCTGAGGGATATTTCTTTCTTCCTTCAGGTGAAGGTGTTGTTTGCTGGACAGGACATTGACAGAAGCCCTTTCCTAGTAAATGTGTCTAAAGCACTGGGTGACCCAAACAAGGTGCAGGCCCGTGGGCCAGGTTTGGAACCGGTGGGGAATGTGGCCAATAAACCCACCTATTTTGACATCTACACAGCAGGTAATGACAGTGAAACGATGCTGCTTGCTGTGAAACTCAGAATCAGTTAAATGTGTTTGTAACTCATGTATTTGTGACTCCTCAGGTGCGGGAGCGGGCGATGTCGGTGTGATCATTGTGGACTCTCAGGGCCGCAGAGACACAGTGGAGATCATTCTGGAAAACAAGGGCGACAGTGTTTTCCGCTGCACATACGGCCCCATTTTGGAGGGCCCTCACACTATATATGTGACATTCGCTGGCCAGCAGATACCCAGAAGCCCTTTCACTGTCCACATCTCAGAGGGTGAGACTCATGTCTTCACTTTGTGATCTTAATTCCTAGAAAAAAATAAGTTAGACGTCCTGCAGAGTCTACTTTATGATCACATTATTGTTTAACACCAAAGCTGTTAATGCACCAAGAAAACAACAAGTGCTTTTCTTTTTTTGCCTGAGCCTTCGACTTGTTGTTTTTTGCTGCATTAAAAGCATGCCACATTCTTTCTTAAATGTGTTATGCACCCACTGAAAAGTCCAGCTTAGACTAAAGCTTAGGCTTTTTCGGATGAATCTGATTGGCTTACTGTTGAAGAGCAAATGCTTTAGTATGCTGGTCTTTTCAGTTGCGGCACCTAAAGAGCTTATTTCCCCCTTGTAATGAGTTCAAAGTTGATTGATTGACAGCATGCTGATACTGGACAAGTCCCAGAGAGACCTGCTTTCTTTGGCATTGACTAATACCAGGTTGTTTGGTTTTGAGCTCCATTTGCTCATTGCTCCAGGGGTCCACTACCCTCCTGATGATGACGAAACGCTTTATTGTGTTTCCTCTCTCCTCTTTCGCCTGTGTGTGTTGTTCTAGCTCCTCCGAGTGGCCGGCAGATCGGCTCCCCGGTTCACATAATCCCTCAGTCTTTACGCACGCCGCCCTCAGAAAAGGCCAAGAAAATGCCTCCCCCAACACCACCCAAACCCAGGCGACCAAGTTAGTATGGGCCACCCGGGGGGCGTGGCAAATGCCTGCTCAAGCTTGGTCCCCTCCCTCCTGTCTCCTCTCCTCCCCTCACCCTGTGTCCTCTCTCGGGCACGCCACCTCTGACTCGTTGGCATGCGCTGGCGCTTTGCCCTCTGGGGCAGCTTAAATCAACAGGAAGCTTAATTAGATACAGGAAGTGATGGGATGAAAGTGAGTGTGAGTTAAAGTGAGAGTGTGAATGAAAGTTAGAAGAAGATTAGACAATGTTGCGAATGCTGCTGCTGGTCTTGTTTTAACCGATGCAGAAAAAGAGCCACCATTCAGGGGTGATACTGGACGATCACGTAACAGACGCTCGGCACACCGGGACCACTTTTGATTGGTTTCTGCTAATATTTATAATTTAGTAATAGTAATTCAGAATTTAACAAATTTAACCCAATGCGATAATTATTAAGTATTTAAAAAAAAATTCTGAAATAAATTAACAATAGTAACAAATTGGTTTAAATTAGGGCTGAAGATGTTAATCAATCAACTGATTTTATTTTATTTTATTTTGTATTTAATGTGTTAATATAACAGCCCTTGTTTGAACTATTTACTTTAACCTGAACTGACATCTGTGACGTCTGGGTGTGTGATATATTCATCTTAATTTTAGGGATAATCATCCACATCCCAACATTGTCATCGTGATCGTCGTCATCATCTCGGCAGTTGCTTGATTTGGCCGTGTCGCTCTATGAATACTAACTCAGAGAATGGGAATGCTTTAATTATCTGTCTTAACATTATTTTCCTAACCAAAGTATATAATTAAGTAACTTTAACTCATTAATTATTCAATTAACATTACTTTGTAGACTTTAGTCTGCCTTTTTATCCAGCACTTAAAGAAGATGATACTGGAAGAAGAAATTGTTTGATCAGTTCTGAAAAAAGCACTCAGGATTGAGCCAGACTGTTTTAATAGCCATTTTATTGCTCTAAAAAAGCTCATCAGTGAACTTTGTGTGAAGCACCAAACCTTAACAGTAAGCCATATATTAAAAAGAATTTAGGGTCTTTTTGAGATTGCTAATTGCTTTGTCATAGGCTTTTAAAGGAAACATTCTTTTTTTGTTTTTCTTGTTCTTCATTGCTCGTACCTTTGGCTGGGTCCATATGCATAACTAATATTGACAACTTCATCTCTATTCATGTGTGTATGTTTCATTAAACTTGTTTCCGCTTTTGTACTTATTATCTTGATCAAGAATAACCACTCTTTCCTCTTTTTAGCAAGCAACCCCAATGCCTGTCGGGCCATCGGGCGCGGCCTGCAGCCCAAGGGTGTGCGTGTGAAGGAGGTGGCCGACTTTAAGGTGTACACGAAGGGAGCAGGCAGTGGAGAACTACGTGTGCAAGTCAAAGGGCCAAGTATGCATGCAACTGTCTTGACTGCAATAACGATTGTTGTCAACTTTGCATCATAAAGTTAGGTAGCTGAATTAAATTTTACATTTGCAGGAGGTGGCGATGAGCCTGTGAAGGTGCAAGAGCTGGGTGACGGTGTGTATGAATGTGATTACTACCCCATTTTCACTGGAAAATACATTATCACCATTACTTGGGGTGGCCACGCCATTCCCCGCAGGTAGGATGCTTTTAATCCTCCACCAGTTTACTGTGGTGAAGTCCCATTCCTGCTTCCAGAAAATATTCAAATCTGTTGACCATATTAAAAGGAATATACAGGATATGGAAATGTTTTTTTAGAAAGATAATCTGCTGATTATCATGAACATCCGTCTCTCTTCTGATCAAAATGTGTATATGTGTGTAGCCCATTTGAGGTGGTCATAAGTGAAGATGCAGGCCCTCAGAAGGTGAGGGCTTGGGGTCCAGGCTTGGAGACAGGCATGGTTGGCAAATCAGCTGACTTTGTGGTCGAGGCCATTGGCACTGAGGTTGGAACTCTGGGTAAGTATCTTCTTTTACATTTTCGAGCCACTGTACCCAGCGATCTGGTGTTTATGCAGATCTTCTCAACTCTGGCCCTCAAGGTCCACTTTCCTGCAGAGTTTAGCTCCAACTCGAATCAAACACACCTGAACAAGCTTACTAGAAAGTACAGGCAGGTGAGTTTGATCAAGGTTGGAGCTAAGTTCTGGAGAAAAGTCAACCTCGAGGGCTAGAGCTATCAACCCCTGGTTTATGGTGTGATAAGATGCCCGAGAAATTGCTAAAACTCTTTCCATGCACAGGTTTCTCCATCGAAGGCCCCTCACAGGCTAAGATAGAGTGTGATGATAAGGGAGATGGGTCTTGTGATGTTTTGTACTGGCCCACTGAGCCTGGTGACTATGCGGTCCATGTCATCTGTGATGATGAAGATATCAAAGACAGCCCATTTATGGCCCACATCCTCCCTGCAGCCAATGACGTCTTTCCTGAGAAGGTCTGCCCTGACAATTGTCAGTAAAGATCGCACATTCCTTGGGACTATTAAATGACAGCCGTAACTAAACTAATTCATGTTTTTCTGCAGATTAAGTGCTACGGCCCTGGGCTAGAACCAACCGGGTGCATTGTAAACAAACCTGCTGAATTTACAATTGACGCCCGTGGAGCTGGAAGAGGACATCTACAGATTTACGCTCAGGTTAATTTTCATTCAAGTCCCAGATGCCTCTTGCCTCACTTTATTGGTAGAAAAAACGTTTTTGTCTATCTTTTATTCAAGGATTCAGAAGGCTTCCCAATCAACATCCAGATCACAGATAATGGTGACAGCACATATTTCTGCATCTACATACCCACCAAGCCCATCAAACACACTATCGTCATCACCTGGGGAGAGGTCAACGTTCCCAACAGTCCATTCAGGGTGAGAGCTCACTGTCAACATAGGCAGACTTCAGCCAGCTGATGACATTTTTATGTTGCTGTTTGTCAAGAACTTTCATAAACTGGATCTCCAACAATTTCAGTCTTTCAATGAAAGTCCATGACTATATTTTTCCAGTGTTAGATTTCGAACTTTCCCATTTACGTGATCATAGATTCCATATTGGATCATAACTTTACAAGAACCACTGTCCTCCAGAAGCTTTAAATTTCTAGTTTTACAGTACTCTGGTTTTTCTACATTTCTCAGGTGGCCATTGGAGAAGGCAGTCATCCAGAGAACGTGAAGGTTCATGGTCCTGGAGTAGAGAAGACTGGCTTGAAGGCCAGTGAACCCACTTACTTTACTGTGGATTGCAGTGAGGCCGGACAAGGTCAGACCAACATAATTTCTTCCGTAATACTTATTATGGTCACATTTGACAGAATTTAATAACAAATTATTTTCTTCTTCTCCCATCTGTTCTGTTCTCCTTAGGAGATGTCAGCATTGGGATTAAATGTGCTCCTGGCGTGGTGGGACCTGCCGAAGCAGATATTGATTTTGATATCATTAAAAATGACAACGACACATTCACAGTGAAGTATACGCCCCCTGGAGCAGGACGCTACACCATCATGGTGCTATTTGCTGATCAAGTGAGTCTCAGTCAATAATACCAAATTATTCTCAATGCAATTTGAGATCTTTAAATGCATTTTGTTACGAATTAACAGGAAATTCCAATCAGCCCCTTCCGTATCAAAGTTGATCCATCCCATGATGCTAATAAAGTGAAAGCAGAGGGTCCCGGACTCAACAAGACAGGTCAGTTTGATTAAATATTAGGTAAAGATAGCTTATCTCAGCTTTATTTAATGTGTCTTTGCCACAGGTGTGGAAGTGGGCAAGCCGACCCACTTCACGATCTACACTAAAGGAGCAGGCAAGGCAACACCTGAGGTTCACTTTACCACAGCTGGGAAAGGAGAAGCCGTCAGTGACTTCGAGATCATCGATAACCATGACTATTCTTTCACTGTGCGTTACACTGCGTTACAGCAGGTGAGGCACTCCAACACTGGGTTGCTGTTCATGTAAATGGACACCAAGTGGTTATATTATATATTATAATATTATAAATTCTATCTTGCTCTATCCTGTTTGTTTTGTGAACCAGGGTAACATGAGCATATCTGTGTGCCATGGTGGTGACCCTATCCCCAAAAGCCCTTTTACCATCACTGTTGCCCCTCCTTTGGATCTCAACAAGGTCAAAGTTCAAGGACTCAACAACAGTAAGTCCACAGCAGCTTATGTGTGAAATGTAATTCTAGCTATATTGACTGTATTAATTGTACATATTTTGTGTGCTTATCTGTTTAGAAGTCGACGTAGGGAAAGATGAGGAGTTTACCATTAACACACGTGGTGCGGGAGGTCAAGGAAAGGTGGACGTCAAGATTACATCACCTTCTCGCCGGCCAATCCCGTGCAAGGTTGAATCTGGAACATCCAATGAGGTGTACACTGTTAAATACATTCCCCCTGAAGAGGGGCCCTACAAAGTGGACATCAGCTATGATGGAAACCCTGTGCCTGGAAGTCCTTTCACGGTGGAGGGAGAGATGCCTCCAGATCCCTCAAAGGTAGGAGTCACAAATAGGATAATGCTGTTTACTCGTCATTGTCTGGATTTTCATGATTTCTGCAAATCCTTTTGATTGGTAACATTTGTTACCCAAATGATCTCATTAGAGATACACACTTGACATTTCAAGTCATTCATGGACACTTTCTCAAACTCACGGCTACAAATATACTATGAGCTGGCTGGGATGATAAAACTCTCCATATGAGGAGCAACATGGAATGCATTTTAGGAGTAACCAGAGAAATTGGACCGTACCGTGCAATTCTTACCTCACAAATCAGAAAGACCTTCAGAGAGTTTATGAACCACTAACTGAAGTCAGAATGTTCAAATTTAACTACAACCAGATTTTGTAAAACAACATTTCTTGATCCTCAGTGCAAGGAAATTTTCTGTTTGTAGAGGTTTACTTCAGGAATTCTGGTTCCAAAGACAACCCATTTAATTTAATTACATTTTTGTTTGTTGCCTGTTATCTACAGGACTGGATTGTTCCAGTGAGGGTTTTTCTTCTCGAGCCAGATGCTCTATTTTGTATATCAGTGAAGAAGCCTAAAACAAACACAAAAGGCCATTTAGCCATTGTGGGAAATTATTACAGAACAGTTGTGCTTAATTAATCTGTCAGGGAAAGGTGAACTCGAGTGTATGATGCCAAACAAGGTACTTCATCCACATGTGGAATGACTGCACCATACTCTGTCTCACTGAGAATCATTAGATGGTTGGTCTGTACAATATCGAAACAGATACAGATCTCTGACCATAAATGGATACAGATGATGAAGGCTGGTCAGCTTTGAAAAATATTGGACTGTCCTTTAGTACTCTTAAAGCACGTTGGACTGTTGAATTATTGAAAATCCAGTGCATACCCAGAGTGGCCATTTCACCTTAGATGTGCATACATTTTTAATATTCCAGAGTTCTGGAATCTATTATTCTGCTTATCACATGTACCACATGTATAATTTAGTTACATTAAAGTATTATATTAACTGGTTCTTTTTCAGGTTGAATTACTTTTTTGATTATTCCTGATTAGAATTCTGTTTTAATTTGTTATGGAAACATAATCTTGACAACAGTTTTGTCTAACTTTTACTTCAAGGTACGAGCCTATGGCCCTGGCCTAAAGGGAGGTATTGTGGGTAAACCTGCTCCATTTGCCATTGACACCAAAGGTGCAGGTACAGGGGGTCTCGGGCTGACTGTGGAGGGTCCATGTGAAGCCAAGATTGAGTGCCAGGACAATGGAGATGGATCTTGCTCGGTATCCTATCTGCCCACTGAGCCTGGAGAGTATTCCATCAACATCCTGTTTGCTGATGCTCACATCCCTGGTTCTCCCTTCAAAGCCATGGTGCAGTCTGTCTTTGACCCCAGCAAGGTCACAGCTAGTGGACCAGGGCTGGAGAGAGGAAAGGTCAATGAAGCGGCTTCGTTCACAGTGGACTGCTCTAAAGCAGGCGAGGCGGAGTTGACCATTGAGATTATTTCAGATTCAGGAGCGCAGGCTGAGGTTCATGTCCAGAATAACAGCGATGGAACATATTCTATCACCTACATCCCTCCTTTCCATGGAATGTACACCATCACGATTAAATATGGAGGACATGCAGTGCCGAAGTTCCCTGCGAGGGTTCAGGTGGATCCTGCTCTCGATACAAGTGGAATCAAGGTCTACGGTCCAGGAGTGGAACCCAGAGGTACAGTAAAATGGCCCATCTAAATGTGCTTGTGTTTAGTACCATTGTGTTTCGCAATGTGCTTCAAAACCCCTGTATTTTGACAGGGGTGCTTCGAGAGGTCACTACACACTTTGTCATTGACACTCGGGTTCACAGCAAGATGGGTGGAAACCACGTCAAAGTTCGGATTGTTAACCCATCAGGTGCCAACACTGATGCGTACATCACTGACAAAGGAGATGGCACTTATAGAGTGGAGTATACAGCATTTGAGGATGGTAAGATATCCACTACATAGAATTTTTTTTAAAATATATTCTTGTTTGCTGAACTGAATTTTCATTTAGATGAATCATGCACAAATTTTAAGAACATTATTAGTGATTAAATGAAAATGTGTATGAATCAAAAATGACTATTTTACAATAATCAAATTATCAATAAAAACTGAAATAAAAACTTTCTTTCTCTCTGTCAGAAAAAAAGTTATCCATGCACATTGGTTTGACAAGCAATAACTAAAGATTATATAGTTTGTGTAAAGTCTGTCATTTTCTTGCTTCATCCTGACTATAGCCGGCCTGTGCTTCCAACCCTAGTCTTCATTAATTTAACAGGCCATGTTGGTATTTCTTCTGAACTGAACCTCCCTTTCCTCCCTGAGAATCATGGGACACACACACACACACACACACACATACTCAGAGCTGTCTTTTATTCTGAGCACGGCTGCTGTATTGATTGTTCTGTGTGGAGGTCAGTGTTGCTAGATGGAAATTCATTAATTGTTCATTGTGTTTTGAGCAGAAACTGCTGATGTCTGTTTTCCCATGATGCCTTGATAATATTCCATCACAACTATCGATTGAGACTGAGAGAGAGAGAGAGAGAGAGAGAGAGAGAGAGAGAGAGAGAAAGTGCCTCTCTGTATAGCCACACAGACTCTTTCTATCAAAAAAGACAGTTCTCAGACAGGATAAGATGCAATGAGGCACCATTAAAGTCAGCCAATCAGATTTGAGCTTGCCAGTATGGAGATTGCCTAATGAGAAAGTACTTTCCAGTATCATATTTATATGTGAAAGAGTGCTGTTATTTCTGTCTTTGTGCAGGTGTGCATCTGATAGAGGTGCTGTATGATGACGTACCTGTTCCTAAGAGCCCATTTAGGGTGGCGGTAACCGAAGGTTGTGATCCCAGCCGTGTACGTGCCTATGGTCCTGGTCTGGAAGAGGGTCTGGTCAACAAACCCAACCGCTTCACTGTGGAGACCAGGTACATATTTCTACAAAAACCTGTTGTTGAATATGAACATGTTCTGGAATGGGCTCGTTTTGAAACATCGAGTCAAACACCATTGTTTCATGCAATCACAGATGCTTTTTAAATAGCTTGCATGAAAAAAAAAAAAAAAACACTCACCAATTAATTCAATGCCATTCACTGAGAGTGATGAAAATTAAGCAGTAACCCCTATATGAATAAATCTGGTTTACTGGTTTAAACTTTGGTGTTTGCATGCTTTGGACTGGATGTGAACAGGGCTGAATATACTGTAATTGCATAACTATTTTTAGATTTTCTTCCATGTCTGTATTTTCCTCTCTTTCAGGGGTGCTGGCACAGGTGGCCTTGGATTGGCCATCGAGGGTCCATCAGAAGCTAAGATGTCTTGTAAAGATAACAAAGATGGCAGCTGTAGCGTGGAGTATATTCCTTTCACTCCTGGAGAATATGATGTCAACATTACTTTCGGAGGTCTGCCTATCCCAGGTATGATGTCATTTCCTTCTGTCCAACTCATTCCGTGGTTTGTTCCAAAGTGAACTCAACACGCTAATTATGCATTGACATTGAATTTCAGCAGTTTGAGTACATGAGAGTGTTAAGAAGTTTCATGACAGTTTGATTTAATGCTTGAATATTTCATACCTCATGGTATGTTTTAGAATTTTCTGAAGAAAAAAGATGGTAACTGTACAATTTCTGTGGGTTTTTAAGGTAGCCCATTCAGGGTGCCTGTGAGGGAGCTAGTGGATCCAAGTAAGGTGAAGTGTTCTGGTCCTGGTTTGGGAAGCGGAGTAAGAGCCCACGTTCCTCAAACCTTCACCGTGGACTGCAGCAAAGCAGGACTCGCCCCACTAGAGGTGCTTCTGTATGGACCCACAGGTAAAAATAGATTGCACAGAGAGTTTGGACATATTCCTTGACATGTATAAATGCAATCTAGAATCTCTGCAATCTTTTAGAAATGTAAACACTAGAATACTGGGAAGACTGACTTTAAATGTATGTATGTGTTTAGCGAACATGAGGAAGTGGTTTCTATGCATTTTGATACTTTATATCAATAAATTGTCTATATAAATTCTATTAAAATATCTATAAAAATCTATAAAACATAAATAATTTAGCAGTGTTCCCCTCTCAGGATTCAATGTTGCCATTTTCAAGGCATTCTATCAATTTTAAACTACAACTTTGTAGTTGCAGTTAAATGCAACTTTGCAGGTTTTTGTATTTAATAATTAATACATTTTACAAATGAGGGGCATGTATTTTGTCCAATAAACTTTTAGTATTGTACACAAGATTTATTTTTTTAAAGAAAAGTAACACTTTTTATTCCGCAGGGATGGATTTAATTGGTCATAAGTGCTAGTAAAAACATTTATAAAGTAATGAAAGACTTCAAATTCAGATGCTGTTCTTTTGAAATTGCAAAAAAAAAAGAATCCTTAAAAAAATAAATGTATCAAGGTTTCCACAAAAATACAGTATGAACCAACTTTTTTTAACAGTTGTGTATATAGAAATTGCAACTTAGTTTATAAATGACTGGACACGGGGACCATAGCTTTAGTTCCACATTATGTGTAAGGTTGTGATGACCTTGAAAATGACAGTCTGGTGCCGGAGAAAGTCCTGGATTTGCATTCAGTCATGTCCATCTGAAGCCTGCAGACACATTCATCAACAGTGTTTTAAAGTTGTCTAAAGTAGATGACAGAGAGATCAACTGTGTTGTTATTCTAGGGATGACAGAGCCAGTGAATATCACAGACAACGGTGAAGGCATACACACGGTGACCTACACTCCTGCTAAAGATGGACCTTACACTGTGTGTGTCAAATATGCAGACCAAGAAGTGCCACGCAGGTGAGCTGGCTGCTTTAAGTATTAATAAAGTCTTAATATTAATGAAGCGAATAGACTATGATCAAATCTTCTAAGCTGATTTTAGAAATGAGACGTATGTGATTCTATTTCCCGCTTTTCAGTCCGTTTAAGATCAAGGTGTTGCCTGCTCATGATGCCAGTAAAGTTCGTGCCAGCGGTCCCGGACTGAACGCTTCCGGTGTTCCCGCCAGCCTGCCGGTGGAGTTCACCATCGATGCCCGTGACGCAGGCGAGGGGCTTCTCACCGTACAGATACTGGTGAGTGACAACAGCACTCGCTCAGGCCTGTTTTTTGACATGTTTTAAGACAGAGGTTTCCCTTGATGATCACATGTGCTTTAACGGCCACTGTCCCCCCTCCGCTTCCCTCTGCCCTGACCTCTGACCCCTTCCCTGCTGTCGCTGTAGGGTCCGGATGGGTGCAGGCAGGAGGCCTCTGTGTTTGTGGAGGACTGGGGTAGGAGGGTGTGGGAAAACCACATTGTAAAGGGCACCATCCCCTTCCATATTCTTAGGAAAGGATGTGTAAGGCGGCCCCTCCTTTCGGCCTCCTCTTGTTGTTACAACTCACCTTGTCTGGCGTTCCTCCCATTAGCCTTGAGCCCCTAAGTGCTCTTGGACTGTCCCCTTGCTACTGTACCCTCTACCCCAGTTTCCCTGCTCCTTTGGCTGCTTTTCTCCTTTATTGTTTCCTAGTTTTGCCTTAGTTGTTCCCTATCTGTCTTTCTGTCTGTCTGTCTGTCTGTCTGTCTATCTATCTTTGTGTCCTCTTGTTTCATATACACCATATTCCTTTGACAATGACGTGCCTGAAGAGACTTAGGAATTGTAGTTTCTTGAGGGTGTTCCTTGATTTTTTTTAAATAATCATGCTACTTTCCATTCTGAAAAGGAAGGGCGAAAACTTCACTCAAACCAAAACCAAAAGCAAGAAACATCATTTGTCTTGCACAAAAGTGCCATTTTTTTACGTAAGAGTGAACCTTTCTCCCAAGCAGCCATACTCAATCATTTTATACTGGTCAAGGGGACTTGATACCCTTAATGTTGCCCTACAGTGGTCTCTGTGGACTGACGTGCCATTAGATTTAGGTTTAAACCCTACATGTGGTTTTCCACTACATGACTAACAGTCAGACGTGCCTGCTACTGAATATATTTATTTCCGCACTAATTAAAATGAGAAATAAGATTTTTATATGAAGGCTCAAAAGAGCCTACGAATATATAGACACACATACACATTCCCCTGAACAGTGTTTAACAACTCATTTCATTTTGCAGGACCCAGAAGGAAAACCAAAGAAAGCCAACATTCGAGATAACAGAGATGGAACATACACCGTGTCCTACGTCCCAGATATGACGGGACGCTACACTATTACAATCAAATATGGTGGAGATGAGATCCCATACTCACCCTATCGCATACATGCGCTGCCCAGTGGAGATGCCAGCAAATGCCATGTAACAGGTCAGTTATATGTCCAAGTCTATAATAAAAAATATTTTTTGAAACAGCATCTTATGCTCATGAATTCTAACAGCTCGTTTTGTTGATTTGTAGTGTCAATTGGGGGACACGGATTGGGTGAGTTTTTTTGTAAACATCATCAGTTACCTATATTGTACTTTGCAAGTCTTTTTATGTAGGATCAGTTTAGGCCTTTTTTCTCATTATGGTGAACATCAAAAAGTGACCCATGAATTCACACTATAACTCTCTGAATGGTGTAGTAAAATAGCTTTATTGTGATTGCTGTGTCATGAACAGGCTCTGGGCTCGGACCCACTATTCAAATTGGCGAGGAGACCGTTATCACTGTGGATGCAAAGGCTGCTGGGAAGGGGAAAGTCACCTGCAAAGTGTCAACTCCAGACGGTGCAGAGCTAGACGTGGATGTGGTGGAGAACGCAGACGGGACATTTGATATCTATTATACTGCTCCAGAGCCTGGGAAATACGTCATAACCATTCGCTTTGGAGGAGAGCACATTCCCAACAGCCCCTTCCATGTGGTGGTGAGCACTTTCTTTTTGAAAGAAGCCTCTTATGCTCAATAAGCCTGCATTTATTTAAAGTAAAAAAATAAAGTTAAAACACTAATATTGTGAAATATTATTAAAATAACTGTTTTCTATTTTTTATATATTTTGAAATATAATTTATTCCTGTGATGCAAAGCTGAATTTTCAGCATCTTCAGTGTCACATGATCCTTCAGAAATCAATCAAATATCCTGATTTGATTCTCAAGAAATATTTCTTATTATTATCAATGTTAAAAACAGTTCTGCTGCCTAATGTTTAATATATATATATATATATATATATATATATAATTTTTATATCCAGGACTCCTCATGAATAAACGTTCAAAATGAGAGCAAATTTATTTTTATGCATAACATTTTTGTAACAATTTAAATGTCTTCATTTGATCAATTTGATGCATCCTCGCTGGTGGAAAATATTAATTTCTTAAAAAATGAGTGACCCCAGACTTTAGAACAGCAATGTTTGTTATATTTGTATTGTTTTATTCAAAGATCATAAACAGATTCAAATATGTCTACCAGTGCATGGTGTGTTTTCACAAAACAGTTATTTTCTCCCAAATAAAAACATGTTTGTGCCTCATTCATTGAGATTACATTAAACGTAGCGATTCAATTCCAGTTTAGTGGGTCGAATTGAATTGGCTGCATGTAAACGTGTGTGGTGTGAAGCCCTAAACATGTGACCACCTCCTTCTCCAGGCATCTGATACCATCCCTATAATCGAGGAACCGTGTGATAAACTACAGTTACAGCAGCCCTACGCCCCCTACCAGGGCTACACCCCTCACTGGGTACACACCACCCCTAGTCATCAGATAACATCCTAAACGCTCTCTGCTCCTCCGCCTTTATCATTACACCTTTTCATTTCATCCATCTTTGCTTAAGCTCCCATGATCTTTACTGCTGACTGCTTATTAAACAGCTAGTTGGCTGATCATGCATTCGTAGAGTTAATGAAAAGTTGTTGATCTCCTATGGTAGAGCCGTTGTTTTGCACAAGGTTCTTTGTAGCTGCTTTTATGAAATTTTCACCTACTTCTGCCCAACCAGCCTATGCCCTTGTCTATTTTTTTGGTTTCCAGCCATTAACCCTTTGCATGCACTTAGATCTTCTCACTGTACTTAGTTAGCAGTGCAGTGGTGCTAAAATCGCTTTCTCTTTAAGGCCACAGAGGAACCAGTCACTGCAGTGGATGCCATGGAGCCAATGCTCCGCCCGTTCAATCTGGTTATTCCATTTACTGTGCAAAAGGGGGAGATTACAGGTATTAACACTTATAAAAAAAAATAATAAAAAAAAAAAAATATTATCAGAGGTGCAAGGAAGCATGCATCTTATAACAAAGGCCTGTGGAATTCAGTATTTTGCAAAGATGTTTTTTTTTTTTTTTAAGGTGAGGTACGCATGCCATCTGGTAAAACCGCCCGTCCACACATCACTGATAACAAGGACGGGACTGTGACGGTCAAATATGCCCCCACTGAGAAGGGCCTACATGAGATGGACATCAAATATGATGGCAACCACATACCAGGTATCAAAACAGTTAGAGGTTTCCATGCTCTAAAATCTGTAGATGTAATAATTGTGCTATAATTGTTCTGTTAAATCATCTCTGTGTTCATCTTTTAACATGAAATCTCACTCTTTCAATATCTCACTTCCAGGAAGTCCGCTGCAGTTCTATGTGGATGCTATTAACAGCGGACATGTGAATGCATACGGTCCTGGTCTGAGTCATGGCATGGTCAACAAACCCGCCACCTTCACTATCGTCACTAAGGATGCTGGAGAAGGTAATACACACACACACACACACACACACCAAGCCTGGCAGCCTCACAGTCACACTGCATTAGTCTCACATTGCCAGACTTCTGACTTCCCACATTGCTCTCTCATCTTCTCTCAGGTGGTCTGTCTTTGGCAGTGGAAGGCCCTTCTAAAGCAGAGATCAGCTGTAAAGATAATAAAGATGGCACCTGCACTGTGTCCTACCTGCCAACGGCCCCAGGAGACTATAATATAATCGTCAAGTTTGATGACAAGCACATCGCTGGAAGCCCCTTTACAGCCAAGATCACAGGTAGGGGGTTTATGTGCCCAAATATGGGCATGAGAGAGAGAGAGAGAGAGAGAGAGAGAGAGAGAGGATGAACAAGAGAGGGCAAAGTTATGTCTCTCCATAATGTCTGTGAAGCACTAAATTAGATGCTGTGTGTGTTTATGTGTGTGCGTGTGCCTTTACACCTGGAGAATTTAACCACATGAAGTGCTTCTAAAAGTAGGAGCCACTTCCTAAGAGTTTTTAGAAACAGGAAACAGCTGTTTCCCCCCTCCTTCAGTCTCACTCTCACTTTGCCCCTCACAACACTGCTCTCCACAACGGAACTGGGGTTGCACCCGCACAGTAAATGTTTATTTTTAATAACTGGATCATATCAGTTATATATAACTCAGCATATATATATATGCAATTTTTAATTCTGCTTTCCTAGTTTAATATACTTTAAAATGTAATATATTTCTGTGACGCAGCGCTGAATTTTCATCAGCCATTACTCCAGGCTTCTGTGTCACATGATCCTTCAGAAATCATTCTAATATACACATTTATTATCAGTGTTGAAACTGTTGCTGCTGCTTATTATTTTTTCTTGTATGAATAAAAAGTAAAAAAAGAACAGCATTTATTCAAAATAGAAATCTTTTCTAACAATTTGAATTTTTTTTTAAAAATGCAAAAAAACAAAAAAACAAACAAAAACAAAACAAATTATTTTCTATCACTTTAAAAAATATATATATATTTAACACATCCTTGCTGAATAAAAAGTATTAATTTCTTTAAAATATATTTTATGTAAGATAATACAAAAATAATATTTTTAATACACTTTATTTTTTTTATTTTATTTATCAAATAATCCTGAAAAAAATATCACAGGTTTTAAAAAATATTAATCAGCAAATCTGTTTATAACATTGATTATAAATCAGCATATTAGATTAATTTCTATAGAATCATGTCACACTGAAGGTCAGGGTAATGATGCTGAAAATTCAGCTTTACAATACATAACATAACATAACATAACATAACATAACATAACATAACATAACATTCTGTCTCATTCTTGATGAAGGTGATGACTCCATGAGGACGTCTGAGCTGAACGTTGGCACATCCACAGACGTGTCACTGAAGATCACAGAGACAGACCTGAGCTCCCTGACTGCTAGCATCAGAGCCCCATCTGGAAACGAGGAGCCCTGCCTGCTGAAGAGACTTCCAAACCGACACATCGGTAAGTCACACGTCAAGCCTGCCAGCACCTGCCTGCATCACGACTGAACCGATAAAGCAGAATATTCAGAAGCCAGATCATATTATTTGTGAATAGATTCAGTAACGAAGATATTTTAAAGACCCCAGATTTTGAATTTCCAACAGGAAGTTCAGGTTGGACTTATTGAAGTTTGTGTACACCCCTGCAAACAAGAGAAGTGGCTAGTATTTATGTACGTTTTCCCAGAAGATAGTGAGACTGCAAGTGTAATGTTAACACTTTTAGAAACTCGATGAACCTATGAGGTTTTTCATAACAAGATGTCAGCAAACAAACTCTGATGTGGTCACGCCTGTAGTGTTTGCCTCAAAAAACCCGATTTGAGACTAACAGCTCCTTCCTGGGATTTCAAAGAGAACAAGTTATCAGCCCAGAAAAGGCTTTTGATGTAAAGTCAAACCCTGAGGAATATATTTTTTGTTGGATATAACCGTGCTACCATAAAATACTCGGTAAACCTGAACAAAGAACTCATTCCCATTGCTCTTTGCCTTCAGGAATATCCTTCACTCCTAAAGAGGTGGGTGAGCATGTGGTCAGCGTGAAGAAGAATGGAAAACACGTGACCAACAGCCCATTCAAGATCATGGTGGGCCAGTCTGAGATAGGAGACGCCAGTAAGGTGAAGGTGTTTGGGAAAGGACTGATTGAAGGACACACCTTTGAAGTGGCTGAGTTCATTGTGGACACCAGAACTGCAGGTAAATGGTATTCTAGGACATTTGTGGGTTTCATAATGCACTTAAGGTGCAGACATACTATATTATGTGCACCTTAAGCACTTTTGACACAAACTTTTAGCGTTCTCTGACTGGATGTGTAAAATTTGTCATGCTCACTGAATGTGTAAACTAGCATGTGTGTACACATTGGGATTTATGAAGGTTGGATTGGATTAAAACCCATTGGTTCTTGTCAATATGTTACAGGTTATGGAGGTCTCGGTCTGTCCATCGAGGGGCCCAGCAAAGTTGACATTAACTGTTCGGACGTGGAAGATGGAACCTGTAAAGTGACCTACTGCCCAACCGAACCCGGAACTTACATCATCAACATCAAATTTGCAGACCAACATGTGCCAGGTACAGCTTAACCCTCAAACTGAAGTCTTTTTAACATGCTTTCCTTCTGAGGTGGGTGACTCTTTTAAACGCTTCTTGCTGTTCAACAGGAAGTCCATTTACAGTGAAGGTTCTGGGTGAAGGAAGAATGAAGGAGAGCATCACCAGAAAGAGGCAGGCGCCCTCTATTGCCTCGGTGGGCAGCACTTGCGACCTCAACCTCAAGATTCCAGGTGAGGAGAGAATGAATGAGGTGTCCAGCCTTTACACAATCACATGCTGTTTAGTAGATACTGCATTTACTACATTCACCATGTTGCAACTGTCAAACTACAGAAGCATTCTGTAGCATTCACAACTACTCTGCCGTGGCCTCATGGGATAATTTTTATGTGCACTTAAGAATCTCTCCCACAGTGGGGTACTTTTGCGTATTGTTGATATACTGTACTACTCATTTTTCGCCTATTACTTCTATAGGCTTGTTTCTTTTTCCACCTGTTTGCCACTGTCACACGTGTCACTTCCTGTCTCCTCAATCAGATTGGTTCTGTATGAAACTGTATACAATTTCAGTTGTTTAGATTTTTTTAAAAAAAGAATACAGAATTTAGTTTCCATTCTGCTTGTAAGCATGCATTTTCTGTTTCTCCTTTTTCATGGCTTCCTTTCTTCCTTCTTCTCTTTTCTTCTTCCCCTGTCTTTCGGGTTCCACGTCTGTAGGGAACTGGTTTCAGATGGTGTCGGCCCAAGAGCGGCACACGCGTACCTTCACCCGCAGCAGCCACACCTACACACGAACAGAACGCACCGAGATCAGCAAGACCCGTGCGGGCGAGACCAAACGGGAAGTGCGGGTGGAAGAGAGCACCCAGGTGGGGGGCGACCCCTTTAGGGATGTTTTCGGTGGATTCCGGGGCAGGGAGAGCCGGGGAACCTACAGCAGCGCCCAGGGCCGACAATCAGAGGGTGTGTGTGTGTTAATCACTGGTTAAAGGGTTAGTTCACCTAAAAATAAAAATTAGCCCATGTTTAACTCAACCTCAAGGCATCTTAGGTGTATATGACTTTCTTCTTTAGGACAAATTCAATTGGAGTTGTATAAAAAATTGTCCTTGCTCTTCCAAGCTTTATAATGGCAGTTTTTTCCATCAGTCCAAAAGTAGTCAAATAAAGTGTGCGCATCTGAGTATGAGTTTGTTTACAGGAGCAAAGGAAGCAACGTTTTCTTACTTTAGTAAAGGAAAACCAGTCTCTTCTTGGATTATATCGACATTTTTCTTCACAAATCCTCATTTTGTACTACTAATTCATGACCAACGTTTTGTTTTGAAACCACTTCCATGTACGACAGTTTGTGGAAGTTAAAGAAAAGCGTTTATAACGTTTTGAATATGGATATAATATGGATATATTTAAGATGTTTCTTACAAAAATGAATAGATTTGCTACAGAAGGCCTTTATTGACCCCGTTGAGCCATGTGAGGCATGTTTTATTATGGATGGATGCGCTTTATTTGACTAATTTTAGACTTTTGAAAAAAAAAAAACACTCGTCCAGTGCCATTATAATGCTTGGAAATCTCAAGGAAGAAAGTCATATACACCTTAGGATGCCTTGAGGGTGAGTAAAACATGGGCTGATTTTCTTTTTTCTGTGAACTTACCCTTTAAAGAGAGAATTTAGGACCAAAATTTTTTTTTTCTATTATCTTTCCCAAAAATTTAGATTTGAACTGAATTCTGAACTGAACTGAAACTGAACACCAAAATGTTATCCCTTTGCAGCTATTACAAGTTTCTTTTCGTGTTACTGTGTATGTGCGTGTGATGTCATGGTATGTGTGTGTGTGTTTATGGGGTTTTCGGCGGGAATGAGCGCATACTTTCCACTGCAGACATTTATGACAGGAGAGCTGAGCTGGAAAATCTGAGCAGCCTTCAACTCTGTGGGCAGCCCAGCCAAAACATCCTCTTTTATAGAAGAAATGCCTGAAATGTTATTTGAAATGTCTCATTCGTGTGCCCTTCTCTTATCCCTTCCCTCTCTATGATCCTCTCTCTCAGGTGAATCAGGTACACAGGAAATGACTGCACAGGTGACGAGTCCCAGCGGCAACACAGAGGACGCTGAGATCATAGAGGGAGAGGACAGCACCTATAGTGTGCGTTTTGTGCCTCAGGAGATGGGCCCCCACACTGTCAATGTCAAATACAGGGGACAGCATGTCCCCGGAAGCCCCTTCCAGTTCACCGTGGGGCCCCTGGGAGAGGGAGGGCCCCATAAGGTTCGGGCTGGTGGTACTGGTTTGGACAGAGGTGTGGCTGGAGTACCAGGTAAGAGACCTAGAAGCTGTGTTCTTGTTTACTAAAATAGTTGATGGAAAAATATGTATTTAAAATGTATAAAAAAAATTGGCAATATTGTTGTTGTAGTAAAGAGATGCTATTATAGGTTTGAATATTTTGAAATCATATTAATTTATTTAAAGTTCTAGACATTTTGATTAGTCTATTTTTAAAGCATTTTTATTTCAGTTTTAGGTATTTAAAAAATAAATGTTAAATGTTAACTTTTAATTTGTTCAAAGAAAACGAAAAACAAATTGAACCTAATTTATTTAACAAATGAAAAAAAGTGTTTTTTTATGGTTTTAATTTTAGTTATATATTATAACCTTGTTTGGCTGCTAACTATAATAAAATTAGGATAAACTACTGAAATTAAACCACTAGAAATTACAACTGAAATAAAAACAATAAAGCTAAATAAAAATTAAAAAATTAATTAAAATGGAAATATAACAGGTAATTTAAATAGGCTACTAATAAATACTGTAATAGTATACAATAAAATAATACAACAAGACTGACTCTTTATTTTGTTCTGGGATATTGTGAACATTAAAACAGTATTTTTTGTGTGATTTTTAGCTGAGTTCAGTATCTGGACCCGTGAGGCCGGTGCTGGTGGTTTGTCCATAGCTGTCGAGGGGCCCAGCAAAGCAGAAATTTCCTTTGAGGACAGGAAGGATGGTTCCTGTGGGGTGGCCTATGTGGTGCAGGAACCTGGTACAACAACCTAGTGTTTGCATTAGTAGTGACATTTCCCCTTAAATAATTTTAAATTACACTCAGTCTTCTTTTTCTCATTTATTTAATTTCAGGGGACTATGAAGTTTCAATCAAATTTAACGACGAGCATATCCCAGACAGCCCTTTTATCGTTCCTATTGCATCAGTGTCAGATGACGGCCGCCTGCTCACCGTCACCAGCCTGCAGGTGAGTGATTCCAGATCAAACACACTCAAGCACCAGTCGTTCTTCTCTGTAGCAGCGGGACGGGGGTGATTCAGGGACTCTCCAGAGCGGATGGCAGCTCCTTTATCAACACACCCCCTGTAAGAGCACTTGATGGAGAGCACAGGACAGCTTATCATGAGGCGAGACAAGTGTACTTGCAGTTCCCTTCATGAAGAGTGAAGAAGGAGTTTCTCAAGAAAGACAAATGAGCATGACGAAAGTAGCAGAGCATTTTGATGTTGGCCATTGTGAATATGCTTAGTGAGAAAGACACATCTTTACATCTTCAGTTTTAAACTTCTGCAGATGAGATGATATTCAATCGTCTGTGTGTGCAGGAGATGGGTCTGAAGGTGAATCAAGAAGCCTCGTTTGCCGTGCAGCTGAACGGAGCGCGAGGGGCGATTGATGCAAAGGTTCACACACCATCTGGAGCAGTGGAGGAGTGTTACATCACCGAGCTAGACAATGGTGAGCATATGGTCACATGGGGAATTATTTGTCTGTAATAAACTGTATGATTTATATGTATCATTATTAATATTCATATCTAGTTTTATAAAAAAAAATATTATACTCTTTTGTTTGTTAAACTATTTTGATATTTTTATTTATATAGTGTAGTATTTTTCAAATATATATATAAAAAAAGCACGAGTCTGTATTATTTAGTATATTTTTGTATTATACCACTTGTATTCTATTTTCATAATTGTATATATTTTTATTTATGTTTTCTCTAAATATATTTATATTTATACAAAATAAATTTTCATGTTTTATGTATTATTCATTATGCAATACATTACTTTAAACAATTTAGAATATTTAATTATTTTGAATTACTATTTGTTATATATTTATTTTACGTTATATATTATTATAAGTTATATTATCCAACTTGATATGTAGTCATTATATATTTTATTATAATATATTTTATTAATCTTATTTATATTAATATGATTTTTTAATCTATCTATCTATCTATCTATCTATCTATCTATCTATCTATCTATCTATCTATCTATCTATCTATCTATCTATCTTTATATTTTTGTTTATTTTGATTAAACTATTTTTATCACATTATTTTAGGTTATATATTAATATTTATCCAAGATCCCAAATCTACTATATGATCACCGTAAAATGTAAAGACGCAGTACAACTGATATTAATCAGATAGAGGGTGCATTTGAACTTATTCAACAGTGCGTGCCTGTTTTTGTGCAGATAAACACGCCATACGGTTTATTCCACGAGAGAACGGCGTCCACTCCATCGATGTCCGTTTTAACGGGAGTCACATCCCTGGCAGTCCCTTCAAGATCCGTGTAGGGGAACCCGGCCAGGCGGGAGATCCAGGAATGGTGACGGCTTTCGGGGCTGGACTGGAGGGGGGAACTACAGGTACAGTACAACACCAACGAGCAGCCAGTCAGGAGCGTTAAGACACAAACACACAGAAACTAACTGGCTTCATCTCATCCGTCACAGGTGTACCGTCAGACTTCATTGTAAACACGTGTAACGCTGGCTCAGGAGCTCTGTCGGTCACCATCGACGGCCCATCGAAGGTGAAGATGGATTGTCAGGAGTGTCCAGAAGGATACAAGGTCACCTACACACCCATGGCTCCCGGTAGCTACCTCATCTCCATTAAATACGGAGGACCGCAGCATATCGTGGGCAGCCCCTTCAAAGCCAAAGTCTCTGGTGAGACGGCACACACTACACTACATTACACAAGGACTTTTCTGCTCTTTACATAGGCTTGGACAGACACATTGGGGATATTATCTGTAGTCCACCCAAAAAACAAACCATAAAATCACAATATTATTAATATATGCAGAATAATACGAGAAAATCCTCTCTTCCAGGTGCACGTCTGTCCGGAGGACACTCTCTGCACGAAACGTCATCGGTTCTGGTGGAAACGGTCATGAAATCGTCCTCAGTGGCCGGATCCTTCTCTACTCTGCCGAAGTTCTCGTCCGACGCCAGTAAGGTGATCTCCAGGGGGGCCGGACTCTCCAAAGCCTTCATTGGCCAGAAGAACACCTTCACAGTGGACTGCAGTAAAGCAGGTACAGCTTTCTGGACAAGACGTGTCTTTGCATTTTACCCATGCAGATGACTAAACAGTGTTTATTTCGTTTTGTCAGGGACAAATATGTTGATGGTAGGAGTGCACGGGCCAAAGACTCCCTGTGAGGAAGTGTACGTCAAGCACATGGGCAACAGAATGTACAATGTCACATACACAGTGAAGGAGAAAGGCGACTACATCCTGATAGTCAAATGGGGTGAAGAAATGGTGCCCGGAAGCCCTTTCCACGTCACCGTGCCTTAAAGACTGTCTTAAGCCCCTCTCCTCTATGCAAAGACTCTACTGATCGTCCTGGGAAAGAGACGGGATTCACCGACAATGCCTTTTCATGACATATTAATCAAGAAAACCTCTTCTATATCTGCATACTCTTTATCCAAAGTCCATTATGTGCTCATTTCACACCGCTATTTGTGTTGTACTCACTGATGTCGTGAGACTAGAGAATGTTTGAATGGTGAAATGCTCATTTGAAAACGCTTCGTGCTGAATCACATCCATCTTGTAACCAGTGAAGTAACTCTCCGGACCATTTACAGACATAATTTAACAGCTGAATTATTTAATCAGTTTTTCTTTTGTTTTAAATCTATTGCTAAAACTGGTCTTATTTTTTTATGTTGCGCTAACACGATTTAGTCTGGACTAGGTTTGAAGCCAGTCCTAATCAAGGGTTTAGATTGAATGGAGAAAGCCTGATATTTAAGTCCTAGTGGACCAGGTTCAGACTCACACTGGGTCTAAACCGGTCCCGAGTGGCCCAGGACCCCTGCAGACTGGGTTGCGTGATTGGTTAGATGTTTTTTTTTTGTACCAAGCGGTGTAGCAAAAACCGTTCAGCATGTGAATGTTTGAAATCCCACAGTTTTTACAGCGACTATGTTAAAGAGCAACATTTTATAGTGATTTTATATGTATGAATTTAAAATGTATGGAGAAACACTAATTGTTTGATATTTTAATCTACTGTTTGGTAAAACTGTGCTGGCATATTAAAGTTTTAATTGCTAACGTGCCGTTTATTGCTGTGGATATGCATATTATATTATATATAACATCACATTATATTATTTTATTTATTATGATTTGTTTAACGTGGACAAGTGCACATTACACATTACTCTTAATGCACAACAAATGCGATTTTTAACCTGTGTAATCTATGGATAGAATGTTACAGTGTCCCCCTAAAAATAGTACAAAAATAATATATATATAAGCCTTTTTTTCATTAATGGAACTTTTATATCATATCAACATTTTTCATAAATGCATATTAATAATAATAATTAGCCATCCAACACGACAAATGTAAAAGCATGAGTATATTTATGCACGTTTTGCTTGTTTGCCATTTGTTTGTTGCATTTGCAGCCACTAGAGGGCGCTCTCTCACTAGTGAATACCAGGTGCAGTTAATGAGGTATTAGTTACAAACTCAATCAATGGAGGCTGGCCAGGAGAAAAGGTCGTTCGGGTCAGTGTTTGAATTATACCATTGATTGCGATTTAAAATAGCAGTACTTCCCCAATTTATCCCAGATAAATCAATGAAAGTCATTTAAAATTCTCAGTTATATGAACCCATCAGTTCAGACAAGCGTGCTGTTTCGCTACAGACATCAATATTCTGCTCATCTATCATCATGTCCGAGTCCTAATATATATGAAAAAGCTGGAATATTTCGGTCACTTCAGTTCTATAGAGTTCCACATTGCTCGGTTTGGGCTTTCATAGTGATCGATGACCATTTTGCAGGTGCAGGAATCGGATGCAGGGAGGAAGAGGAGGATGAAGAGGCTCGCAGAACCATCATCTGCTTTCTTTGGACACATTGGTTGAGGAAGATCTATTGCTTCTTTTTAACCATGGCACGTTCTAGAAAACCTGATTCTGATTGGCCATTCTTGGTATCCTGTGGCCAGGTGTTTCCTAATACTTTAAAGATCACTTCCGGCGCTTTCCGTGCTTGCGCAGTCTAACAAGCCAGAGAGCGCACACATCACACACCAGGAAGCACGCGTGCCCTCAGATCACTTGGACATGGTTGTGTACAGGAGGTAAAAACTATATAAATACTGTTCGTTTTCTTACACAAACAGCTCGTTTCGTGTCTTAGCTCATCAATGTGAACTGACCAGGGGTAATTGTTTAATTTGGACTCTGTGCATGCTCTTGGAGATGGTGATAATAGAGTCACAGGCAAGAATGGTTTGACCTAAAAATATAAAAATGTGAACTAGTGCAGAAACAAAGACACCTACATCTTGGATGCCCTTGAGCTAAGCTAAAACACCAAAATTTAATTTGAAAGTGAACAATCCCTATAAGATAATATAGGCTACAGGTATGGATCTAGTTTTGGGAGAAACGAAGATTTTTCGAACCTTTGAATCAACTGAACCAACTGATTCTCGCAAAATGATTAATTTTTTCAGAGCGCTTGAAACACCACACGCGGTTGCCATCTGCTGGTCATCGTGTATTAGCAACTTGGGCCGAACATTAATAAAAAAAAATTCTATTAAAATATGCAAAAAATGATCTGGGGACAGGTAGCCTAAAACCCATTGAGATTGTGTATACTGAATCATGTGACAATTTGTTAAACACTCCAAATCACTGGTTTGAAACAATTCATTTGCAAAGGTTTTGAAGCTTCAAGAAGCAGTTTTTCAAAAGCACCCATTGTGTATTCACCATATAACCATAAAATAATTAGGATAATGCACAGCCATTTATTATCACAAAATAAACACCTTATGTGTAGACTTCACTATACTCGTAGAGTTATCAAAACTTAACTGTTTTAGTTATTATAATAGGTGTCTTCCTTGCGGAAAGCCCTTTACTCTCTATAGTTATAATCTCAGTATGATTATTCTCTGTAGAGGCAAGAGTTCAAATAGGCTGAATTAAATAGGGTATCTATGAAATCATGCATGATATTCAAAGAGCATTGTGGGAGTTAAAAACTGACTTAAGTGACTGGAACCTTCTAGGTCCACAGGTCAACCTGATCCCTTCATATGCATTTTATCTAATGCTCTCGGGCACCGTACTATCCATATATCCCAAGAACTCTCTTTCTGCAAATAAAGATAGAGAGATGCCTAGTGGCTGCACCCCGTCACCTCATCAGTATGTGAACATCCTCCTGAAAGGTGCTTGATCTCTACTTTCTTTTTGTCCCTGGGCTGGGCCTCCAGGAGTGGGCTAGACAGAGCCCATCTTAATGAGATACGGGGGATGACAGGAACCTAATGGATTCCTGGTCATTTGTAATGAGGATGTAAATGGCAATAAAGGCTCCGGGGCTCAGAATTAAAGCCGCATATTTCTAACACCGAGTCACAGTGGAGTCGTTCAAACGGATTTCTCGTTAAAGAGGAAAAAAAAGGACAGGGAAAGGGGAAAGGCCATTTTAAGGAATGGAAAGCGAGAGAATTTAAACGCCTGGTTGTGTGTGTGGGAAAACCGCTTAGCAACGTGAATGACCTTGCACCTGTGGCTGGAGGTATATGGAGGTATAGCGGGGCGTACCGTCCTTCCTTTGACAGTGTTTGATTAAGTGGCCTTAATCTCCTGTGGATTGTGACGCAAACTGAGGAGAGTCAACAAGAACAAACGCCTGTTCTATATGTTTTAAAGGTTGACACATTTTATGAGTCGTTTTAAATTTAAAAAGAGAAAAAAGGCAAATGTGTTTTTTTTTTTTTTTTATATATAAAATGGATCAATAATTAGCAATAAGTTAATATTTAATAAAAATTTGGCTCATATTAGCTGAAGTTAAAAAATGTTCTTTGTTTATTATCAATAGCGTAGGCATGTATGAAGTAAAGGTCACACAGACGTCAATGTCAAATCAACCAGCTGTCACATGGTCTATATAGCAAAATTGCATGAACTGAACGCAATGCAAAGGTCTTCATGGAAAAATTGTTCAATTACTGATTGTGGTGATTCCTGTTCAGAAATAACACACTGTGCCTGTGAAAATAAACAAATCAGTCACTTGTCAGGTAGTCACTTCACTCGTCACTTCTTATTCAGAAGTGCCTACGTTTTGGATTGCAGATGCAGCCAGTCACTTGTTTTGTTTCAGAATGAATCATTTATGAACAAATCGTTTGAGTGAATGATTCACTGACTCACTCATACAGACATTTACAGGTTGCCAACTGAGTCATTGAAGAACCTCTCTAGTAATACAGTCCGTGGCTGGCAAATGTATCAAAAACTACTCTGAACTCAAATGTTTTATTGATTTAAAGTTATCATTGTTCATGAAAGTTGTTTTTTAACAACAACAAAAAAAAAAGACTATGGAAAGTGATATGAAAACAGTAAAAAGTCTCTGCGCTTTTGGATTGTTACGACTTGTTTCTCAGCCAATCAAATTTGAGTATCTGAGCTAATTTGCTACATTTAATTTGAAATTCGAAATGAGACACAGCTTCTGTTTTAAGATGCTTTGCTTAAAAGCTTTCACAACTTGACAGTTGGCGTTTCAGTTTATGAACATTCTGGATGTTGCTTGAATTCTCCACTAGAACATTTAAACAGGACATTTAAAGAGTTTTTGTTGTTTTATTTTTAACCATCTGCTTCTGGAAAAGTGTAAGTTTGACTGGTTAGGAAAGACAGAGCACTTTAAGAAACCCCGCTGACCCTGAGTATTTGTCAAGCCAACATAAGTGTTCATAATAGCAGAAAGCACCATGACGGATTTCGGGAACCATTAACAGTCCTCGTGTGCCGTCAGACAGCGCTTCTCATGGTGATGGTAGGTGTCGCGGTGGATGCTGGAGTGTTTCCTCACTATTCCTCAGGCGTCATGGCAACGCTGTTTAATGGAGGGGGTTGGTTGTCTTATCAGAAAATGCAATCTGCTGAGTTTACTGGGCGAGAGGACAGATTGTGGGCATGATGGGAAATTTCCATCACCTGCTTTTTCACTTACAACTAAGCACACATCTAAATTTGAAAGCGAGCACACTTCCAAGGATAAACACCCTTCGGCAACACTGATTAATTCACATGTGTCATGCAGCCGTGGTTCATTCTATGTATGAAAATATTTACATGTGATGTTCACGGTCTGCGCTGCTGAACCCCCAGCATGCTAAATCCTAATCCATGCTAATGTAAAAAACACACAGTCTTCGATTTTTTTCCCCTCATGAATCATGAATAGGAGTTTCAATTGATACTCTGAGAGCAATGCAATTCTGTGGCAGCAGCAGGAGGAGGTGGGGTAAATTATTAAGGTGCTGTGATACAGCAAGCCAATGTATTGAGCTCTGTGTGTGTGAATGTGTTTCTGGCCACACAGATAGAGGACCTTATATATGTGCACACAATGCACGTTTATGTATTTATGGAATATCTCGTTTTAGTAGATGAGTGTATGTTTGAGTCATCTGTCCACTTGGTGGCAGCAGACACTATGTGAACAATAATTGAACGTGAATATCATATGAATGCTGTTAGATCAGTAATATTTATCTGATTGATCAGCTTGAGACCGAAAACCGAAGCTGTTCTCGAAATGGTTAGAGAGTTTGAAGTGTTGATTCCCATTCACACAAAGAACTATAACAATAACTATATTAGATACTATCACATGATAACATTCTGATTATTATTAGCTAACGGTGCATTTATGTTGTCTGCTGCGTTTTGTGTGATTGTGCTCTTTAAAGCAGGATGGATTATGATTAGCTGTCAATGTTTTTATCGTTTTTTAGCTGGTGGAAAAAAATATTTGAAAGTGATTCCTTCTATGTCAGTGGTTCCCAACCTTTTTCAACTCGCGGCCCACACAACCAAACACATATGTTTGCGCGGCCCACTTCAAAAAAATTAACTGACCCCGCTATTGTTGGGTTAATAACTTAGTACTCAGAAGCTAGATTTTAAACTATATTTATTGAATAAACTAGGGCTGTGCGATATGGACAAAAAAAAAAAAAAAAAAACTATCGCGATTTTTTTGATCAATTTTGCAATTGTGCTTTTACAGTCATAAATGCATTCAGGATTAATTTGAAACATATTTCCAAAAGAAAACCAATCAGAGCTTTATCAAAAAGTTGTAACATCTCTAGAACAGACATAAGTCAAAATTATCACTATACATGTGATAGAAAATAATTGGCGGCCCACCTGCAATACCACCTCGGCCCACTAGGGGGCCGCGGACCACAGGTTGAAAACCACTGTTCTATGTTATTTCTCTGTGCTGTTAGCATTACAGTTTAGGTGTGGACTAAACTGTCTGCTATTCTATTACATTTAGTCTTAATTATTAATGTTATAGTTATTGTCATTTGAGTGAATGGGTTTATTAGGAATAGTACACCCAGAAATGTTCTCAAATTGTTCCAAACCTGTATGATAAGAGATTCTGACAAATGTGAGTAACTGTTCCCCACTGAATTTCAGATATTCATACAGGTTTGGAACAACTTGAAGGGGAATAAACAATGATGACGGAATGGTAATTTTAAAGCTTCTTCATGGAACCATAGATGCCAAGAAAGAACCGCCAACCTTCCTCTCCAACAAGATCACGTCACCTTAGATTAGTTGATGGATTCATTGCGTCACATGAAAGGTTTGAGGATAAAAAGGTTTTAAAATTAGCCATAAATATTTCTGATGGCACGTTTTCATGATGCGGTTTTGCGATGGTGATTAACGCTTAGTTTTTTTCCTCCCTCAGACCATCTGGGCAGCAGCTAAATAGACCACCGCAGCCAGCACACTAACAATCTCTCTGCTCTCATTTTGCCCTCTCTGATCATCTTGACTTGATTTCAAGACCTGTTTTGTTTTTTTCTAAACTCAGTGAGCTATGAGATTCCAGAGCCTTCATCAAAACCATAAATGGCTTCTGATGGCATTCACGCTCTTGCGTTAGTTGCTTTTATTATGTGTATTATTAGGCTGAACGGATGATTTGCAATTAATACTATTCAGAGTAGGAAGGAAAGAGGAGGTGGAGGAGAAGACCGAGAGATAAAAATACTCCTCCTATTTATAAGAGCCGGAATTCTAATCCAGGAGGAATGACGTATCAGTCCAACCCATTAACAGACCAGAGGATCCAAGCATCACTTTTTTTTTTGCCTTTTTCTTATATCTCATCATCTATTCTTATTTTTCTTTTATAGGATCAGTGACATTCACTTTGAAGCGTTCACATCTCAGAGATGAAATGCATGAGTGGATTTCACACTTTTCTGCAGTGAAATTAAACAAAAACATGCAAATGTCTGTTCTTAATAAACTTTCACCAGTCTTCCTCTGCTTCTATATTTTAACTGTCTCTCCCTCTCCCTCCTCATCATGCTGCCCGGTCTCTTTTATCTGCTAACCCAGTTGTTCTGAACAAAAGTAGAAACCTTGAGGGGAAGTGGGCCAGTAGTGCAGGCAGGACTGTGTGTGTGTGTGTGTGTATTTTTCATTTTGCGCCATACAGTACATCTCAGTGGTGTCCCATTCATCTATTCATACTTGGAATTGTGTGTCGTAATGCATGCAACATAAAATGTGAGGGCCATTCTGTGCTTTTATTTGTGTCTGTGCATGCATGCAATAAAACGGCTTGACAAATGCGGTTTTATTTTCTCTGTTGATGGAGAGACGTGATGTAGGGGTGGGATGGAACGAAGGGCCTGTACCTTTTAAAAGCAGCCAAAAGCCTTTAGTTTATAACTCACAGATGAAGCATGATTTCCGTCAAGTCATGTTGATTTCTTTTCATTAAGCTACAAAAAATAAATGAAAAACGTACATTTTCCACACTCATTCTCTCTTTTGTCTCATGCCTGAAATGCTGCGAAACCTTCTCATTCATGTGTCTGTCTGCACATTGCAAACATTTCCCACCTATTGCTGGTGGAGCTATAAATATTATTTTGTTATTTTTCTGCGCATTTGACACCTGTCCTTACCTGTCTGTTACATTTATTTGATGACAAACATCTTACGGGTACATAACAATCACCCATCTGTAATAACAACGTCTTTCTTACCAAAAAAATAAATAAATCCATCATAATATACAATAACAAAGAACAACACGTGCATGTCTTGGCCATTTAGCATGTTAACTTGGTATAAGTGCTAAAGAATGACAGATTACATTTCAACTTTTCCTATTTTTCTCTTCATATCATCTCACAATGTAGTGTTAAAAGTAGAATAGCACATAGTGATTTCTATTTTATTTAGGCCTATGTGAGATATGCAAGGCATAATATTTTTGCTACTATATTTATTATCTTCATGTTTCATCTGTCATAATGTTTCTAATAATTCTAAACATGGTTCGGTCCATGTATGGATATGGCTGCTTGAGACATCATATCCGCATATGACATCATCTCTGGTTGTTTATTTAATCACGCACTCTGGCCTTCACTTATAATATTTTAATTTTTAATGCTGATATGGCAGCATAATTCATTTGAAACTTAACATGTAAATACCTTTTAATAAATGCAAACTAAACATCGATCCATCAGTATTCTTCAAACGTGAACACTATGCACTAACAGTCCAAATGGATGTTGTTTGTTTATTACTAGATTCGTTTGTGGCTTATTTCATGATATAGGAGCCTGTTCCATAAAACAAGCTTACCAATAAAGCCAGGCTTATTTCAGTTAGTCTGACTTATTTTGAGCCAAATCAATTGAAATAAACCTGGCTTGTTTGGTAAACCTTTTTTATGAAACAGGTCCCAGGTATGATTTCCCATTTATTTTGCAGAGATCATAACATGAATAAAGAATCTACCTTTGCAGTAAGAGTTCTGTAGTAAAATAGTGGCCTTATATAGTGCTTGTAGACTTTAGTAATGATTTTTTACGAGAAGTAGGACATTGAACAAATGTAAACAATAAATAATTCTGTCTGTGAACGCTAATGCAAGATCTATGAAAAATGCCCTCCATGAACATTTGAGTGACAATGTAAATTAATGATTGATTCAGTTTATTGATTTGATTTGTTGAAACATGGGCATTTCTTGTTTTAATCCCAAACGGCCATAATGACACGCTATTTACAAACAATAATAGTCTGCCCAAAGCACACTGATATCATAACAATATTTACAGTAATGCTACATTTTATAACAGCTGCAGATTCGTTGCTAAGTTTCCGTGCATAGTCTATATATTTCCCAGCCCTGCCGTAAGTGTTAGATGAGTCTTCAGTATTTTTTGTCCCCGTGAGGCTTCTCAGCCGCTGCACAGCACCTCAAAATGTTTGTCCTTTATGCATAAACTACCCAGCATGCATTATTCAAATGACTGGAGCGCCAGCCACAGTCTCATAACCATACACAAACACCTAGTCTGCTAAACTGGGAAATAAAACCCCTTTCTCTTCTCATACAACTGACAGAGGAACGATACTAGTCTACCGTGCAATCTGAGGCACAGACAAATGTGTGCGTTTGTATTGTATTTTTAAATTAAGTGTCTGTTAAATGCAGGGGATTGCAAGTTGGACTCCATGAAAAAGTTAAGAAATTGTGTAACACAAAAGCAAATAAATGAAAATATGACTTGCTTTTATGGACTTTGACACTGTGACTTAATTGGCAGTTTATGGGACAGTCAAAAGCCTCCCGGTTTTCATCCAGAATATCCATTGGTTTTGTGCATCTAGTCTTTCAGAAAAAAAAGAGGTGTTTCTTGATAGACTTTTTATTTATTTTTATTTATTTTTTTATTATTTTTTGACTATATTTGTCATTGCTTTTTGTAGGCTCTTACCTCATGCATGCTGGCGTCAGATGCAGGATCAGAGTAAAGTATCTGTTGGTCCATCTGAATCACCAGTCACTTGTTCTGGAGTAGAAAAGCGTTTTTAATTAACTTCTGAGCTAAGCAGTGAATGCGCAGTAATTGTTAATTACTCCAGCGTCTTGCTCAGGTTGCGTCTCGGCTGAGTAAATTGCTGTAATTCTTCAGTCATTTCTCTATTTAATCAGGTGAGGGTCTCACCACCTCCTGGTCCCAAACCGCAGCGCTGTCCCCCTCCAGTGGCCCGTAATTGGCCTAATGAAGAATCCAGTCTCTACTGACATCACATTAGAAACATGTCATTCTCACTCACCCTCTCTCTCGGTGTCTCATCTCATCGCTTTGATGGTCTGTCTATCGGCTCAATGTCATGATGCTCTTTTCTGAAGGGATGAGAGAGGGGTTACAGGTTAAGAGTAGCCCGTAAAGTTCATTACTGGAGGCTTGGAAAAAGAATAACTCCTTAGATGGCCAATTACAGCCACTTGGAGGACAGAGGATTTTGATTTGATTTTCTGGCATCTACACGGATGAAACTGGGCTTCAGGTGGCTCTGTATACTGTATAATACATAGAGGCTTCAGTACACCCCACCTGCTAGTATCAGAGGTGACTGAGGTGTAGATTTGATTCTGTGCAAATGAATAATGTAGTGGACTCTATCATCATGACAGTCCGTCATGTGTATCTGATAATCGTTTGCATTATTGATGCATTTTCCAGTGATTTCTTTGCCATTTCTGTGTGTTGGTTCAGTGCCATTGTAGTGAAAATATGGCTAATGGCCAATGTAAATTATGTATAAATTAATGCTGCATTTACATTATTAATGATTGCATTCGCATGTTCCTAAGTGTAGTAAAAAACATAATGTAGTTAAAAAAAAAAACATGTCTACAGACTGATTTTCAAAATAATCTTCATTAAAAATATATAAACTATTATATTATTAAAATAAACATATAAAATCAAAACTTAAGGATGGTTCTTACAAGTGTTAAGCGAGCTTATACTACAACGATAATAATCATATTTAGATTTTTCTTGTTCAGAATTATTAAATAAAATATAAACATAATCTATAATACTAAATAATAAGCGCAAATTTATAACTATTATTATTTATATGTAAATTAGTTTAAATCTGTTTAATATTGTATATAATTATGCAAGTATGTTAAATTTTATTTAATTAGCATTTCCATTTTTATATATATTTATATATTTAAATTTCTGCCTGTCATTTTTATAATAGTTTTTTTCTGTATTTTAATATTCATTATTTTAAGTATAATCCACATGTAATATTTAAGATTGTATTATATTACTAAATTAATATATAATTAATATTAAGAAAAAAAACTAAAACATTAAAAATAATTATAAAATGATAGTAAACTCTTCTTGTCGGTTTTATTTTATTTTATTATTAAAATCCACATCTGATTTTTAAGATATTTCTTTGTATTATTGAATTCATTGATTAATATAATTATAATTAATATAAATGAAAAACACTATAATAATCACAAAGGATAGTGAATACATGTATAATTATGATGATGATTATTTTTTTAATAAATGCATTCTTTGTTCAAAGTATCATAAAAATGTAATGTCACAGCCACAAAAATATTGTGAACCGACTGTTGATCAATGTTTCTGAGCTCTAAATCAGCATATTAGAATGATTTCTGAAGGATCATGTGACACTGAAGACTGGAATAATGATGCTGATTACTTCACTTTGCCATCATGAATATATTTCATGAAATGTCATTGCCCAGATGTAATACCACTGAGATGAATACTAGAAGTAGATGATTATTTAGCCATGGGGGTTTAGCTGACCAATCCCAGCAGTCACTGCTCTCTCCAGCCTGTTCTGTGTGTACCTTGCTTGTCTCCTGTTCTTTGTCTCTCTTGTCCTTGCTCACATCTTTCCTATTTCTACAGATGGCATCTGATTGAATCGCATTCACTCCTCTCTCTCTCTAAAGGCGAGCTGCTATCACACTCCTCAAAATGGGCACCATAGTTATGTTGCCATGCTGTTCTCAAGTGGACACGCCACAGACACAGAGCCTGTCACTGGAAAAACACTCACCATTCCCGCTAACCTCACCGCCAACAAACTCCAGAGCCAGCCTCTGCCCATAATGCCAGATGGTTGCCTGGTACATGTGCTGATGTAGGAGCCAGTGATATCACTGATGATCTCACCGCTGTTGGCTCGAGGGGCTTTGGTTAGGTGGGATTGACAGGCTTGCGGGAGCAAATTGGAATTTTAACCCCAATTCTCCTCTAGTCTGTAGCTTATGAGGCATGTTGCAGGTGTGCATGATGGACGTTTGCCCCATTACCTGACTATTTTTTTAAGTGCGTTGGACCGGCCGTCCCATGGTGCCAAATGTGTCCCAAAATTTGGAGCTTGCACACACACTTATGGAAATCAGGGCTGTCAAATTTAACGCCTGCAATTAATTGTCACAGTATTCATTTAGATATTAGAATGGTTTCATTCTGTTCTCTTCAACCAAATGTGCAGTGTGAGTGACGGGCAGAGCCTCTCATAGAATCTTTTTGGCTGTCTACAGAGTTTTGGACTGTACCAGAGACAGGTGGGATTTCCTACGGCACACATTTCAGTGAAATCTGACAAGTTTTATGTTGGTATTCAAACAATTTATATATATATTTATATCGCTTCCGGCATATTTAATTATCATTGAAGCTCAAGTTGGAAAGATCACCCATAATCTCCCCCAAAAGCAAGCCTTAATAAACAAACAAACAAACATAAGGATGATATTTTTGGAATAAATTGGTGGATTTAGTTCATTGCATTTTATATATATATATTGGGAATAAAAAAATTATATTGAGAATTACTAAATAAGAAAAAAATAAACATGAGCTGATATGTTTTCTTGTAAGAGCAAGTTATTCAATTGTGGGAAAATTTTCAATTTAATAATTGCATATTTGGGGCAACCTTGTTTATATACGTATATGCAAATATAAATATATGCATGTATATGTAATTTGTGTTTTTTAAAAGCTAATTTTTAAATGATTTTTTCTGGCATAAGCCATTAGTTAATTATTTAATGGGAAAAACTGAAATATGAGCTGTTATTATTATTATTATTATTATTATTATTATTATTATTATTATTATTATTTTTTTTTTTTTTTTATTATATACACATGCTTTTTACACTTTATTGTTTAATTATTGCATATTTTAAACATTACTTTTAAACCTTTTTTTTTAAAAGCTATTTTTCTTTAGTTTAAAAATTATTTTGCACTTGAGCAATTTATATCCAGAATAAGAAAAAAACATTATTAATATAATTAATATAATTATTATTTTGATAAGATATTATGACTAATACTACAACTATTATGGCTACAGTTAATATTATTACTTATTTTGTTATTATTTACACATGTTTTTTACACTAGTAAGAATAAGCTCACAAAGCATGGTCATTGATTTAATTCTTGCTTATTTGTAGCAACCTGTGTGCTGTCGGTACAAATTTAGTACACATTTTTCTTTTGTAAATATTCATCAGCAGCCCTAAATATACACATATATCCAAACTAAAATGAGTCATAGCAGTTGCTCAATTTTTTCAGACTTTTTTCCCACCACACAATCCCGCTCTCTGTCCCAGCAGCCTCTCTACGGGAGGGTTATGAGGAGTAATGGTGTGAGTGTTGCTGTGTAATTAGACGGAGGTCTGCTCGTCCTTTCCTGGGTGACACTGACTCATGGAGGGCAGCATCGGGCCGTTAATGGATGGCTGGTTGTTTGTGTGCGCGTCCTTGGGTGGTGAACGGCCTCTCCTCCTGCTGCTGCTGAGGATGTCGGGCCGCTTACAGTTCAGTGGGCATATAATGTCCGTACATGCATGAGCGCATGCGTTTGGTGCAGCAGGTGTCTGAAGGTCACTTTTAAGCGTGCTAGTAGGGTTGGACACGCAGTTACGCCCCTCTTTCACAGTATTGGCATCTACAGGCCCTGACGGAGGCCTTTGGCTCTTGATGGTCCATCTGTCAGGCTGTCTCGTGCTCTTTCGGTCTCTTTCTCTTTCTGTCAACTGGTCAGACTCTTCAGTCGCAGGACTTGCACTTCCCCTGACAAGCTCTTTTATCAGAGCTGAATGTAGAGTGCACTTCTCCCTGCTCTCTCTGGGCCAAGCTCTCCACTTCAATCATTCACCGAAACGAGATGGACAACAGAACAGGAGGGAAGAGAGGAGGAGAAAAGACGGACAGTTTCACGTCCTAGGTGGAGGTAGTTAATCTTACTCAATTACACATGCTTCCTGTTTCTCCACCCGCTAAAGTGGAGTTGAACCAACCCTCAGCAGTCCAAGGGGTCAAGGTTCTGCAGGTTAGCTTGCTCCAGTTAGCTTTTTCAGAGTACTTTATTGCCAAATCAAAAGTAGTTAGATAGTAGATAGATAAATACCGGATAGATAGATAGATAGATAGATACAGTAGATAGATAGATAAATAGATACCGTATAGATAGATAAATAGATACCGTATAGATAGATAGATAGGTGTATTTTAATCAGTTTTTTATCTAAATATCAGAAGCAAAGTTAAAATTAAATTGTGGTTGTTTTTGTAGCTGGAAATCATCAGAATTTTTTGTTTAGATTAATAGTAAAGAATTTTCATTGAATTTCATAAATGTTTTTATATATTTATATTAGATTATTAATATTGTTATTATTATTTATTGATGCAGGTAAATCATTTGTTTTGTTTTGTTGCATGTGTATATATATATATATATATATATATATGTATATATGTATATATATATGTATATGTATATATGTATATATATATATGTATATATATGTATTTGTGTGTGTGTGTGTGTGTTTGTGTTTATATTATGTGTTATATTATGTGTTTGACTAACTTAAATATGCAGAAATATTATTATTATTATTATCAGATTTTTTCAAAAAAGATCATTTAAAAAACAACAGATTGGTGTTGTTGTTGTTATTATTATAGCTGTGCTTATTTGTTCTGTATTTTTAAAATAATATTTAGTATTCCTTATATTGTTGTATTATGAATAAAAAAACGAATACACACTTATTATTTGTTACATATGTTTGTTTAATGTTTGTTACTTCAACAACAGTTAATACTGCTACTACTTTATTATTATTATTATTATTATTATTATTGATTATGATATCAGAACATATTTTAATGTTTTTTTTATTCATAATTTTTATTGCATTTTACTTTTTTATATTTTTATATTTTAAATAAAGATGAGGAGCCACGTATTCGAAGAAAATAACTATAGCTTTTTTTTGCCATGGAAAACATAATTTTGCAACATCACAAAATTCATTATTACAGTAGATGTTTTGGCAAATTTGTATAAAGGGGAAAGAAGAAAGGAGGGTGAGTAAGTGACAACAGTTTTCATTTTGGGCTGAATTATTTATATAAAAAGGTCTTTCACCTCTGAACACGACTCAAAAAGTTTGAGTTTAGATATCAGGCCTTTGTGAAGCATGTTTCACAGCATTCCGAGGAAGTCAAACCTTTAAAAGAGCAGAAATAAAATGCGGGGAAATTGAATTGTTTGGCCTTTGCAGCTATCTGAGATCTGAACATGCCACGTCTAGAAGCAGTTTCGGTTGCCATGGTTACATGCCAGGCCCAGACAGCAGTCGTCAGGGACGGAATGCAGATCCAGAATCTTGACGCATCCAAAGCCTTTGAAGTGTAGAACTGTGGCTCTAATGCTGCATCTGTTGCTGAAGTAATTGGTCAAAACTCCTGAAGGGTCAATCGAAAGGATGTTTCTGAGACGTTCCTTTAAGAGACCGATAATGAAGAGGAAGGGAGTTGAGAATCCGGTGCTTTCGCCTACATAACTTGTAAACACTTTAAGGGCAAATGCTTTGTTTCGTACCATTGAGTCTGTTAATGACCCGTCATCCGCGTGCGACTCCTTGGGCTGTTTTTCATTTGTAAATGGTTTTCCACTCGTCTGTGTCGTTCACTCCCTCCCCGAACTGTCTTCCGCCCCGTCCCATCCAAGCGCTGCATCGACTGCTGCCCTGAGACGATCTCTTTAAGGGAGTCCTCCAGATTGTTCTACAAATTGGATACTATGATCAGCCCGGGGCATGAGGCTTCCTTCACTTGAGTTCGCTCTTATTCATAACAAAAGGGAAGTAGGAATGAGATGCTGTTTTTTGTTATTAGCTTGGAGAAAAATCCTTTTTTGCCCTATGATATATTTTAGAAGAAATACTAATGGGTAATACTGTAGAAATTTAATGACCTAAACTAGACCCTTCCCTTCCAAATCACAGATTGATTTTGATTATTGATTCTTTCAGTAGAAACTCCTTATTTTTAAGTGGTTTCTCAATCAGTTTTCCATAAAATGTGTATAGTGAGATATTGGTATCAGCAGCCAGGCTAAAGCTTCTTATGCTGAAGATAAACTATTACCCTTGCAACAAAAAGCATATAAAATGTGAAAAAGGGCCTGTCGCTCTCAGCCTCTCCACTTCTGGAGTTCAGAGGTCAGTGTCAAAATGTCTCCATCCAATCAACATCCAGTGTTGGGCCCGAGCCAACGGCTGGCAGTTTAACACAGCTGATATGACTGGAGCAGCGAAGCCTGCGATTTCTCCTAATCAGGATTTACATATTTCCATTTTCATGAGACTGAGAGTTTCCACTGCCTTGGGCGAGGGCTGATCTTTGATCCTCTATGCTGGTTTGTGAACTGAAGCGCTGGATGTTGGAGGTTTGGCCATGGCGCTGTAGTGTTCGCTAACAATTGTTTCAGTACATTTTAATTGGAGGAAGGAAATCCGACGACTTAATCTGGCCAGTGCAAAACCATGGTGATACCTTTAAATATTTTTTTTTGTGTGTGAAATATCTTGTCTTATGTATCTAATTAGAAATCCCTGTCTCATTGCCCCCAGGTTAAGCCCTTAATTACATAAGCCATTTAACATGGTTTAGTTCAATCAGAAAGTGTTGATTAAAATCTCAGTGGTATAATCAGTTTTGGCTGGCATGATTTCATGCACATGAGCGTTTTGTGTAAAGGGACTGCGTGAGGTTGAAGTATAGCATTCAGATGTGAGTGAATGTGACCGTGCCGTCCCACTCAAGGTCACCGTCCCATTGTTTCAAGTTCATACTAGCAGTAACCATGACGACAGTCATATTGAGCCTTTCTGGGGTTCTTTAAGTACATAATTGACACAGTCTGTGTGTTTCGGCTTCGTTCTGAGCGCTAACTGTGACCTCTTGGATTCACTTACACGTTATATATTTTATAAATCATTTTTAAATGATACTTCATGCCTAATGAAAAAAGTTTGTCAGTGGTTTGAAGAATTTTTTTTTTTAAATATATTTATAAAAATAAATATAGCATGTTTGTGATATAATAATAATAATAATAATAATAATAAAAAATAAATAAATAAATATATATATATATACATACACACACACACACATGTTTACATTTGGATTTAAATCAATAAAAAAGTTCTGCTGTTCAGTTGAAGTTGATTTGTTCAACTCCTTTCAAATCAAGCACTGAAATGACATTTATGTGAATGACAGTTAGTAATTGTGTGCTTTTGCATGTGTGCTGCGTGTTCATCTTTGAGCGCATTGTTCTTCTTTTGGATATTTAGTGATGGTAATAGTGGGCACAGCTGTGGGGACGCTGTCAGTGGGAGCCATGTTTTCTATTGTCTACATGGCATCACTCAACCAAAAAAAGCAACAAGTGGGAGTTATAGACAGCAGGGCCTGGCATTGCACCCTCTACCCGTAATTAGCCTGTTCTGTTAACAGAATCCTGACGAGGGAAAAACAGCCTGCTCCCTTCCTCTAAATTACACAGTATTTAGATCATCCCCGTTCCACTGAGAAATACAATGATAACACAGAACAGCAGAAGAATTTGCGTAATTTCTGAGAGACTTGGTGAGTGTCTCTGGAAAGATTTCTTAAGATGCGTTAAAGATTCCCTGGTGTAACAGATTCTTCTTTGATTGCTTGATCCGAACATTATAGTTTCTCTCAGATTTATAATGCAATCAATCTGTCTAGTCTAATTTAAAAGAAAATGGCTATTATAAATGATTCTTTGTATCATATAATTGAAATTAGGCATTAACATGGAACTGGTATTGCCGGAATGGCTACTGATTCAACAACTATTTTGCATGTCTATATTGAAATAACGATTCATTAAAATGGCACTGAATCTGTCAGAACAGCTACTGATTCGACACATTGTACTGATTCAGCAGATTTTATTTGAAGTCTAATTTCTAAATTAATGTTACATTAACATGAATCAGCAGCTGCTCTGACAGATTCAGTTCCAAAACATTTTACATTTAAATAATGGTACATTAACATTGAACTGAATCTGTCAATAAGGCCAGTGATTCAACATATTTTACAGCTTTTTCTATGAAAATAATGCATTAAGATAGAACTGAATCCTTCAGAGTCTCTACTGATTCAGTGTTCTACTGATTCAACAGCTTTTATTTGCAGCCTAATATCTTCTTAAAAAAATGATGTATAATGCATTAACGTGAACCAGTAGCGGTTCTGACAGATTCAATTCCAACACATTTGACTGATTTAACAGCTTATGCAGTCTAGTTTCTACACTGAAATAGTGATGCATTAGCATGGAACTGAATCTGTCAAAACGGCTACTGATTCAACACATTTTAAAGATTTAACAGCTTTTTGCAGTCAAAAGTTTCTATGTAAATGATGCATTAAGTATTCTACTGTGTATTCAGCAGCTGTTATTTGCAGCATAATTTCTACATAGACTGATTCACTTCTATATTATTGCATTATTTTGGGGCAGCTACTGATTCAACAGCTTCTTTTTTTTGCAGCCAAAATATCTACATGAAATAAAGTTTCAGTAAGCGAACACGAAGCTTCAGTTACTGAATAATACAGAATGATTTTGTAGCTAAAGCCAAGTCTTTTTTTAGTAATGTCATGACATTAAGTAGGTATTGCAGTTGTAATAATACAAGGGAAATTATTTGTGGTGTGTCTAAAAATAAATTATATCACTATATTTGCATGAAACCCCCCTGAAATATACTTAATAACTGTGACCAAGGACATGCAAAGGTGCAAATTATACATCAGCAGTGGAGGATGAATTTCCTATCAGTTTTCTTCCAAAAGTTCATGTGAACTTTGTGTTACACCACTGTATCAATTGGAATCAGTAAACCGAGGTTACAAAAAGCTCACTAATATGAAATGAAGCCTACATACAGGTATAGTCTCATGGTTCGGTGTCTGTTGGACAGTACCATAATGTTTTTTTTGTGCAGCTGTGTGGCTTTAGGGGCCAGAATCCAGTGCAGCATGCCCCATTACGTCTTTCCATTTACCTCCATTTACCTTCAACCAACTACAGCTGCTGTCAAACCCCAGCAAAGATGTCACCAGCTTTATAGTCCACACATGTACACATTCAGCTATGCACTCTGATGTGCTTCCAGCTATGCTTTGATCATTTTGAATAAGTCTTGTCTTTAGATACACGCATTTGCATATATAGCAGAAAAACATAGAAAAGCGAAACAGTGAAACAGGTGATATGTCAACCTGCTCTTTTACTCAAACGTCATCGAGGCTGCTGAAGAGAGGGGCGCATTTTTAGAACACGTACTCTTTGTCTGTTTAATCGGTCCTCCTCACAGCCCCAAATGTCACTCATTATCTGCAAGGTCGTATTTGAACATGTCATCTCAAGATGTGAGGGAGATGAAAGGGCGATAGGTGGTGGGGAAAAAAGCATGCTACATAATAGAGAGGGTTTAGAAGTGAAGGTTAGGAAGAGAACGGGTCAAAGCCGGCGCTGTCATGCCATCAGCGCGGATGACACTGTGTATGCGACAGCATCTCGACTGATATGGCAGTGCAAGTCTCACAAGAGGTGTTGTAAAGTGTTGCGCTGAGGGCATTTTAACCTTGTTTGACAGGATTTCGTGAAGTCTTGGTAATCTTTGGACTTTGTTTCAAAAGATTTCGTGAAGACTCTTACCTTCGGTTGAATTTTATTTCATATGATATTCTGGTATTGTAGTAAGGTAAGGTAATGTGTCTGTCTGGTATAGAAGTGTTTGTGATGGAGGAAGATAACATGAGGGTTATTAAAATGAATTATCTGAACTGAAATAATAATAATAATATTAGTTAATTAGTTGCCAAGGCTATTTTGACTAAAATACCTAAAACTAAATAAACTAAAACTTAATAAAAACTTGAATAATAATAATAATTATTATAAAACGAATAGTTCCGGGCCTTGATTCTGATTGGCTGAGCCATGTTCGAAGCTGTTGTATTTATTTACTCTACAAACATACACCTTTGTTTGCATGTCGCTTGGCAACCATTTAGTCTGAACCACAACAGATTTTTGAACTACATTGTTTGGTGGAAGAAAACTTTTTTTTTTTATTCAAATCATATATTTTATATTTGTGAAACCTTACTACGCATATGGAATAACTGCTTTATAAAAGCAATAAGCCCTGTGAAGCTGTGGTTTACAGTGAATTTAGAACAGCTGAGGGGGTTTTCTATATTAAACCTGGTTGAGACAGCAATCACACAGGATTATCACAACTGTGTTTGAACAAAAATATAATTTTTTGCTCTGGTCACATGCATATTATGTACACCATACCATCTTCAGCATTAATGAAACTGCTGAAGATTTTCATGAAATCCAAATAACAGTGATGGGCAAAGAGGGATTTAAAGGGTTAAAAGGTCAGTAGACCTGATTGTCATTTGAATAGATATTTATGCTGAGCTGATGATTATGTAGGATGCTAAAAATATCAGCTGATTAAATAGAAGCATTATGTATTCTGTGAGTGATTGTCTCGGTGAACATATTTGCCCAACTGATGTGACTTCACCAAACCAGCACCAACATTTCTAGGAATTCGGTCATCCATTTCTAAAACAAAATCCTGAAAATCCCAGCAGCAGACACCCCAATTTGGTGAACTTTCACCTCATTTAAAGTTGGAATAATGGAATATGATGTTGCAATGGATGGAAGGAACCCACGGTCAGAGTGCTCTCACAGAGGGTCACACAGTACTGTGTAATTCTGTTGGCCACTGGCCACTGTGTCAGTGTGTGTGTGTGTTTAGACTGAACCCTAGCTGATGTAAGATGGATTAAGGCCCCGATGGGAATTCCAGCTGGCTCTCATTTCTCCTGTCCCTCCAAACCCCTCATCTTATCTAACAGCCCGAATGTTATTAGAGAGAAAGTGAGTGTGTGTGTGAGAGAGAGGGAGTTAGATTTATGGAAAAAGAGATCAAGAGAGAGTGATAAAGGAAGAGGAATGACAATATGGTGAAATTAAATACCTCATTTATTTGCCCTCCTAAAGCCAATATGTGTATTATGTCTTTTTAAAGAGACAGTGCACCTAAAAACATAAAATTCTGCCATTTACTAATGTTGTTCCAAACTTCTTTCTTTCTTTCTTTCTTGTATATTAATATTTTAGTTTGTTGAATATAGTGTGTGAGTTACATAGACCAATTTTATAATGCTTTTGTGTCTGTTTTAAAGCTCCAGTTACCGTTCATTACAACTGGTTAACAAAGAGCAACCATAATCTTTCACAGAGGCTATTTTAGGGCAAACTATCCCTTTAAACCTCACTGGACTTGGTCTTTAAAGAAATACAGTGTGTATGATAGGGTAGAAGGGTTAGATATGACAGGGAATGGCAGACCTCTCCCTACCTCAGTCTTGATTGGATCCATTATGAGTCTTTATGGGACCAGGGGTTCACCATGAGGTCAGTTTAGACATTTGATGGATTTTTAGGGGCTGCAACTTGTTTTAAAAACCATTTGTCTGGAAAGCCCAATGCTGATAAAAGTGCATTCATCAGAGCGACACCGGTGCTTGAGTAATGTTCGCACATGCTCCTCTCCAGTCATTTACAAGAGCGATATGACAGAGATGGAGATATACATCACAACGATGCTTATGTTATTTACTGAGCTCCTGTCTGGTAAAGTACGTTTACCTAATGAGAGGCATTTTGAGACTTTTCTCACATATGCCAGATGAGCCGCTGGATGACGCAGTCCTTGACTCAGTTATGACAGTCACATCATGTTTTTCAGAGAGTGGCTGATGTAATTTCGCACTGCAAAATGTGTACCATTTGTTTTCCTCAAAGATTAAAGCCTCGGATGATGTTGTCAGGAATTAAGGTATAGAAATATCCACTCGGTTGGCTACCAAAAATAAAATATGGTTGCAAATTCGATAATGATTTTCTCAAGCACAGTCATCATCCATTTGCAAATGTATTCAGATGGTACGTCTTTAAATACTCCTCTGGAAAATGTGCTTTTGGATCTTTTTTTTTTACCCTGCATATATAAAAGGTTAATTATTCCCAGTCAACAGATCTGACTTTTAACTATGCAATTAATCTTCCTCACTCATGGGGGACACAGAAGTAGCGATTATGCAGAAACACACTGTCGCTGCTGCGAGACCGTTTGTTTTTGTGTGTGTGTGTGTGTGTGTGTGTGTGTGACGTTGGTTCTGCACACCTAATCGCCAGCTTCTTGACACGTTTGTATTTAACTGAGACACACATACGCCATCTTCAGCATCTCAGCATATAATGCCTGTGTTCCTTATTACATTGTACAAAGTATTCAGCCTGTTTCCATTCAATTTAAATAACTTTCTTAAATACTTGCACTGTGGGAAGGTTTTGATTAATTAATAAATGGCAATTTATATTGTCTGTTAAAATGTATTATTATTATTATTATTATTGTCAGGGAGAACTTCACTTCACTTAATTTATTGTATGTAAAATTTCGCCACTTATTTATTTGATTGAATGATTGGTTGGTTTATAAGTTGATTTACTGTTGGCCAGGAGATTTTGTAAAATTCGTTTTTTTTATTATTATTATTTGGCTGTAAGATTTAGACACTTACAGATTTATTTATTTATTTATGATTGATAGCTCGTAAATGTATGATTTCTTTTGTTTGTTTGTTTGTTTGTTTGTTTTATTATTTATTGGCTGAAAGCTTTTCAGATTATTATTATTATTATTTTATTTTATATAATAATGTTATTTTATTTTTATTTTAGCATGGTTTTTGTTGGTTGTTGTTGTCTGGGAGATTTACAAAATTTTCAATTTTCAATTTTGTTTGTTTGTGATTTAAAGCTTTGTGATCCTGACAGATGAAACGTGTGTTTTTCTAAACATTCCACAATCAAATACTGCAAATACAAGCTAGATCCCTGTGAACATGGATTTTTTTCTTGATGTCCATTGCTTAGGAATTTTTTATTTATTTTAATTGTTTTTTTTTTTGCAGTGATCCATGATTCTCAGAGGTAAGTCGTGGTGAACTGATCAAGTGGACTTTTACCTTGCATGGCCCTCTACAAAGCTGTATGGCCTGCACTCTGAGACAAGGTAACATGAGGATAGACAGAGGCATGAGGTATTATCTGTTGCTACAGGCATGGTTTAGGGGCAAAGATGCTTTAATATGTTTGCATGAAAGTACTGTAGGGGAAGACACTACCCTCCCACGAGTCTGTCAGTGGTCCAGAGGACACCCCAGAGCTGTAATTCTTGCCAAGGATGAACTGAAAATGTGCTTTATATTCTGGTTGAGGTAGTCACAGGTTGTTATTATTCACAAGTTTGTCTCCACAGGTAGGGCTACCATAATTTATATGTTTTTGATTTGATTAAATTATTTGCATGACTTTGCTTCCAACTTTAAATTATGATTCTGATTCACTTGCTTAGAAGGAACAGTGGTCAGGTTTTTGATTCTCTAAAAAGAGAAGTTTTTTGTTTGTGAATGAGAGTACATTGTTAGTCTACTGTACATACAGACAAACACATTTCTTGTCTCTATTTAGTTGTACACAGCATTTTTATTGCATCACACTTGATATAAAATTGCAAATGGAAACTTGCATTCATAACATATTCATAAAGTTTCACATCCATACCATATTTATAAAATTGGATTTCTTTTGCCATGAAACGGAAGATTCAGCAGCTTTGGTTTGGGAAGAAGAAGTCTCAAGTGGGACATATCAATTGTGGGAATAATCCGGCTTCTTAAAACGTAGAACCCTATAGATTTTGCTATTGAAAATGCCTCATTGTTTTTAACAGAAGGTCCTTAAATAGTTGTTTCTTAATTGTGGATCACTTTTTTTTGTAATCACTCTTGGGGATTTGGAAGAGGTGGCTTGTCACTCATAATTCTTCTCATAGAGACCTGTATATGTACTACATCACCACTAGTATTACCCTCATTTTGTGCATCACTTAGTTACTGCTGAAATGTATGTAAAGATTTAGTCTCCCTCCAGTCAGATAGAAGCAGGCCTGTATTGAGCTCAGGGAGTTTCTGAGGGCTGCACTCTCAGCCTCTGTTTGTTACTTTACTACGACTGCCATCACATTTTTTTTTTAAGCTTGTGTTTCTCTCATCACTCCTTCTGTTTATACCAGACCGCTGGCAGGCTTCCATTATATTTCACAATTCAGCTGGCCTGGGGTGAGCTGCAGGGATTTTGGGGTATCGGAGATGCTCAACTCAACCCAATCAAACACAAGCACACACACATTCAGACACATGAGGCCTGCAGAGATGAGAGCAGAAGAGATGTTTGGCACAGTATGTTACCATTCTCTTACTTGTTGCTGGCTAGTTGGTCCATCTGTGTCTTGCTTTCAATCATCTGTTCTGTTTACAGCCTTTGGCTTCTCCAGCGAGTACAATATCGATTTTCTGCAATGAATTTGGAATAAAAGCAGGCTTTTGCAACCAAGTTGCCATGATTAAAAAAATAAAATAAAAAAGAGAAAGATATTTTGCAAATTGTTCCTTTTTATTTGCATGGCTAAGCCCAGTTGAATGAAGGACAGCTTTTATTGACTGAAATCCCCTCTCTCATACTCCTCCAAAGTGCTTCGGATTAAAGTGGAAACTGATCTGGGTTTGGATAACAACTGCTGCAAGTCATCACTAAGTTGGTTGGAGGAGCAGAAACTCCCAAGATGGAGAAACTCGGAGTATAGTTATGCAAGCTGGCCACATCGACTCTCAAACCTACTCAGTTCCATCAGGAAAGCATCAAAGGTTAGTACTTCAAAGTGTACAGCAAAGGCAGTGATATATTTGAACAGGGGACTCTGTTTCTTTTTCAAAAAAGTTAATTCCTGCCAAATAGAATGCAGGGCTTAAACAGGCCTGCTGTTACAAGTAATGGCAGGACTCAAAAAGGAGCCAGTGGAGGATTATTATTTAGTCACAGCAGGTGACCTTTTCCAACTTCAGAGTGATGTTGGTTGGAAGCAATTTTGCCTACTGTGCTCCTGTCAAAGCATCACAGAGCTTGAACCTGGGTATGGACTATTGCTTTCATGAAACCACGCTTGATCAGGCTAGAAGTATAGCAAGGTATAATTCCTATCGGTGGCCTTCTGAATGCAGGCAAGCATTCATGTGTTTTCAAGGTATTGTGTGTGATTGTCTGTGTTTGAACTCAACTTGCAGGTCCAGCCCATGCCTGGGTCAGTTTTGTCCTGAGAGAGCAACAACACCAGCTCAGTTTACCTGGCTACTGGAGGATGGTGACGAAAACTTCTTACAAATTATTAGCTCAATGCCAGATGTCAGACTTGTGGAGGACCTGTTACTGGTTCCCTTTAGAGATACTACATGGCTTTCAAAGGGCACACTTGGCATGCATGCCAGCAGTGGTGATTTGTCTGTTTAGCTGATTTAGCTGTTTGCTGGAAGACTAGCAAACAGTGAGTTAAGAAAGGAAAAGGCTACCAGGCAAGTTTGAGTTTATCTTGTATGATCCATCAGTATTTGTTAGTGGGGGATGCTGGTAGCATCAGGAGGTAGAAGGTTCTCTAGAACTATCTTTACCCTGGTGAACTCACTAGGGTCCCCTGTGAAGAAGTCTGGAATGGTGGGCTTGGTAGGTGCTCCCTCTGTCACCTGGAAGGTTGATGGTCATAGACGTCAGATACCTGGGTCTCATTGGTTCAAAAGTGTTGTAAGGGTGAGGCAGGTGAGCAGCACTAATAGGTTTAAATGACTGCTCAGCATCCTGTACTCAGTGAATGATGGAATTAATCTGCAGGTAATGTAATGGCCTGGACCGATTCATTTAGATCAGAACTAGCAGGAATAGAATCACGCTGACTTAATTTCTCTTTCATTGCCTAAAATTCAATGAACATCTTACCCAGGGAATATAGCAGCACATGCCCTTTTAAGCGCTCCCCAGGACTTTTTCCAAGTTGGTAGGCAGATCGTCAGAACAATCTCTTTCATCAGTAATCTGCTTTTGGGGTAGGTATGAACTATAACTCCCTCTAGAGAAAGACATATCTGACCTTATTGGTGCTGTGGGTGTTAGTCAACTGTAATGACTTCGTAATGGTAGGTGGATGGTGATTGGTTGAGACTCTGAGACCTTCGGAGACTGATATCGAATGGACCATGCCTTTGGGACTCCTCTACGGCTCAAGGCATCATTGGCTGACTGTCCTGTCTTTATCTTGTGGCTGTGGGGTCATAGTCCTCAAGAGGGCAGGAGGGTGAACATGCTGTTGTAAACGAATCTGAATCAGTAAAAGAATCTGAGTGAATCTGTTTGGTGAACATGTTCTAAAGAATTGAACCACTGGATTGAATAAAACTTCCCACTCAACACATGAATATTATTCTTTTTCTTGATTGCATCAAGATGCATCATTTTGTTTTTCAAACTTTTTGGTTATTAGTCAGAATTTGTTTACATTTTTTTCACACATACTATTAAGCTAGCACGAGTCAAGGCATGCTCATTGGCTCAGAGTTGTTACCCTCAAGGGCTGAGAGTAGCAAGGTCAGTCATCCTTATGTGGGCGGCATTCTGCTCTATATGACACCCCACTGCCATTGATATGAGCACCATCAGATATTCTATCATATTCCAGCAGCCTGCGGCAAGGTGAAAATCTGTTTTTTTATTAGCAGTCAGGAGAAGAAATGATAACACAGCTGCAAGAGGGTGAAGAAGGGGAGAGAAGAGCAACAGTTAAAAGATGTCAGTGAAGGGGAGAGGTTCTGTTGGGGGTCACTGTTTATTTGATATTTCAACCTCTAGGGTCTCTGACGGCAGAATCTAGATAGCAAAAGACATAAAATGTGTTGGGAAATGTTGTTTTCCTTTGAAGAAATCAATTTTTTTTTTTTAACTCTTAAAATGTGCAACGGATGGCATGAGTTTGGGTGCAAGGCTGTTTGACTGATCAATAGCAAAAATGAGGAGGACATGGGAAACATGTTTGAAAATTACTACTTGCAGATCTCACTTGCTTAACCTGTAAAATAACATTATTTGAGTACGAGTTCAGTCCCTTGGTATTAACCCTCTGGGGACGGATTGGGCGGTACCGCCCAAAATGGCATAATTTTACAAATGTGTAGTTATCTCAAAAACTATTAATGCAAGAGAGATGCGTTTTTTTTTTGCCGTCTTCCTCAGATTCCGCTGAAAACAGCGGTGTTCAGTTTGTATATTAAACACTTCCCTTATTGCGCAATACCACTGCGTAAACAGGCCAATGAAAACGATTGTGTTAGGCAGATTCAACACGCAACAGCCAATGGAAAAATTGCCGCTGGGAGGAGTCTTTTTCTAACCCAATCAGAGGAAGGTTATGTCTTCTAGCCTTTCAGAGGACTGTGTAGCTCTGCTGTAGCCTTGTAAAAGCTGGCTGGACTATAGTAAAAGACATGTAATCAATAAGCGTTCAGAGAATCAGCATCAGGGTGGAGAAAGCAGAAAGGGATCGGAGTGTTCCAGAGAGCGATCGGAGTATTAGCGAGCACAAAGAGCTAAATTCGAGCGATCGGAGAATCAGCATCACATGGAGAAAGCAGAAAGCGATCGCAGTGTTAGCGAGCACAAAGAGATAAATTCGAGAGAGATACAGCATTATTACAGAATTGTTTTATCAAAATGGCAAGCAGTAAAAGATTTACGGCAGAACAAGCTCTGGAACAATTACTGGAAAGGCCTGGAGAGGCCTTTCTTTGCTCACTGGCAATATTTTTAAAAAAAGTTAATTATTTAATTGTTCTTTACACATTTGATTAAACAATAACACATTTCTGTCAAGCAAAGAGTTTGAAAAAATATATTTTCTTTGTTCAAAAACTGTTCTATATTGTGTGTTTTTCAGTAATAAATGACAAAAATCTAATTTTCGTTTTTGAAATTCTCTAGTTTATTGTAAAATTTTTCACTCATACTTCCTTTATATAAACATATTGGATGCATGCTTATGGTAGCTTAGGGTCTTCTGAATCCATAGATACCAAACACAAGGTGTTCCATCTCCATTACATATGATTTATAAGCCCAAATATAAAAATAGAGAAAACAGACCAAAAAGGGCTTAGTTCCAAAAATAAAAAAAACGCCTAGGACTGTTTGTAAATAAAGTTAATTATTTAATTGTTCTTTACACATTTGATTGAACATTAACCCATTGCTGTCAAGCAAAGAGTTTGAAAAATAGATTTTTGGGTCAAAAACTTTTAACTATTGTTGTGTGAGGTAGGATTTTCAGTAATAAATGACAAAAATCTCATTTTCGTCTTTGAAATTATCTAGTTTATTGTACAATTTTTCACTCATACTTCCTTTATAGACATATAGCATGCATGCTTATGGTAGCTTAGGGTCTTCTGAATCCATTGATACCAAATACATGGTGGTCCATCCTCATTACATATGGTTTATAAGCCCAAATGTAAAAATAGAGAAAACGGACCAAAAAGGGCTTAGTCCCCTAAGGGTTAAAGAGAGTGATTATGATGATTATTTTCATTTTTTGTAACTTCAATGCACTTCTAGTGCATACTTTTAAGTGAATGAAAGGAACGGGCCTTTTTAATGTTAATTTAAAGTTCTTATCATCCATATGACTGATCACACAATGTGTTACAGACCAAATAGCTGTCTGTATGGGAGTACAATTAAGAACTGGCTTTCGCAGCCTCTATGGGTTGTTTTGGACCGCACATCTGATTCGAACCATCTGTCTGGATGACATTTCCACCACCGCCATCAACTCAAGGTGCAGAGAGAGGGATGATATGTTTAAGAAATGCAGATTAAATTGTTTTAATGAACATGTTGGTGCAGATAAAAACCACATTGGGCATACTGTATAGCTGTGGCTTGTTTTTAACTCCATCTTGCGATTTTATTTCTCCTCTAATCTTTTACATTTCATCATTTTTTTAAAGTGAAAACAGATGCGTCTCTATTTTAGGAAAATTGATGCACTTAAGTACTTAATTATTAAAACAGGGCAGCCTGCCAAGAGAGGCTGTCAGGCCCAATGCTCATCGTGAACTGGGTATCAAATGCATTTTTAAATGTTCAAACAATATTAGACACATTGAGCTTTGGTTATTGGACCATTTATCTTTGTATATTTAATCCTAAATAGTGATTTATGACTTTGAAATGCATTATTCTATTCTATTCTATTCTATACAAAAGTTCCTATCAGTTTCCCAAAATTTGATTATTGACCTAGAAATGCTGCAGAAGTTAAATGTATTGTAACATTTTATTAATATACTAGGAGTTAATCTGTTAATTTGGTTAGTGACATGCAGAATAAATGTAATGTGAATTAATGTAAATGTGAATGCAGAATATATATATATATATATATATATATATATATATATATATATATATATATATATATATATATATATATATATATATATATATATGTATATATATATATATATAATAATAAAACTATCAAATATAAATTAAAACTTGTATGATATATATTTTATTAACATATACATGATTTTATGATCAGCGTCACACACTTGCATAATTAGTGACCTAAAAAGGTGCATAATCTGAATAATAACACAATGTAATGTGTTATGCTATATTTGATTAATATAAACAAGAAGTGCATATGATTAGTGTCACAAACGTACTAATTTGATTAGATTAGTGACCTAGAAATGGCATAGAATCAGAATTATATTCAGTTAGTATATATATTCTTTAAAAAATAATAAAAAAATACAAGTATTTTATAGATAAGAGTTAGTATTCCCACATTTGCTATGTAAGACATTTAATGCATGCCGGAGTATGATGCAGTTTATTAGAAAATCAGTCATTCTAAAATAATGCCAAAATGCTGCAGATTTAATGCCAATAGCTTGACACCTTGTGTTACACTGATGCCCATTTTGTGCAGTCCTAGGCGATGTGCAGCTTCACACATCTCTGCTGTTGTTAGTAGTGACTACTTCACTACTTTACTTCACACACACTCACAGCCTGTGAGGTGGGAAGGTCTCCGTGGCAACCATAACGAATGACACCCTCCCCATTCATAATGACGTGTGCGTAATTTGACGGCTGGAGGAATCAACTCCGATCATCTTTCATCCCGTGTTACTCAGCCTGGCGGAGACAGAGAGTGAGCGCACCCTTCATCACTCTCCCTCCACCATCATCATCATCATTTACCTTGAAGGGGTGAGGAGGAGGAGGTGCATCAGAACACATCAGACACTCCTCTGCGGGTGGAAAGAGAGAGAAGAGGCGACCTGCCGATTTTCTCAGATCAGCAGCGCTGATGGCTTCTCTCAGGGGGAGCTGACCCAATTCGCCTGGGCGTTTATCACTGGCACAACAAGGTCACGGCTGACAAAGCAGCGCTAGTGCAGTCTCTTTACGCTGCGGGGTGGGATGGGAAGACACAGGGCGGTCGAGGAGCTGCGTTTAACTGCTCTCTGTATTCAGCTGCTATTTACACAGATTTGTAGAAAAGGACAAGATGATCTCTGTCATAAAAAATCAATGGTTGTCAGATTTCTATAAATGTAATGTTATGTATGCTGTACTTTATATTCATATTTGAAAGATTAGTTCATATCGTGGCTTCATTTGTGCTACCATAAGTCAAAGTTAATACCCCCCCCCCCCCCCGCTGTATCTTTTGTAAAGTGAAAATTGCACGTATAATGATTTAGAAAAGTAATAGCACACTTCTTCTTTAGTTGCAATTTGAGGTATCATTCATATCCGTAGCACAACGGTGTGTGATGGGTTACATGCCAAATGGCATACTTTATAGTTTGGGATCTGTTCAAACAATAGAGAACTCTGCTAATTATTGCACCCGATGGACATGAAGATATTTCAAAAAGGCTTTCAAACACCATACACAGACAACGTCTGCAATAGAACCAGAGTTATTGAGCATTTCATCCAGCTCTGAATAGATGTTGATGGGTTCTGAAACCCTTGAATGTGAGTGCCTCTCACATTATTATGTGTCGTGATGGATTTCTAGGGCCAAAGATACATCGTTTTTATTATTGTAAAAGGATGATGTTCATCTTTTGCTGAAGCACTGCTCTTAGTTTATTTCAACATCTGCTTTTCTCTCTCACGCAATGGCTTTTTTGCCATTCTTTTCACATTTTATTTTATTCAGTCAGGTATGCTGCTCTGGCGGCACATAAGGTGGTAAACAACCACAGTTAAGTCTCTGACGAACACACATCTTGCTAGTCCACCTTAAGAAGAGATCAGTAAATAGAGCTGGTGTTTTTCTCTATCTACAGTATACCCTTTCATCTGTTCATCTTTCTGGCTTTATCTGTAATTACCACAGCCGTTTTCTCAGAGATGGCAAGGGATGTAGTGCCAACTCAAAGATTTAGATAGTTAACAGCGGTATGGTAAAGAAAACACAACCAATATTAAGAAAGGCAGAATATATGGGTCTGAATAATGACACAATGCAACAACATTGGCAGATGAGGTTTTTGTCTCATTTCTATAATTTAGATAAATCTTAAAGGCATAGTCCACCCAGAAATGAATTATTATTGTTATTATGTCTTTTTATATTTTAGAGGAGAATGGTAAAATACACTAGAAAAAGGAGGAGACAAATTGTCAAAAAAAAATGTGTGAAAATGACTTAAAATGCTGTATTATGTATGCCAGGCCAGTAGCTGGCGATGCCACTTTGTAAATAAACACTATGTGACAATGTAATACGTATGTGCATGACATTTCACAGAGTCACAGTTTTCGCAAATTTGTGTTTTTATAGTTTACATGAAGACAATTATGGTATAGTTCTTAAAAACCTGCCCTATGAAACCAGTTTTTTTACTTTTTAAATGTGTTTTTAATAATAAATAAATGCTACACAATGTGTTATTTAATGTATTGTTCGGGTACAGAACTTTTATTTTGTATACATTTTTTAAAAATGTAATAAATGATAATATAAAAAAGCTGAATATATTTTAGTGTCTGCTTGTTGAAAATGTATTAAAAAAAATGTTTAACAAGCCTTTGACCCCCCAAAAATTTAAATAAATACATTTAAATACAAAATTAACATTAGACAACATAAACTCATGTGCTGAGACTTTATGGCCTCATTTGAAATGTCTGCCACAATTCACTGGGCTTTTTCACTCAGTGCTTCGTTGTTTGTGTGATTCTTTTGCTATTCGCCATTTTCATTCTTGTTCAGTTCTTATTTAATTAGGACACTCGAGGAGCCATGCAGTTTGTTTAGTTATTAAATGCATGTTTTTACAACTTACTGTGTTTTTCCTGAAAGTACTTTGCTTTGCCATTTAGCCATTAAATGACAAAATCGCAGTTTTGCATTGGTAATGCATATTCATACCACCTCCTATAGCATAACACCTGCTGGGCAGAATCCATTAATTGTATCGCACATGTTTTATACATTTAGCATATTTAGTTGCACTTTACATCCATTTCCTTTGAAGATATAACCCTTTTTCATGAGGGTAGGCGGATCTTCAATATACTGTACTACTTTACATTCCAACTTATCATCTTAAGCTTCCTGAAGCTATTTATTTTAATAGCTGTGGTTGTCTCTGTGCGGTTCGGTGTATCATTAATCATTAATAGACTTCATCGTGGACATCACAGCTTGCTGTACTTCATAGTAAGGGGCTTCAAAGACACCAGGGTCCTGCCCCCTAACCCCCCACTGGCAAAAGACCACCAGGCCATTGGGACATGAGAGATGAATGGAGATCTCATGCCGAGCCAGAGGCGATTTAACATTAGACCAGTGCTCCGGTTTTTCTTGGGCTTTGGTGGGATGAGAGAGACCATAATCTGACTCTCCACCCAGGGGCCTGCCAAATATTTCAGGTAAACTGGTGGTAAGAAACAGATGGTAGCGTTACGGACCCATGAACATTTGTGTGAAGTTGTGTCACTCTGATAACATTCATAGCATAATGATTATTCTTGAATATGCTGTGAATTTTCATTCTATGTAGGAGGCATTTTATTCTAAATGTGGCCTGGCAGTTCCTATGCATGAAAGAATTTATTTATTTTACATTCCAGCCCAGCCAACCTACTGAATAAAAAAGGTTATTGTGTATGCAAGAAAGAAATATATATATTTTTTTGTTCTGGAATTTATGCCACTGAATAAAAAAAGGTAATTGCGATTATAATTTCACAATTCTAAAGACACCTCTCAGAATTGCGTGTGATATACTCACAGTTGCGAGTTCTAAAGTCTCTGTTTCAACTTACAAACGTGAGTTGTAAAGTTAGAATTGGCGGTATAAACTCACAATTGCTTAATTCTGATTGATTGATTTATTTATTTTTCAAAAGTTGGACTTATGCAATTCTGAATTTAGAACTTGCAACTGTGTGTTCATAACTCACAATTCTGATTAATAAATAAAAAATCCAAATTGCGAGTTTATATCATGAACATCCGATAAAAAAGTTAGAAATGTGAGATGTAAACTCCAAATTGCGATAACAAATTCGTAGTTAACTCTATTTGAATTCAGTGATGTAAACAAACTTTTATCTTATTTTTTTTAAGGTACAGATAATAATAATTAAAAAAACAAGCATGGTTGTAAACTATTCAAATTTTTAAATTCTACAAAAATTCTTTCAACTTTTGTAACAGCGTTTGTTGACGCCAAATTAAGGGTGTTTTGTACCCCAAGGTAATATGACTGAGGTTTCATATTTTCACTACTGTGGAATGGAAATGCCCTTGTGGAATCAGACATCGCAGTCACTCAAAATAGTGTCATAATGAAGGAATTTGTCACTATGATTGATTGAGGCCCTGTGTCTCGTCTTATCTTTCCCATTCTCATTATCTCTCTTCCCTCCTCCCTTGCTGATGCTGTGGGGTGTAAAAGTGCTGACTGTGTTGAATATCCACTCTAGTTGTACATGATAGATTGTGCATTTCCTCCACAGTAGCGGTGAATGATCGGGTGACAGTAAATGCCGGTGTTTTTGTCATGTTAATAATCTCTTGTCCAGGTATGCCATTAATATGGCCTGACCTCATCTTGTTGCTATCTATCAACCTTGTTCCCCTCATTTAGTTTTTTCCTTCTTCGTAGGCTATGGCTACTTGAAATCCACATGCCAGATGACAATGTATGTCTAAGGCTTCTTGTACACCTAAAAGCTCAGGTGTTTGCCATTATTAGAGTTCATACATGGAGTTATGAATCTGAACAAACAAACTCAAAACCTCAAGTATTAAACTTTGTTCCATAACTTCTCCCTCAATATTTGTGGGACAAACAAAAAATTCTGCTACAAAATATTCAGAGTTTTCTTAGTAACCTAATAGCAATGCTCTGGCAATCACTCATAACACCCTGGCATTGTGATGAGTTTTGGGGAGGAACGCAGCACTCATATTTTTCCCAGTGTTTTCCCCCTGTCCACCATCATATTCTCCTCTCTGAGAGCTGTGTTTTTTAGTCGAGCAGTAACAAATTACTCGACTCTCTCAGCGGGCATAATTTCAGAGGGCCTGTGGGGAGGAGAGAGAGGAAACTCCCATTACAGGGGAAACAGTTGTTCCTTTCTCATGAGAGAAACATCCATCAGAGAGCTTTTTTCGCTTTGTGAGCCTGGTTAAAACTAGAACTATTAGTCCACTCTTATGAAGGTAAAAGGTCATGAGCTGTGTTTTACTAAATTGCTTACTACCAATGTAAATTATTTGTCACTTCAATAGTTGAGAAAGGTGTTTAGAGTGTGAATATGTGGCTGTGTATGTGGAATTAACAATGTGTGAATTATTGAGGCTGAAGGGAATGAATATTAAAGTAGCAATCCCTGTTTTATATATATATGTATATATATATATATATATATATATATATACATTATAAGATGTTCTTATTATAATCAAGAATCGTCTCATCAAGACATTTTATTCTCACTTAGCATGTGTGAACCATGTCTTCATCTGAGAAGTAGAGTATCTTCAGTCCATTTTTTTTTTTTTTGTATCAACACACTGGTTTATTGAATCTTATCAAAGTAGTAATGATGCCCACCATTCTGTTTGAATTATTTTCTTCATGTGAAGTGGAGAGAGAGCAGAGTCTTGCTGTTCACACAAATTGACAGTAACCTTCAGCTGTTGCCAGATACACTGCCCTCATTTCAGTAATAACCAGCCCTCTTACCGAGGTACACTGTGTGTCTTTGTAATGATATATGGACTATATGTAGTCTTTGAAATGATTATGAGACACTTTGGTCTGCCTCCCTCCTTTTTTAAATTATTGAAACCAAATAACATTTGAAACCCTTATACAATATATTTATTATCAGTAGAAGTGATTATAAATATATATATTTTTTGTTTTTGTTTCTGAAAGCAAGTCAAATAGGGTTTTAAACTTGATTTTTTTTCATATAAATTATTTCAACTTTGGTAAAGTGTTTTTTTGATAACTTTTATTGTATTTCTTTTTGATCAACACTACTACTACTGGCACTACTAATAAACTTTTTGTTTTGTGTTGGTTTTTTTGGTTTGGTTTGCCTTTTAAAGACTTTTGAACTCTGATCTGTCCTGCTGCAGTGTTGTTTAGTCTAATTTATAATTTTGACTTATTGCTCTGTCTGCTGTTTATTTTTTGTACTTTTTAGACTAATCTAGAAATTAAGCACCGGATAAGCTGCTGCTTTTATCCAAAATCTATTGTAGAGCTTTCTTTTTTCGTCTCTTTGTGTTTCCCTCTAAGACTCCCAACACTGACTTCTCTCTCTGCTCTATTGAACGGCATCGAGTCCTCTGAGTTTTACTTCTCTCCACTTTGTTCCTCAGCTCAGTTCGGTCTCTGTAAAGTGTTAAGCCTTCAGACGCTGACACACTGCCAGCTTTCCAATTAGAATTACTTGACAGTCAGGTTTGCTCAGTATTGCTGCTATCACCCTACACTCCATTTGAAAACCTGAGCTGTTTAAGTCTCTCTGTAGTGATTTCTCTTAAAGGCACGCAGCCCCAGTGAGTCCACGGTCGAAGAGACTGAGATAAACCAACAGGCTTCAATTCCCCCAATGAATTGTGCAGTTAGCACAACGTCCCAGGGAAGAATCCATACCCATGAACTGCTATAAAAGCGCTTTGGTGGACAGTAAAGAATCTTATTGAATTTTATCTTTGGTTCCTTTTGCCATTACCAGTCACACTGGAGAAAAGAAGACTTTTTTTTTTAATCCAGTTTGCTTGAATTATTAAACCGCCATCACAGTGACTGGCTCTGCAATTCATTTTTCATTACATTACTACAGTCACATAATTGTGTGTGTCGGGCTGAATTATGGATGAGGTTTACTTCTTTAAGACGAGGGAGAGGGAAGATGACAGACGAGAATTCAGGTTCCACTTCGGTCCTGTGGGCCCTTAAATCGGATTCCGTCACACCCGCTCAGTCTCCCAACAAACCCTGCAGTGGAGTGATGCGGAAACGTCTCCACAAAGGAGTGGAGAAAGGAGTTTGGCAATTGATTTTCTTTAATAAAACCTGTGTGGCTGGCGATTTTGATTAAACGACATGCATAGACTGAACCCGGGTCTCAGATTGTCATGAAAGAAGGATAGAACCTGTGGATATCCCATCATGCACCAGAGTACTTAAGTTACAGGCCTTTTTATAATATGCCATTATACTGTATATGAGTGGAGGAGATTTTTGTGTGCCAAAAATAAAAAAAAATGAATGAATGTACCACACTGAATAAACGAAAGAATGCACCAAATTAAAATAATGAATGAATGAGTGCGCCGCAGAATGATTGAATAAATGAATGTACTGCATTGAGTAAATAAAAGAATGCACCACATTAAATTAATGAATGAATGAATAAATAAATTCACAGCAGAATGAATGAACGAATGAACCACATTGAATGAATGAAAGAATGTTCCACATTTAATGAATTAATGAATGAATATAATGTTTTTCTCCATTGGGAGGAGGATTGTGCTGTTGCATCTTGTTTATTTTGTGTGTTGAATGCAGCTGCTTTGTTCATGACTGTACTGTGACATGCACGTCTTTGTTCTTTGGATTGTCTGACATTTTGTGCAATTTTCTTCTGTCAGTCTGGTAATCGATTGTTTCCATTCAAAGTCTTTTTTAATGCTTGCAGTTGAAAGGGCTTTAACTCGGGAGTTATGACTCAGGAGTGAAAAGATTCATTTGTGGGGTCCAGAATTTCATAGAGAAATGACTCAAAATCTGAAGAAAAAAAAGACTAGTGAGCAATCAACCAGCTTAAATGAATTTGGTGCAAATTACAGAATTGCTTTATTAACGATGATTGTTCAGTAGCGCTTCACTGAGTACATACTGCAGCATCTTAATTCAGTTTTTACCAGCTGTGTGCTGTAATAACGGGACATTTTAGTATTTAGACTATGACATTTTAAGTCTAAAGTACGTGTATACAATTGTTACAATATGATGATTATCCTGTGATTTGTGCCATATTTTGTAAAAATGTGAATGATGACTCTGATTCAAACTGCCGGTGAAAGTGAGTTTGATATAGTTACTGTATGTGAATCGTGTGACTGTCTCGGTTCATTTGGAGTCATTAGGTGAGTCGTTTGCTTTTGTTTTTGTTTTTGAATTGGTTATTAAAGTTGCTGTGAGTTTCTAGGTAGTTGGTAACCACCTAGTATACTGTGTATACTATATACTATATATATATATATATATAAGTATACTATATGGTGGCAAAAAAAAACACAGTTTGAAGAGAATACAGTATAAGAACCCACAATACAAAACATTTGTATTTATTTGAATTTATTTGAAAAAGGTACATCTTTGTACCTTATTTATCTCTAAAAATACTAATTAATGGTACATTTTAGCAACTTTTGTACCATTTTTGAACCTTTTTTTTCTGCCAATGAATCCTCCCATGTAGCCAAACTTCTAAGCCAGGTATTAGTTAGTTTTTAGTCAGTCTAATCAATAAAAACAATCAACCGCATGCCAGTCAGTCAGCTAGGGAACATCAAATGGGAATGTGGATTTCCCTTGGCGTAATGTTGCAGATTTGGTTCCTTTGTCTTTATTTATGTTATTTAGTGCGTCAACAATGGGAGCTCCATCCTCCATTATGACATCATAATGGCCTTCAAAATGACTCTGACATTTGGAGGAAGAGCCCTCAATAGAAATGCGTCGCTTTTAACAGCCTTGTGGAAATGTTTAGCTTTAATTATGAAAACATGCCGCTGCCCAAATGAGCGCTGCTGTTCTCCCTCAATCACAGCTTTCACATTCCCATATAATGACAGTAATTATCGCCTGTAAAAAAGAGGCAGATTAGTATATTTACACACGCATAGCTCCATTTTAATGGCATAGAGGTCGAAAGTGTTTACTCCCTGTGGGAATACAGGCTTTAGACGCTACATTAACTTTAAATTAACAACCCCGTGACCTTTACCGCCACAAGGTACTTGGGGAATTATTATTATTATTTTACGGCGGATTATATCAATTGAACTGTTATGGTTTCTCGTTATTGATTATCGTGTTTGGATATCAATCTTGTGAGATGTTTTTCAATGAAGTCCAGAAAGATCAATGTTTTTGTGTGTGTGAACGCCATCCCGGGTGATAGAGGGCAGGGATCTCAGATTGTGTTTGTGTGTGCGGGTCAGACGATAAGCTGCTTAGAGACGACCAGACAATTTCCCCAGATGGCGAGGAAGGACAATCTGAAGACATCATGAACTGTCAGTACCGAGAGAAAGAGGCTTTGTTTGGAATTGCATGCTTGCATGCTTATCTTATTATTTCTGCAGAATGTGCTGGGAAGAAATTACAGGCGGCTCTGCGACTGGCGGTCCAGATGCCAAATCTGGCCCCTCATTGAGTTTTATTATTTTGATGAAACATTGGACATCAGGGCACTTTCTGTGCAAAACTCATCGGCGAGTTGAGAAGCAGTCAGAAGTCGATTAGTGATCCACAGGCCAAATTCAGACCACAATGAGGACATTTAAGCTTTTTCTGGCCACTGTTCATCTAAGCTACTTACCCAAAAGTGAAGAAGCACCATTTAGGTTCACGTATTCGTTTTGAGTCTTATCAAATCAAATGTATTTATGCAAATAACTTGGCTACGGGCAAATATTCAGACTTTAAAGACACGGATGGGGCCATACAGCTGTGAGTCAGCGTTTTCTATCCTCAACATCAAATCAAGTTTGTTCTGCCCTCGCCAATGATGAGAATCACAGTGGCTATAGAGTGAATGACGGAAATGCTTGAAACCCAATTAAGAGTCATTTTGCTTTAATGAATGGGTAAATTATAGAGAGATTTCAACTTTAAATATATCTCTCAGCAATGTGATAACTGTTTTAGATTTGTTTTTAATGTGGGTTGATTAAGTTGAACATTGGTTTTAACTGATCTTCTGTTTTGCTATTTTGCAAAAATACATACTCATTTTCATAGTAAAGTTAATGAAATATATATATATATATATATATATATATATATATATATATATATATATATATATATATATATATATTTTTTAAATTTATTTATTTCTAAGAAGAAGATTAGAAGCAGATTTATTCAAGGAAATGAATATAACCTTTTTTTTGTTTTAATATAATTAACCACACAAAGTGTATTTTTCTTTTTTCTTATTTATTTATTCATGAATTTATTTATTGAAACAATGCAATTAAACATTAATTAACAAAATAGACTTGAACAGGATAAAAGGATAAATTGGTGCACGTGCACACACACACACACACACACACACACACACACACACACACAATTGTTTTCAGTATTGATAAGAAATGCTTCTTGAACTAAATATTACAATGATTTCTGAAGGATCATGTGACTGAAGATTGGAGTAATGATAATCTGATTTGCAGTGCAGGAATAAATTCTATTTTGAAATATATTTAAACAGAAAATAGTTACTTTAAATGTTAATAATATTTCACAGTATTACTATTATTTTACTGTATTTTTGATCAAATAAATGCAGTCTTGGTGAGCATGAAACTTCTTTCAAAAACATTTAACTGACTCCAGGCAGTAATTTTGTAAATTAAAAAAATATTTATAATTATAACAAGATTTCTAAACATTTTCTTGTTAAATATAAATTAATAAACATCTCTATCTGGGCTCATTATCTAATTGGTTTGTCAAGAGACCTTTCTGCATAAAAAAATGCTTATTTTGCCTTTTAATATAAGATATTAGCTGAATCCTATCTGCTGGTTTAAACATGCAACATAATGAGGTCATGTGTCAGTCATGTAGCGTACTATAGTTTGAAATGTTTATTATTGCACAGTACGTTCTCTTTTGCATTGTTTTTTTCAACAGTCATCAGTATTCAGCAGATTTTGCATGGAGCACTAGAATTTATTCTGAACACATCTAAAATGCTAGAGGACAGAAAAGGAAATAGAAAGATGACAGAATGATAGACATTTGCAGATAAGTGGAAGGATGATTTTGTGCGAAAAGTAAATAATATCGACTCACCTACACGCGGAAAACACATTTAATAATTTTCAGATCCTCTGATATGTGACGTGCAGCTCAAACATTTTCTAAAATGTCTGCTTAGTTTGAGAATCAGACTCAATGTTTGTTTCATTAGCAGAGAACCGATGGTGAATACTAATTCTGAAACTTATTCTCTAGCCACAAACACACAGATTTCAATAATGATGAGCACCAGGCCTGAAATACTTTACATCAGTGTTTCTCAACTGGGTCACATAAAAACAAGCTGAACATATGAATTCACTTGCATAAACCTAATATATGTTGACAGGTTGAATTTTCATTTTCAGGTTCAATTTAAGTGTTTGAGCATTTGGATGTTTTTACATTTTTGCATTGTATTAGTATTAGCTTGTATGACAGGTTCAGTGAGCGTATTAAGTGCAGAGCTCATAGCTATATTGTTCGATTGGAAGACTTTTGGGGATCATGGAAGTTGTAGTTTTGGAGATTGTGCCCCCCACACCTGTGTGTATGCCCTTGGGGTGAAGTTAACGTTACGGGAGCCTGTGTATGAGTGACAGGAACACGGCTCTGACTTAATAGACTTTGAACATTTGATCAAATACAACTCAGCCGACCAGTCCGGACACAGTCACAGTATGAGGTCTGGAGGAAATCTCACAATAATGTGTGGAGTCCTGCAACATGGTTCAATGTTGTTTAAGCTTGCATTATTTCTTTGTTTGTTTTCATTTTCATTTTTATTATTTATTTAAATGCATTTTCTTTAAACAATTTATTTAATGTGACTTGTTTATTACTATTATTTATAATTATTTATTTATTTATATTAAATATTTTAGACACATCAAATAAAATATCAAAACCAGTATTTCTCCAAAACCAGAATATTTTTCAATGCTGTGTTAAAAGTTTTCTTTTTCTTTCTGTCATTCTCTTTCTTTCTTTCTTTTAAAATTACTGTATAATGTTATATATATTATTTCTATATATATACGCACGCACACACACACACACACACACACACACACACATAGATACATATACATATTTGTTTTTAAATTTAAGTTTAATTCAATTTATTTTATTTTATTTATTTGTATTTTTGGAAATAATACAGTACATAAGGTAATCATTTAGTGGTATACTGTACTTCAAAATATCCTGTTAATACCATAGTTTTTTGGACATACCATGATACTCCAAGGTACTTCAAGGTATAGCATTAAAATAGCCATGGAACTACCATACTAGATATAGTAATGATTCCATATGTGCTACATAATTTAACAATTTTTGTATTTTTATTTTTGTAAATACCATGTTTTCCAGGGCATATTATCACTGCATGGATAATAGATGAATATACACAAGAAAACAGAGCACATTGCTGCAAACAGCAGAATGATGAAACATGTAATAAAATGATGAAATATGACACTGAAATGACTGAACTGACTGAGAGAGAGAGAGAGAGAGAGAGAGATGTCGGACACAAGTGGCTTTTAGGTGTGTTGCTCTTGTAATCCCCGATAAAAACTTCATCTCTCCATTCAGATTGATGTTAAACCTCCTCTGTCAGTTCTCTTGAAATTCATGCTCATTAACGTGTTGGCTGCATATGTGCGTGAGCAGGATTTATGTTTGATTTGCTTTGGCCTTGGGCTCTGCTCTGCTCATTGATTCTAGTCACTCATTTATCTAAAAAAAAAAAAACAATAAACGCAATTGGAGTCTCATAACTCATTCTCTCTCTTCTCTTTCTCTTCTCTTGCATTTCTTTTTTTCTGTCAATCCCTATATCTTTCCTGTGTCGGATTACTGTTGCCCTTTGCATCATGTTCCTTTGCTTTTCAGTCATAAAATGACTTTATACTTTTGATCTGTTCATGCATGGAGCTATTCGACAGCATTATAAATGGACTCGTTTGATTGGTCGATGTATAAAAACAAGGACAAGAGCTAATCTGCAGCAGTTGATTTAATAAACAATGCAACTTTAAACCATATGCTGAACGACAGCAGCAGACTCATTGTATTCAACTACATGGACTCTATACTGTGTATTTTATTTAAATGAAATCATATAGGTTTTCCCCATATATTTCCTCTCAAATTATTAGTTAATTTGTTTATTTGTTTGTTTCCTTGTTTATTGATTGGCTAAATTACTGGATGATTTTTTTATTGGCTTTTTCGTTTATTTATTGGTTTAGCTTATGTACCGACATATTTATTGGATTTCATTTGTTTATTGGCATTTGCTTGTTATTTGCTTTTTTAAATGATAACCTTTTTTAAATTGGCTCCAATTTCATTTATTTATTTATTTGTTTGTTTCTTTTTTGTTTAGCTTTATTTATTTATTGGCTTATTTATGTGCTTATTTATTGGCTTCTGTTAATCTATTTATTTATTGGGATTTGTTTTAGTTATTTGCTTGCCTTATTTTAAATAATTAAATTATTTGTTTAGATTTCTTTCTTGCTTTCTTTGTTTGCTTATGAAATAGCTTGACATCTGGAATGTCATTATTTGAAGTTTGAACAAGAAAAAAAGCTCAACTTTATTGTATTTGTGTATTTAGCAGACACTATTATCCAAAGCATTTTGTCAAACTTGTTAGATAAAAACAAATCTGACTGGAGGATAATTTGAACATGGAGGACATCCGCAGATTCCTGTAGACTACAATGATTGGCTTCCAATCTGATTCCGGCCAAGAAGGTGCTCCCCCACACGTGCTTTCCAATCCCACCAAGTATTTATAGATCCGCTGTCATGATAGTGATCAAGTGAAGCTCATTACAGTTAAGAATCAGCTCATTACTTTGTGAAGAAGTGAAAACTGCTTTTCTGAGTCAGTAAACACTTGATATATGCTCATGAATCATCTCTGCGGTTGTTTGTTGGCTCCTATCTCGTGTTTCTGTTGAAAAATGGAAGCTAATAATGCTGCGGGGATGTAGAAACTGGATGCACATTAGAGCTTCTCATTACTGAAGCGTGTTTACAGTGCTAGATTGTTTGATCAATGTCTGACTGATGACAACTCTCTTACACCGTGTCCTAAAGCCATTTCTTGTTTTGGAGTTTTTGCCGTAACTAGCCATTATAAGCAACAGGACGTTTTGTTCGTTTCCATTTCTGCCGTTGCACTCAATATCACTTCCCACAGTGACATCTCAATGGTTTAAAATGCTAGGTTTGATGAGAAACTTGCGATTTTTGATACTTTTGATAATTTCTATGACCTGTAAAAGCCTGTTTGAGAGCCTTGGATTCAACGTTGTATTTTTTCTCGAGCAGAGCACTCTCTCTCTCTCACACACACACACACATACACACACACTCTCATTAAGAACTCTGTGTCCCTTGTGGGCATGAGCAACCATTCTTATAGACACGCTGGACTATGTTTAGAAACCTTGACCTCTCTTCCCATCGCTCTCTCTTGCTCATGTTACTCTCGCTCACAGCTCCAGCCTTAATTACGGCTGTGAGTGTATCCTGCACTGGAGTGTGTCTCAGGTGTACAGTAACGAGTCAGGCAAATTCAGATGCATTACAGCCAACATGCACACAATGTACAGTACACTTTCTGGAGTCCATGACACAATGGCTGACAGATCCATGCCACTGGATGATCAGTTCAGTGGTATAGTTTTGAGAGTGTGTATGTGTTTAACTGTTGATTCTGAATAGTTTTTATTTAGTTTTTATTGAAATTAGATACAGTCAGCAAACTTCCCCTCAACAGAAGTTGCATAGCAGTTTTTTCTCATACTGTATGTCCTCTCAAAATGTATTGTATTTACTCACACAAAACAGAATTCATTCATTCATTCTCACAAAACAGAATTTATCCATTCATTTCCTTTCACAAAAACTTTTTAAAAAAAATCTGTTTATTTACTCACAAACATAATTTAACATAATTTATTCATTTATTTGACATCTTGACATGGACTTGATCTGGAATGTCGAAATTTGAAAAGTTTAAAAGTTTTACTTAATTTATTAAAGCACATTTTTGACATCACTAGTAATTTAAAATATGAACTTGACAAAATGATGACCAGTATGAATTAATAAAATATATTTCAAAAAAAAAAAAAAAAAAAAAAAAAAAAAAAAAAAATATATATATATATATATATATATATATATATATATATATATTACCAGGGGTTTAAAATCAGGCTGTCATTTACAATTTAACAAAATACAGTAGTTCACGATTTAAAGTTTCTAATAATAAAATATGAATTCTTCTTCTTATTATTAATATTCTAATTATTCTTATTAATTCATTAGTATTCATTAATCTTAATATTAATTCATTAATTATTATGTATATTTTATTAAGGGAAATCTGAAATGTCTTTAGTTATATACAAACTCATATAATGCAACAATATGCAAACTGTCTATATGTAGGCACACATCAATGTAAAGTATATCCGAAAAAAGTAATGAAAATTTGGCCAGCCAACAACTGTACACAAAATTGAGAGTTTTCTCTCGCATTTGTGTATTTGTGATTTAAACTCTTTGCTTCAGGATACAGTGATTGAGGGCTTTAGCTCAAACACTGCCTTCCTAAAACCTCTCACATTCACAGCTGTAATTGGCCCTGCTGGACCACCATAGGAGTCGATCACTTGCTGGTGCATACATATACACTGACTGGCTCCATTGAGATATTTGCTTTCCTCCGGTCCAATCTGCTCCATTATTCATGCTGAAAAACAGCACAGTGGAAGCATCCGCAGCCACAGATATGCCATATTTACCAGGCTGATTAGATTAAATAAGCACCCTTTGGTTGCTGAAGTGCTCCGAGATCGATATGCAGGGCTGCCAGTGACTGCACACGGGCTCAGTAGCAGCCAAACTGCATCTGACAAAGTGGAAAAATAGAAAGAAGGAAGGAATTTTGTTTTCCTCTTGGTGAGGCACTTAGTGGTGTTCTGGAAGCAAACAGTGAGGGGTACACACACACACCTCTAGTATATGCTTTTTCTAGTTCTTTCTTACAGCTCTGAATATTAGCATGTAGCTAATTTGTAATGTCATATTTCCTGCCCATATATATGTCTATCCATCTGTCTCTATCCGTATGGGCATGTGTCTCCATTCATCTGTCTGTTTGTCCATCTGACTGTCTCTTGTGTGGATAAATAACAAGAAAACATACATTTTGTATCCATATGTAGTTGCCTGTTTTAGACCCCAGCATTTCAGCTCCGGCCCAAAGGGCCCCAGATTTTTTATGCCCCTTGAGCCAGGGTTCGGGACAATGTTCACGTGCCCGTTTTAGGTTTTTCTTCTTATTTTTATATTTAAGACATCCATTAATTAGAGATGAAAAAAATTGCCTCACTGTGGGAAACAACACGAAACCGTGCTACCGCGACTGTCAAGAGCAGCTCTACAGTGTTTAGTGTCCCGCAGCAGCAGTAGCGTGCCGTCAGTGCAGCTGAACAGTTCTGCATTCAAATACACACAACAGGCTTAAGCTTGCTGCAAAGCACTGGCAAAAGTAATTACAATATATGTGACAGGGGTAATAGTAAGGAGACGTTTGAATTATTTATTAATAAACTAGTTTTTTCTGAGTCGTGTCGCAAGAATGAAGTTGCCAAGCCTTTAGAGAGAAGTGCATCTTATGGATTATGATTATAATGAAAGAGTTTTTGTTTTTGTTTCAAGACGAGATGGCAGAAAGTGCATCTTGTTTGTTTTCTTTATTTTATAAAAGCACAACGTTTTGTTTATATTGTGAGTGCACACAAATAAAAGTAGACCCTTTTCCGTTACTTTTGCAGTTATGTACCGAACAAAAAAAAAAATGCAAGTGATCGTGCTGGAACCTCCATTTTTCTGCAAAGTCTCTCCGCACAAACTATTGGATATAGTGCACATTTATCTAGGTTTAACGTTTAAACATTGTTATATGCTTGAACTAGGGCTAGGGCCTAAATCTGAGGTCTGTGCAGGGCTCTAGCCCGTTTCTCTGTCTATATATCAATTTTTCCAACTTTCTTTATCGATCCATCTATGTCTCATTTTGTCTGTCTGTCTGTCTGTTGTCTTTCTGTCCAACTGTCTGTCTATCTATCTATCCATCTATATTTCTGTCTTGTCTGGCTGGTCATCTATTTGATTCATCTGTCTGTCCCTCTCTCTCTCCCAATCCATATATCTTTAAGTTTTGGTCTTCAAATGATCCCCCTAAAAGAACTTGCAGTCGTACTTCAAACAAATCATCATGTTTATCTCTGAGCTGCTGCTATCAGGGAGAATTTTGATGATTATTGTATGATGACGACCCTGACACTCTGCACTATTTCACACCCAGCATGAGTCCCTCCTGTTGCAGGGTTCAAGATGTGGTCTTGGATAAGAGACCCCACAGCATCTAGAGCACCTCAATAGGCCAGTATCTCAGCAGGAGAGCCAGACATGCCTTCTATGTCTGCATGAACAATGAGGCCTGACCCAAAATCCATCTGTGAAGGTTCACCCTGCTCCTAGAGCCGATAATAAAGGGGTGGACACTTTGAAGCTTTCAGTTATATTTTTTTAAAGACGAAGACTGCTCGTGAGGGTACCTGCCCTTACTGCGATGCTTGCTGTTTTTGAATGCAATATTCTGTGATATTAGGAAGGAGATGGTTTGGAGAAGTAGAGTGCAGAGTGGTCTAATGAAGGAAAGTGAGCCAGCTAGACATTTTGGAAGAGAATTTATAAAGCAGGAGCATTCTGACAAGAACAGAAATATAGGAAGAGATCCTTCTGATTCTGAGTGGGCAGAAACGGGAATCTGTCTGACAAAAACTGCACATCATTACCACTAAAGATTTACCATAGTAGCTTCAAAACCTAGTGAGCTGCCTACATAGGCAGCTATCTTCTAAGACAGCATCGTGAGTGGCTAATAGAGGCAGCAGATCTATCCTAGATAACAAATTTGTTTTTAATTGATATGTGTGTGCCATCAGATAGCACTTATGGACAAGATTTCAGTAGTTGTTAGCATGTTAGCATGTTGCCAAGCTAATGGCATTATACTCCATAAAAAATAAACAGCACACACAAATACTGCGTAAAATTATCAGTCAAAGCAAACTTGGTCAGTTCTACTATATGTAGGCCTACAGGACATACAGAGGATTGCAATTCTGTTTACCTCATATCTGTGGCGTAAGACACCAATATGACACAAGACAAGTATTAAAAACAAATAATGTACAATACAAACAAATCCAACTTTATTTACTCTCTATATAAACTATATTAATCACTATATTTCAGGGTTTAATTATTTTTTTTATATATATTGTTAAGCTTATCAGTCATTTTGGATTTTCTTTTTTAAATGCACTGTAAAAAATCCAACTTGTGAAAAAGTTTTTACTAACACATGTAAAAAAGAAACTTGTCAGTTTTATCATTGTTCTAGATTTTACTGACTTCATTTACGCTGCTGCTGTTGTCATATGTCAATAAGCTGTCAAATGGAACAGGGTTCAGATTTTTACTGAAATTAAATGTGTTGCTCCTCTCCATGTTTGAGAATCGTGTTTTGAGCTATATGTGGAACTTCTGGATTTAATACATTTGTCTATCGGCATAAATGTTTACATTTTAGTTTTAAAGGGATAGTTCACCCCAAAATGAAAATGTTGTCATGGTTTACTCACCCTCATGTCATTCCAAAATGTTGAACATAAAAGAAGATATTTTGAAGAATGCTGATAATCAAACAGTCAGTGGTCCCCATCGACTTCCATAGTATTTCTTTCCCTACTTTTCCCCCTTTAATGGGCAGATACAGCCCATATTATATAGTGGGCTTTGGAAATTAAACCTAAAGATAAAAAAATAGGATTGCTAAAGAAGATTAGCATTCTAAAATGTATGGGTTGATCTGACAGACCTTTTAAAATTTAACAGACTGACTTTTTTCATTATATTGAACTAAAGTTTTTAAGTTGTTGGTTGTTATTTGAGCAATATTTGATAACTTGGCTGCAATAGGTTGCCTTATTTTTTGAGTTAGGTTAGGTGAACTTTTTTAAACAGTGTGTATAAGTGTATATTTCCTTATAAAATGCTTTTAGGAGCACTGTTTGCACTGCTATGAGGCCTTAAAATACTGTCTTTGCAGCCAGTGGTTTTCAATAAATAACTGCAAAAGAGTATGGATAATTATTTCCATGTTTCCAAGCAACTGCTTGACAATCATAATCATGGCCTCTACTATTTTGTTTCATACCTACTTTTACAAATGGGTTCATTAATTCTCTGAATACAAGTTGTATGTCCACCTTTGACCAACGCAGAGGTTGTGAATGCAGAGAGGAATCCTGGACAGCATTATTCAGAGTGAAATCGGATGGCCTTGTAAGCTTATTGACAGCTAAAAATGTTGGTTATAGCAGTGTGTGGATACAGCTGAGGGGTTTAGGTGCGAGAGAGAGCACATTGTGAATTTTGTAGCTAGATTAAAAGACAGGATGGTAGGATTGCATGTAGTTCCTGCTGTCTCCAGCCCTCACTTTTGGGTGACACGTTCTCCTTGGTCTACAGGTGTGCTGTCTAATTCTCTGTTTCTGCCTCGTTCTCTTGGCTTCCGGAGGGATCAATTATCCAGCCCACTCACATACTGGAGAAGTCCACATATCCGAAATGGGTTATATTGGGTTTCGGCAGTTATTGTTTTGACTGTCGATGCTTTAATCAATGTGTTTTTGTGTATGTCTGTAAATGCGCTCTAATTCCAGATGGTCTATTTAATTACAATATACCTCAGTAGGTCTATTTAAGTCAATACAAGCAGGGTTCTATGGGACTCGCTCTAAATTGGTTAATAAATATGTGGGAGGCATGCTGTAATTGGACGGTCAGTATGATTTGTGTGTTAATTGCTGAATGTCTGAGTCAGCTGCTTTAACTGGTTAGCTGGTGCGTGGGTCACACTCTGCAATTGGCCGATTGTTATATGGGATGCGTGCTCTAATTGGCTTGTCTGGCGTCTGGGTTTGGAGGTAATTGTCTATTTTGATTTCTTGTGATGGCCTGAATTTCAGAGACCAGCATAAAATGAATACGTTATTTACTTGTACCCTGGAAAACACACATGTTCGACATGTTAAATTGTACCAAAGTGTTTTTCACATAGTATAACATTTTAGTTGAATCGTGTTAGCGTTGGCTTCTTAAAATATCTTCTCACGTTTGATAAGGTTTGATTAGGTGCCTAAATAATCATTAGACTTTTTAAATATGAAGTCAGATTTTCACCCGTCATGTTTTAAGCGTTTGTTTAGAGTGTTCAACTGTAATAATTTAAGTGCACTTTTGGTGGTAAATCAGTGGGAAGCTATGTAAATTAGATTGGAAGCGGGGAAAGAATATTCACAAATAATTCCAGGAAACTTCTACAGTCTTTAATTCCTTGAGCCCCATCCTGACCTGTGCCCCCCCCCCTCCCCACAAAGCATAGTAATATCAAATTGTGTGAGGTGGAAGTGTTGAAGGCAGTCATCCGTGCTCATCTGGGTCATGTGAGAATGAGGAGAGTGATGGATTAAAGGAATTGGCATTCCAACACATTTCTTTAAATTTCTTTAAACATTTAATCAAAAGTTTCAAAAGTCTCAAAAGTTACCTTAGTCATATTGTTTTTGTTGTCTGTTTGCAAGCAGAGCTGTTTGGTCTGTACTTTAAAAATAGTTCATTAAAACATTAGAAAGTCAGGAACCACTTTTTGTCATGATCCTGCCCTCGTGTCCTTGATTTTTCCTAGTCTTGAGGCAGGATCATGACAGACCCTTGTTTTGTGTACAAGCGCATGGCCTTGTCTTTGGGCCATGTGCTTGTGTTGTCTCGTTCCCTTGCCCCGCCCCCCTTGTTATCCTAGTCGTGTCGTGATTGCCCTATCTGTGTCACCTGTCGTGTCTTAATTGTTCCCCCTATTTAGATCTCCTAGTGTGCTCTGTCTTGCGTCGGTTCATTGTGTTACTTATGTGTTTCTCAGATGTGTTCCACACTTGTGACTGTATCCTGTATCCTGTATACCGTGAGTGTTTGTTTATAGTTAGTGTTTAGTGTCTTTATCTGGTCAGCCCTCTCTTGTTTGGTTTTAGTCCTTACCCTAGCCCTTGTTTTCCCCCTCGTGGGTTTTTGTTTTCCCTTTTTGTATTTAATAAACCCTTTTGTGTTGAATCCTGTCTGCACTTGAGTTCCTCCCTTTGCAAACCCTGACACTTTTATGGTGTATTTATTTATTTAGGAACTAAATTATGATATAATCAGATGGTACATTTTTATTCGTAATCAATAATAATAATTTCTTTGCATGATTAAATGCAAATACAAAATTATCCTGTTGATTACAACAATAATAATTTTGCATTTGTATTGTATACATTTTGCATGATGATTCATTATTATTATTATTATTATTATTATTTACATTTGCATATAATCATGCAAACATGTTTATTATAACAGCAACATTATATTAATATTATTTATTAATCAGAATGGTAAGAAATTTGCACAATTGTATGCAAATGTATAATATTAATACTAATACTAATAATAACACATGCATATACAAAACTGTATTGATGATCGCTGTGATGACAATAATAATAATTTAGCATTTGTATTTATCAAATTTATGAATACTTTTGCATTAAATTTGATTAATTACAATAGTTTTTGTTTATCAAAATGATAAAAGTGTGCATGATTATATAAAAATGCTAAATTTCTTATTATATATAATATTTTTATATATTATATTTAAATTTCCATATAATCATTCAAAATATTTATTATAACAACAGCAGTGATTATAGTTATTTATATTAATATTATTTATTAATAAAAAATTATAAATAAATGGACATTTATGCAAATTACTTAATAATAACAACAACAACAACAATCACATATTCACAATAAAGTTTTCAAAACAAGTTTTAATGCATTACCATCCAGTTTTCCAGCCATTGTAATGTCTCTCAGTAAAGCATCATGTCATCTGTCAGTGACTTACTGTGAATCTATATACAGTAAGTTGAAGGGCAATGCACTGTTGTTCTTGTGTTGTCGTTTCTCTCCTCTCGTGGGTAAGCACACTCCCCGTGTATGTTTTTCAATTAGCACCTCATCAGTGTCATGGTGTCCTTACGCATGCTGTCTGTCTGCTGTCACTGGCTCTCTGACAGCTCTGACTGCATGACTCCGGTGTGACTGCGTGTTTGCTTATGCAGAGTCTGTCAACACACTCACTTCACATAAAGCCAAGAGGAGAGATATGACAGTAAACTCGGAGGTGTCCTTTCCTGCGCTGTGTTTTCAAACTCATGCTTGTGACACGACAGGAAAAACTCATTGCAAAATCCTTTCTGAGTTCCTTTGTATCTTTTTTTCTTTCCGTAATGGGTTATTTTCATTCCGAGCAGAGTGATGCCGGAGAGTGTCTGTGTGTGTCAGGGCCGCCTGGACTCTGGGCCCGATCAAACCTTGTTTATTCGGCTCTGAAGGTCTCCTGACAGGTTATGATTCTCTTTGTGTCACTCTGACAGGGTTGTGCTCCACTGATTCTCAGTGCCATATGGCACTCACTATCAGATAAACTACACTACCCACAACCTCTCTTTGTGTCACCCTGACTCACGGTTATGGCTAATTGCCTTTCAAACATGGAGGGAAATTAAAGGACAACAACAAAACAAAAAACACTAAAAGGCACATAAAGCACTACTTCACACTAACAAAAAGGTAGTATGAAATTACCATGTATTTTTTTTTTCCATGTTTGCAAAAAACAAACAAACAAAAAAACACTAGTAATACTACTACCACTACTATTAATAATGACATTGATAATATTTTACAAATACTTTTTATTTATATACGAGAATAACAATAATAATAACAACAATAATATATTAATTAGTGCTGTCAAATGATTAATTGCGATTAATCACATCCAAAAAATAGTTATTGTTATTGTAGTTGTTAACGTAATGTGTGTACTGTGTATATTTATTATGTATATATAAATACACATGCATGTGTATGTTTAAGAATTTTTTTATATTTCTATATTAAATATATTTCTATATAATATAAATTATATAAATATATACATGTAAATATTTTCAAAATATGTACTATATGTGTGTGTATTTATATATAAATAATAAATAGTACAGAGTATACACACATATATTACATAGCTTATTTTGTATGCGATTAATCATTTGACAGCACTTACATTAATATCTTAACAGCAACATTGTTAATATTTTACAAATACTTGTATTTATATACAGGTTAATTATTATTATTATAGGTGGACCAAACTGTCTTGCTGAGACTTATTTCATATCATTTTCATATCTAGGCTTATTTTATATTTTATTTCAAATCTTATGTGCTGGAAAACACACAATTAAATTATACATTTAATCAATTTTTATTTATATTTAATGTAAAACCTGGTTGGAATTGACACACAATAATGTCAAATGATATATATATTTTTTTTTTTCATATCATATCAAGATCTTCACTGACACTGTTGTGTTCCTTTTTTAAATTGTGGTTTAATTTTTTAATTGTCCTTTAGATTTTTAAAAAGGATAAATCAATAAATACAATAAATACAAAAACAGTCAAATCTATAATAAATGTAAAGTCGCAGTTTGCGGGACAGATTTAATGAAATGAAAACATAATCAATAAATCAACCCCTGGTACATAAGTGTCCCAAGCTGAAGAAACATTTATACTGTATATCAAGAAAACCAAGGTCATTGTATGTTCTTCTTACTCGTCGACCTGAACATGTAAGATGTTTTTTGCTCATCATTTCCACACATTACTGTCACAGTCTGTCGGTATTTTTGGAAAGGAAAGGAGACCATTTGAGGAGGCAAGAGGAGCAGTGAGGGGAGGAATGAGGGATTAAAGAAGAAAACGGGGATATTGGATGGTGTTAAAGGGCTTACAATCCAGTTCAGAGAGAATCGCCAAAATCCCTGTGCGCTTGAACATGTTCATTCATGCGAGTAGCAAAGAACAAAACATTAAGTCGGAGGAAAGAGAGCGAGAGAAAGAGGAGGCGGCCATCGACCTTGCTCCTGTAACCCAAAGTAATCATTGCTCGTCTCGGCCCCATCTCACTCCTTCATCTCTCAGGCCATTAGCGGAGCTGCCATAATGAATGTGTTTTATTTATCAGGGAGACAGTGCTTAACTTCATCCCTGATGAGGACGATCCCACTCACCTTCAGACGCCTGCACTCACACTGCCGCTAATCCACAGCGATGCTAAATGCCACTAGCCAATCCTCAGTGTCATTAGAGTGAGCATCGAGAGTCTGATTGGCTCTACAGCTTGACTGGAGTGAGTCATCGCTTACTTTCACAGAGCCAGACTTAGACTGTTGGTGTAAAGCTCACTTTTCAGCATATCCTGGTCAGGTTGTGCCAAATTACTTGGAAAAATCTGACTGTAATACGGTCAGATGGTTATGTAAGAAGACTAAAAAACAAAAGCAAGTGGCTTGTTACATTAGCTGTGCCATGGTTTGATTGTCAACAAAGAACTAAATGTTTGCTGCTAAAATAACAAAGTTTTTGCATGTCATGTAAGAAATGTAATAATAATAATAATAATAATAATAATTAATTCATTCATTCATTCATTCAGTTTTGTTCATTTCAGTAGGTACTTTCATTAAATTAATTTATTCATTTATTCATTCTTTCAATTCATTCACTTATTCATTCATTCATTTTGTTTCTTTTCCTTTAGTCATTCATTCATTTCATATGATTCATTCATTCATTTAATTTGGTTATTTTCCCTTTAGTCATTCATTCATTCATTCTATTTGGTTAATTTCATTTATTCATTCATTAATTTTATTCAATTAATTTATTTATTAATTGATTTATTCAGCTTGGTTGATTTAATTTGGTAAGCTACATTTCAGTTGGTTAATTCATTCATTCATTCATTCATTCATTTATTCATTCATTCATTCATTCATTTATTCAATTTGGTTAATTTGGAGTGGCGCCATGTTAAAAATTGGACTTCAAGTTGCATTTTAATTGCAGTTGTCCAAGTAGAAAGTTGGACATTTTTATGATTAAAATGCCATCTACAGATTGTTGGAAGTTGGTTTGTTCTAAAAGGCACACAATTAGAAGCATTGCTGTCTTGAGGTGCTAGCATTGTTGCAAAATGTTTATGGTTGTTATCCATTATAAAAGTACATATTTGCAACGCCAGTGTTTGTTTAATGTCTTTACCTTGAATAAATCTATTTGTCATGAGTTTTTTGATGAGGTTTCCAAGTACATAATTGTCATTGTTTCTGCTTCTGACAAGCACATTCACGTAAATTATGTATACATTTGTGTGGATAACCAATGATTTATTCCAGTCTATAGTATTACCTCAAGGGTTTATAATGCTTGCTCTTCTTTTTAGTCACACTTGGATAAGCAGCTCACGCTTGATTGCCCTTATACACATACTTTTGTGTGTGTGTGTCTGTGACAGATCTCTCTTTTTCTCCACATATTGCTGTTTGCTCACTCCTCCTCAAGTTAGAAGCTTGTATTAGACACACAAACATTAGATCAATAGAATTATCTGAAGCAAGCGTGAATGTGGAGCAGCTCTTGTGCAGACTTCAGATCATGCACACTATATATGAAACAGCATCAGCTGGCATAATAAAGCACTGTCTGATTCAGCTTTTTCCTCACCCATATTTGCAGTTGGGGACAGTAGAACTTTTGGACCCCATCTTTTACTGAAAGAGGAACATGTCTTGAACGTGAATTGCCAGTTTTACCACATTAAAAAAAAAATTATATTGCAGATTAATTTGATCTCTTAGGGCCGAGTTACGTCAGCAGGAAAGAAAGGCGATTTCAGAGTCATTCATTCTGGATATTATTCATTTATTTTGCATTTGTCGCAGTCATTCATTCATTGGATTAATTAATTTGGTACATTTATTCTTCTTTTTATTTAGTAAATTAATTCATCATCTTTGTTTCATTTATTCAGGGAACAGTTCAGAAAAAATATGATCACTTTTAAATCTCAACCTCATGTCATCCCATACATTAATTAATTAATTCATATGGTTCATTCAATCATTTGTTTGTTTGTTTGTTCAGTTGGATCATACGTTCGGTTCATTCACTCTATTTGGATGGTTCGTTGATTAACTTGGTTCATACATTCTGTTTGTTTGTTTCATTCATTCATTCTTTTTGTTCATTTGTTTCAAATAATTAGCTGGTTCATTCATTTGATTCACTCATTCATTCATTCTAATTGTTTGGTTCATTCATTCTATTTGATTCATTTTATTTTGGTTCGTTAATTCTCTGTATTTGTTCTTTTGTTCATTCCTTCATGAGTTCATTTGGTTCATTCAATCATTTGGTTAATTCACTCATTTGTTCATTCATTCTTTCAGACTGACTTTAAAGGAGCACCTCAGAAGTATATGATCCTTAACTTAATAGAAAGGTATACTTGCAAATTGCCTAAAATAAAATAAAAATAAATAAATAAAATAAACAAAAAGTTCATGTACATATTAACAAAGCTTGTGAGCTTTATTCCAAGACTTCGGAAGTCAAGTGAAAGCTTTGCGTGAAGAAAAAGACACCACTAATAATCTTTCCCTCCAATGCGCCTCTCCAAACTCATTCACACTTGTTTGATGCCTTTAGATGTCTCCCCAGATTTATAGTGAATGACGTCAAATGCGTTCATGGTACTTTTATTGTGCTGCTTTGGTGATGGAAGTACATAGATAATTCACTTTTCTTGTTTAAAAGAAGACAAGCTGTGGCATTCTGCCAAAGATATCCTGTGTTTGGCTGGAAAGACATGGTGAGGAAATTACAATGTTCTTTTTTTATTATTATTTGGCTTTAATTCAGAAATGATGGCCTGATAGAGAGAGGAATGGAAAACAACATAATAGACTGAGGGAATTGGGAAAGAAATGCGTGAGATGGGATTTCAGATGGTCATGGGTAGATGGAGCAGGTGGAAAGGAGGAAAGAACAGTGAACTTGGGAGAAAGCAGAAGGATGGGGGAGAGAAATAGAGACATAATTAGAAAAGCCACCTGTAGTTTGGATTGAATCAGTCACCTGGAGAGCTCGCTGCAGGTAGTGGGTGCTGGTCTTCAAATGAAGGGAAAGAAGAACATCATTAGAGAAGATGAATCACCTGTGTGTTTATGATACTCTTCATATTAAACATTTATGACTTGTCTGGGCTACACCTGTGCATCGAGCTAAAGATCAGACAATCTGATAACCCCCTCAGCGTCATGGCTAACACCATCCATCATACACCACCTGCTCCACCTTCTCAAATTTGGGAGGTGGGGGAAAGGATTAATTCGCTTGGACCGCAGCTTGTTACGGCAATCCGGCACATGTGAGGGCCGTTTCATAGGGCCACAGGTCTTCAGCGGAATGACAGGCCAATTACTCCAATTCCTGAAGTCTTTTACTAAACCTCAGTCAGATTCACTCCAGCTAATTGCAAATGCTAGTCTCCTCTGTAGTGCATGGGGAGACTTCACCATTATTTTTATTATTTTAAGGTTTCTTCCACAAAAACAATTTTTTGTGATTTAGTTTCATGTGACCACCAACTTCAACTGAAAATCCTATTACTTAAAAAAAAAAAAAAAAAAAAAATCTAAATCATCACACACATCCTTATTTGTCCAATTAAAATATCAATATTTATGAAATAATAATCTTTATTTTTGATGACATTATTTAACAGCATGTAAAAATATATACACAGTTTTTTTTTTTCGTGAAATAGGAGACAAAACTCCTTTAAACTCCTCTTGCTCAGAGGATGTTTTCAGAGAATATGTCTTCAATAAGTTTGTATTTTGTCACTTTTTTTTTCTTCACTTCTTTTAAGAAAAAATCTCACATGCAGGAAGATCAAATGCACTCATTTTGAGATTTTTGTTGTTTCTTAACTACATGTGTCTTGTTTAAGGACTATGTATTTCTAGAGGAATGTTAACGAAAAATGTCAAAGAATCAACATTTTATTTACATTTTTATTTATTTTTTTACTCAAAATAGTGTTACATAACAGTTGGAAAAACAATGTTTAATACAAATATCAACATGTAAATATTTTATTTTATTTTATAAAAATATTTAATAATTTGTTACTTTTTAATATTTTTAAATTAATGTATTTATTTATTGTTATTATTTTTAAACCCTTGAGATCAAACACCATTAAAACTTAAGCAGGACATTTGGATTGTACGTATGTATCTATGTATGATACAACTTCTTCTTACTGTTCTGTATATAAAATGAATTATAATATTAGGTGTTTTATGTCCCTTCCACTTAGCTTGAAAATATTATATCTGTTTTCACCTCACTCACAGCACGACTGGCTGTGGAGAGCCATCTCTCATTACATTGTTGGCTCATTCAGCTCACACAGCTTTTTCTTGCTCAGATTTAAACCCCTTGTGGTGTGAACCTGTATAAATTACACCTTGACTGAACTCAACAATTTTGATGAATTTTCCAATAGCGCAGAAAAAAAAAATAAGAAGAAAAACAAATCGTTAAAATGATGGCTCCCGCCCATGAAGGGGTGGGTCTGAGTGTTGGCTGGAGGTATGACATTTGAAATAATGATATTTCAGCATCTCACTCATAACTTGGGCTTGCTGTGGGCCACAGAGGCCCTGCCGCTGGATAGAGCAGAAGACTATTGATCCATTGGCTGCCTGTTTTTCATCGGCTGTAATGAAGCTTGGTCACCTTGGAGCATACTAATGCTTCTTCCTGTTTTCATGACACAAACATCTTATTTTTCTTCTCCAACTCAATGCAAAAACAATCTTTCACATGATTTTTTTTTTTTTGTTTGATTACATTTGGATTCAAAGTGTAATGCATCAGAGAATAACGTAATCTTTTTTCAGATGTTGAAATATGTTCTATTACTGTTTAATGGTCAGAAATGAGTGAGTCAACACCAACACTTTCATCCAAGTTTTTTCTTTTCTTTGAATCAGGTGTTGTAGTCCATGTCAAAGCTGTCTGGTTTTGTTTAAGGCTTAGAGCTCTTCATTGACGTTTTTTGAAATCCCTGAGAAAATGAATTTGAAAAGCCGGTCAGCTTGTTGTGCTCTGTTGAGGTGGGATATGGCTGATGCATTGCCTTATATACACAAAACAAGAGAAGCATACAGTAAATCTCCATGTTGTTCTCATACATATCTAGAGTGTTTATAATATCAGATACTGTCAACAATATCGTTCTGCATGGTAATCTCTGACTTTGAACCTACACACACACACACACACACACACACTGCAGAATGGCTCATATCATTTCTCACATACATGCGGCCCATTTGTGCTGACATTTCATTATCTGATACAGTGCGTCCTGCCTGTCAATGAGCCTGGGGGAAATTACATCTCTTTCTTTTCAGAAGAGCCGTTTGAAACTAATCTCCCAGTATTAAGATGTTCAGCAATTCAGCAACATAGATCCTGACACGGAGCTAATGGCAGACCCTCTGATATGCATTTGGGAGTGTCGCAGACATCGTGGTGGTGTGGTCAAATGCCACTTGAGCCACATTCATTATGTCTGCTATCAGAGAGGTACACATAGTTTAGCAGAACACATTTGTTTGAAACTCTGAAATATGTATGACACACACCTTGAGATGAATTCAGGGCAATTTGGCTCCTAGTACCTGGTAGTTTATTACTATGTATCTGAGAGACACTGAATAAAAATGGGAATATTATGTGGAGGATATACATTTTCATTTTGTTATATTCAACGTTATGCTTGTTCAATTTAAATGTTCAGTGCTGAAATTGAGGCAGCAATGGAGAGAAAACTGACTTTTTTCTACATGCTGTGTACAGTATATGGTGTGTCTTTATTTTGATTTACAAGCTCACAGTTTGATTCCAGATTGCATACATATGAAATACATTTATACATCTAATGTTGTAAATGACGCAGGGGACCTTCTAACTTAGTACACTGTGAAAAAAAAAAAAACATTAAAAAATGGGAAGTGCTCTGTAAAAAGAATCCGTATCAGGATCATTTAAGTGAATATTGTGAGTAAACTGGAAGTTTATTATTTTATCCAGTGTTGCTTATATACAATAATATTATTTAATTAGAGTATTCAGTTTTCATTTTAGTTTAAGGGTTTTCTTGTAATTTTTGTGAGATTTAGAATTATTTTTTTTAGGTTTAGTCATTTTAGTCATTACATTTCAGTTATTTTTTTTTTCTTATTTTCATCTAAGTGTTTTTATTTGTTTAGCTTCTGTTTTATTTCAGCTTTATTTCAACTACTACTTCTATTCAGTAAATCTGCCAGAATGCATGATTTAAGCAGTTCATAGCTACAGTTGGATGTTTGTCTTGCGGTCTTTGTTGAATAATTGGCATTTATATGTAAATTTGATGCACCTCCAACCCGATTTCAATGTAATTCGTACATATTTTACAAGGTGGCTTATTCGTACGAATTCGTAAGATTTTTGCCAAATCGTACATATTTTGCGAGTTGCACAATTCGTATGAATTTGTACAAATGACCTACACCTAACCCCTCCCATAAACCTAACCGTTAGACAAATCGTATAAAATCGTACGAGTGAGGTCGTACAAATTTTTACAAATAAGCCACCTCGTAAAATACGTACGAATTGGTCGTGAGATAGCGTTGGCACCTCCTCATGATATTCTAAGTTTTCTAATTTGACATATACCTAGAATGAAATATAACAGTATATAGATTGAATATAACAGTTTATTACAGGAGAATTTTGCCCTTAGAAGTTTCTGGAGCAATTTTGTTGGCATTTTGCCTCAAACCTTCATTTATTTTTGCCCCAGTCATCAACTATCATTATGTGCATGACTCGATTTATTGAAGGGATGATAAAAATGTGTAGGTGAGTAATGGTGAGAGTATTTATTATGTGTGTGATACAGCTTCTGTGTTGTCAGGCGGTCTCCTGTGTGTGTTTTTTTGGCTTGGAGCAGGGAAGCATCTGTCGGTTCATGCGTGGTTTAGTCAGTCACTTTAGAGAGATGATGGTTTGGTGGATCGGTCAGAGGGCTTGTGCTTGTGAGTGTATATGTGTGAGTCTGGTAAACATTAGGATGTGTACTGAGGAAGAATGGAAAGATTTGCATGTTGTGTGTGTCCTGTAGTGAGCGCTGAATGCAGAGAGTGTGTGTTTATGTGTGTGCTGTGCATGTTTAAGGTAGTCAGGCAGTCTGACAGCAAACAGACTCTGAATGCTAATTACAACTTCAAACCCTCCCCAGCGCCCTGCCCCGTTCACCGCTGGGATTTCTGACAGAATCTTGCCAAGCGTGCATGTTTGTGACAGAGAGAAGCACTTCGAGTGTCTACAGAGAGGGAATTGAGGAAGAAAAGGGAGAGAAAGTCAAAGTATTGCACCCACTGTGCTTTTCAGATACTTCTGATTTGTGTTCTTCAGTCATTCTATACATGAGTGCGCACCTGAATATATATCCAAAATTCAAGGTCTGGAAGGAACTGTTGGAAAATATTTAAATAAAAATCTGAATTAATAAATGTAAAAATGATTTATATTGCTGTAAAAATAATGCATTATGCACAAAGTTGACATAACCTAAAGTAGCTACTGTAGGATCTTTTAAATAATCTTTATAAATAAAAATATATATATATAGAAAAGTAGGGGAAAAAATAACTTTGAACGTAAAATGGTTGTTGGTGCCAGACGGGCTGGTCTGAGTATTTCAAAAACTGCTGATCTACTGGGATTTTCATGGACAACCATCTCCAGGGTTTACAGAGAATGGTCCAAAAAAGAGAAAATATCCAGTGAGGGGCAGTTGTGTGGATGAAAATGACTTGTTGATGAGAGGAGAATGGGTAGACTGGTTAGAGAGTATAGAAAGGCAATGGTAACTCAAATAACCATTCATTACAACCAAGGTATGCAGAATAGCATCTCTGAATGAACAACACGTCAAACCCTGAAGCAGATGGGCTACAGCAGCAGAAGACCACACCGGGTGCTGCTCCTGTCAGTTAAGAACAGGAAACAGAGACTGCTGCTGCTGCTGCTGGTGGTGTAATGGTGTGGGGGATATTTTATTGGCACACTTTGGACCCCTTAGTAATAAATTAAGCATTGTTTAAATGCCACAGCCTACCTGAGTATTTTCGCTGACCAGGTCCAACCCTTTATGACTACAGTGTACCCGTCTTCTGATGGCTACTTCCACCAGAATGCACCACGTCACAAAGCTTAGATCATCTCTGACTGGTTTCTTGAACATTACAATGAGTTCACTTTACTCAAATGGCCTCTACAGTCACCAGATCTTAATCCAGTAGAGCATCTTTGGGATGTGGTGGATCGAACGAATGAATGTGCAGCTGACAAATCTGCAGAAACTGCGTGATGGCTATCCATCTCTGAGGAATGTTTCCAACACCTTGTTGAATCTATGCCACAAAGAATTAAGGCAGTTCTGAAATCAAAAGGGGGTCCAACCCGGTACTAGCAAGGTGTACCTAATAAAGTGGCCAGTGTGTGTGTGTGTGTATATATATATATTCTAGTTAAGTACAATGCCTTGCGAAAGTATTTAAACCTCTTCATTTTTTTTAACCGTTCATTTTATGTTGGAGCCTTGTGTTAAACTGCTTTAAATATATATTTTTTTCAACATCAGTCAACACTACATACATTATATTGACAAAGCAAATAACATGTTTTTAACATCTTTGCAAAAAAGATAAAAATGTAATGATTCCATTGCATATGATCTGGGACAGTTAAAAAAATTAGTTCAGGAGCATCCATTTTGCTTGTAAGTATTCCCAGACCTTGAGTGAAGTTAACCTGTGGCTAATTTAATTTAATGGGTATGATTTGGAAAGGCACACACATCTTAATAAAAGGTCTAACAGCTGAAAATGCATATTAGAGCAAAGACCAAGCCCTGAGGTATAATAATAATAATAATAATAATAATAATAATAAAACCTGCCTTTAGAGCTCAGAAACAGGTTTGCATCAAACCACACGTCTGGGGAAAATTTCAGAAAAAGTTCTGCTGCATTATCCAAAATGGAAGATGTTTGGAACAAGCAGGATTCTTTCTAGAGCTGGCCTTCTGGAGAAGGGCTTTGGTTAGTATGCTTAACAAGAGGCTGATGGTCATAGTTGAGCTCTATGATCATATGTGGATATTGGAGAAACTTATAGAAGGACAAACATCACTGAAACACTCCACAAATCTGGGATTTAAAATTGTGGCAAGACTCAATCCTCTCCTCAGTGAAGACACATGAAAACACACTTGGAATCTGCAAAACTGTGAGAAATAATATTCTCTGGTGTGATGAACCTAAATTCCAAGCATAATGTTTGAAGTAAACCAGGCACTGTTCATCACCTGCAGGGCACCATCCCGAAAGTAAAGTGTGCTGGTAGCAGCCTCATGCTGTTTTTCAGCAGCAGTCCCTCAGACTGGGCAGAAGGTTCACCTTCCGACAGGACAATGACACAGCAAAAACACACAGCAACACTGGCTTATAGTCAACTCTGTGAATGTCCTTGAGTGGTCCAGCTAGAGCCTGATCTTGAACCAAATCAAATATTTCTGGAGAAACCTGAAAATGTATGTCTACCCCCATCTAACCTGATAGATCATGTAAGGTGAAGAATGGCAGATAATTGCCAAATGCTGATGTGCAAAGCTTGTCACATCATACCCAAAAATACAAAAATACTTATGCAATGTACTTATTTCAGTTTTTTTTTCCATAAATTTACAAAATTGTGACAGTTCTGTTCGTGCTTAGCCATTGTGGTGTAAAGAGTGTAAATTGACTTGAAAAAAAAAGTCATTTAAAGCAGTTTAACATAAGGCTGAAACAAAACCTAATGTGAATTTTTTTTATATTTTTGAAAGGCATTGTGTGTGAGTCTGTGTATGTGTGTGTGTGTGTGTATATATGTACTGTAAAAAAATTCAAGCTGTTTCAACCAATTATTTAGAACCTTGTTCAGTAATTTTTTTTGTCCATTGCACAACACAGGGAGCATTGATGTTGACTGTTCTGTTGCAAGGATTTGAAACAGAACATGCTCATTTCATATAAGTCCCCCTTAAACCGCTAAAAAATAATCTCAAAATATAACGGTCCAGCCTGTTGTTGATAAATACCAGTGGGGCCGTTTTACAAATTGATTGATCAGTTGTTCCAGTGTTTACTGAGACACGGTCTTCCCAGTGCTCAGACTCGTGTGCATGATCTTGTGATTCACTAGGGGACCGACTGAGACCCACCTGCTTTGATAAGGGCACCGTGAAAGGATTCTATATATAAATATATATATATATATATATATATATATATATATATATATATATATATATATATATATATATATATTCTCGTTCGGAACGACAAACTCTCTTCCGAAGAAGAAACAGAACAGAAACATTTGGAGTTTGTTCGTTTGAAAAAAAAAAAGCGAGATTTCAGCAACGCTTGTTGTTAGTCACATTTAATGTCATCTTTTAGTTTCATGGGACAATTGCAAAAGCAAAATCCATGATTTTTTCCCTACTCTGAGGTTGTGATTTTTCCCTGCGTTCACTCCTACACTTTTAATGAGACATTGCTTCTCCCGCTGGCATCACAGAACTGCAATCAATCAGCGATCATTATTTTCAATCTGGCTTCTTATCATAAACATGAAAGTTATCTCTCTCTTTTCCCACTCGTTTGCTCTCATCTCAGAGGAGAGTGAGATGGAGGGACAGATTAAGCAGATCTTAGTGTGGGTTTGTTCTTGTGTGATTTAGTGTGGGATATCTGAGCGTGTGAGATCACATAGGTTACATTATGTGTGTTTTTCAGAGCTGGGTTGTAATTGGGAATGTGCATGTGGCCCCTGATTGATGCGCGGGGTGACTCGTAAAACAAATTAACCTCCACAAGGTCATGGCACTCTGACAGCGACAAGAGACAGAGATAATGGGAAAGAGAGAAGAAACTGATTTGGCTGGAGGAGCCTTTCAATTAAGTTGGCACATCCCAGATGCATTATTGTTTTAAACATTTACACTTTTGGCAGATGCTTGTGTCCAAAGTGACTTAAAGACCATGTGTATCCATTAGAATCAAACCCGTGACTTCTGCTGCTAGCGCTGCGCTGAACCAGTTTAGCTACAGGACTTACTTTCGGCGTTATTTCTTGTTATAGGAGTAATTCACAAATTAATAAACATCACGGTGCATCAATGTCATTTTATTTAGTCAGTCTCAAGTTGTCTATCTGACAGTTGCAGTCTTTGTTCATAAATGTCATTTATTATTTTATTTTGTACGTTTTTTGATGTAGCAAAAATGAACGTGCAATATATACGATTTTTAGACGTTTAGAAGTTCGATGCCCTGTAAAATTACAGCAATGCAATAAAATTACATTTATTACAATTTATAAAAGTTGTTCAATTTCTTAAAGATACATTTATTTTTATATAAAAGATTTTAACTTTTTTTTTTTAATTCTTGATGCATTGCCAGTATATACATTTTATCATATTAATCGCAAGTTTTGTATTTCAGATGTATGTGTGCAATTTTATATGTATATGTATATATAAACACACAAACACGCACGCACGCACACATTTTTAAACTTTTATTTTAATATTTGTAAACTATAAAATAGCAATAATATAAAAGTTATATATTAAATTTGAATATGTATAAATAAAATACATTACTTTATGTCAGCTATATATGTAAGTGATTTTGTAGTATTTCAATGATCTATACGTTAACTTTATAAACATATGAAAATAAAGCCTTCAATAAATATGTATATATTTTAATACATTTTATTTCTGAATATTGTGCTTTATATCTCGTTTTGCATTCCACCACCATGACTGTGAGTAAATGACTGTTCTTTCAACATTTTTTCCCCCTTCACACCGCTGACCATTTTCCCCACCATTAATCAGGTGCTTTAACACAACTATTGGCATTTAGTGTAGCAGTGAGAAATCCACATCGACTAAACGGCCCAGATGTACGACACTCCAGGGAGGGCCCACAACAGGCGTCAGCGTGTGAGACGCAGTGATCGCAATTGGCCGCCGCTAGACCACCACGGCAACCGAGAGGTGTTCTCTAATAACCGGTGAATATACATGGAACGCACCCCCCCCCACTGGAGAAGAATGAACCTAATGAAACATGGATAAAGATAGAAACACAATCTCACAGGAGACAAGAGGACGGAGGACATGTCTCTTACTAAGAGAGAAGGTGAACCTTCCTGTCAAAAGAGCGGGAGAGGAAATCACCATCTCTGTCCGAAGGAGAATTGTTCATCCCTGGGGGTCTCTGGTATTGGTAAAGCAGTAAGAGGGTGAAATATGGGCCGTTTTGGGTGTTAAATTCAGGCTAAGTGAGGGGAGTGAATTTTATTTCGGTTTGCTTCAGCTCAACCTAGCATGGAGATCAAGGACACCTCGTGAGGGTCTTAGTTAATTAGCCAAGTGAGTGGATGTGTGTTAGAGCTTCAATTAGACACTATCACTAGAAGCACTGATGTGTGAGATTAGAGGAGAGAGAGACGGGACTAGTATCACAGGCTCTTCAGAAGCTGTAATCTCACTTGTTACTACTGACTATTAAATTCCTGCTGAGGTGTTTGGAATTGATGCAATTTCATTATCATAAAATTAGGATGGTCTTCATCAGAACTCTGTTTAGAAAATGCAAGCCACAAAAAAACCTGTGTCAGGGGTCACGAATTGTTCCCCCAGAGGGAGAAGACGATAAATGATAATCAAGACTTGGTCTTTGTTCTAGGCTGATAGATTATTCTGAATGGCTTGCGATGTAACCAGTCAGTTACGTTGTTTTTGTGTTGTATCAAGGTATGAAAATTGTAGAACGATTTTTGCATAAACCTTTAAACTGAGCTCTATAATCATAGTCCTCTACAGTATTTCACAATTTTTAACACATAATACAAATGCAAATTAAGTATGCTAAATGTGCGTGTTAAATTTTTCTATTACTAATTCTATAACATATTACATAAAATATAGTAAAATGTATAATAAAACATCCATCCATCCATGTTTGTTTTATACCATTGTAGTGTGTGTGTGTGTGTGTGTGTGTGTGTGCATATATATATATATACTATATTTGTATATTATAATATACTTAATGTAACAACATGTCTACAAAAACATTACACATAAATTTAATTAAAATTATATATTATATAAAACGATATATTAAATGTCAAGTGCATGTTGAATGAGTATTTCTTTGATTTGTGTTTAGCAGTGAGGTTTCAATTGTGAAATATAAATTCAAATAATTGATCTTGATTCTACAAAGCAAGCAGCAGGCCTCTAGCAGAGCGGAATGAATTCAGTTGGATGTTATTGCATTACAGCCCAATTAAATAAACATCTGCAACGGTCATCAGAATGGAACACTGGTGCAGTCAGTGTTTCCATAATGTTGAAGCTGTGTATGAATACACAATTCTGTTAATGTTTGGCAGTGAAGAATATTTACAGTACAATGAAAAGGCTGAAAATGTCCCGCCCTAAACTGAAAATAAAATTGTGATTGGTTAGGAAATATCCCACTCCAGCTGTTTGAGGCTGACCACGCACATCTGAAGAGATGAGGGGCATAGTGGCCTTTTTCTGTGCTTTTCTGATGATTTATGCTGAATATTGAACTATGTTACAGAAAGACACTTCAGCTTAATGCTCTGTAGATCTTATATATAGCTATTACTATACATGTGGTTTAGGAAAATAAACTCGCACATCTGGTCGTACTGTATACTGCTCTATCATATCAAACTTTTTTGACTTTAATGAAGGAAACAGCATGTGTGCGCACACACGGGAGCAAGCGCTGGTGGATTGCGGATGTGGATGTTGGAGTGGGAGACGCCTGCTGTTCTGATGGAAGAGTTTGTTTCAAACAAACAGCTTTTCCATCTGAATACTGATGTACAGAACTTGCTCAAAGGTGCTCGCTACAGTGTGATGTGTTTCTTTGAAGGAAGAGAGAGAGAGAGAGAAAAAAATCAAGATACTTCCATCTGTAATTTTAATGTCAAGATGTTTTGGAGGTGCACAGTATTGTGGGTTCACTTGGCTTCTGCTTTAGATTTGCACATCACATGCGGAATTAGTTTTTTTGTTGAGCAGATTCATCTTCAGCCCGTTACATATTTCGTTTGCTGTTTTTATCAAGTGACCTGTACTGGTAGAGAAGTGGAGTGTGTGAACTGATGGAAAATTCAACAATAAATTATGCAACTGGTTTGACAGATGATAACTTTCTTGCAGGGTGTTCGTGTCCGTGTTATTTCAGCAGTGTTACGTGATCTTTGCCGACCAATAGGAATGGTTGAGTCAGCACTCCGATATGGTTTCAGAGCTAAAAATGACGCAATAGTCAAAAAGTACTGTTCAACTGAGATCTGCCCCCTGTCCACAAACTCATACTGATGTCACTGATATCGCACAACAGTGAAATGTATCTCTTTACAGTAGTTTGTTCTTATTAGTGTTGGGCTATAGGTTGTTTTTTTTTCTTTCTTTTTTTTAAGAATATTTTCATGTACCTGTTAGAAGATTAGGTGTAACTTCATTTCCAGAAAGGATGACTCTTATGAGCTGGTTGTTTATGCAAATAGCCCCTACAGTAAAGACAAGTTACCAAGATTAATTTACAACTGTAGATAAAGATTTTTTCAAATGTTAGCAGAATTAAAATTATGTTTGAAATATATTGAAATGAATCAAAATCGAATCATAGCTTCATTGAATCAAGAATGTGTTAATTAAAACAAATGTTATAACTCAAATATACTCAATCAGAATACAATCAGAATTGAATTGAATCAAGGGCTTGTGAATCAAAACAAATGTTAGAACTGAAATATACTCAAATGAGTCAGGAACAAAGCATATTAACAAATTAAATGAATATTTTAACTGAAATACACCAAAAAGAATCAGAAGAATTGAAACAGAATTTAACTGAATCAAGAGCTTGTGAGTCAAAATGTAACATTTTAATGGAACAATACTCAACTGAAAAATTGGACCAATTTGAACCAATTTGATTGAATCCAGCTTGCAGATAAAAACAAACGTGACTAAAATCTATCCAAATTAATCATAATTAAAACACTTTGACTCAAAAGTTTGCAAATCAAAACAAACATTATACCTGAAATGTACCCAAATGAATCAGAATTGAATTGAATTGAATCAAGAGCTTCAGAATCATAGTGAACATTATGGATCGATACCCAAATGAATCAGAATTGAACTAATTTGATTGAATCGAGCTTGCAGATAAAAACAAAAACAAACTAACATGACTAAAATATACCCAAATGAATCAGAATTGAAACACTTCAATCAAGGGCTTGCAAATCAAAACAAACATTGTAACTGAAATACACCCATATTTAATCAGAGTTGACTCAGTTTAATTGAATCAAGAACCTCACTTTTTATTACAGATTCAGTCAGGTTAAGCTAGTTAGCTGGTAACTTTAACTACTATGCTGTTTGTCTTTGATGGCCATTTAAGAGTAGCTGTATTGATTTCTGACATTTTCTTTGAAAAGCTTATAAACTGGACTCGTGAAGCTGAAGTTTTTGTATCTTAAATGTGAACTACCATTGAAGGGGCTTAAGGAAAGCATAGTTAGCTATTCGACAGCTGAATGGGATGGTCTAGGTATCGGGAGAATGAGAATGAAATGGAGAGGTCATCAGTAACTTCTGTCAGCACCAGTGTCTTGGGACGCACCGGTAGAGAATTTAAATCAATAAGAGCGATTTCTTCATGCGCACAGAAGCATCTAAAATATTGAGTGGTAATTCATACCAAATCTCTCAATGGGGAAAACACCCCTCTGACATTTATTTTCGAAAATCGAAACCATCACAAGTATTTTCATTTCTTGCTAACTGATATCTGAAAATATATTCTCCAAATATTTTTGGCCTCTCACCCACAGCACCATTTCTCTGGCAGCTGTCAAATGTTGATGTTGTAGTGCATTATGGGAACGAGGTAAACAGCAGAGCTGATGTTTACAGAGTTAGCTGCCACGCTAGCTCAGTGACAGCTGCTGTCCCCTCGCTCGTTACCAAACGCTTAAGATGCAAACTCAGTAATTCACCCTATTTTCACACTCTCCTGAAAAAATAAATAAAAATACCATATAAACATAAAATGACGAACAGCGAAATCAACAACCGCAGCCGCTGGACTCTTCAATCATTACTGTCTTTAGTGAGGAAAGCAGGGTGCGTAGGACTGGGGGTAAAACCAGTACTGATTACCAGGGCCCCAAAGGAACAGAGGGCCCTTGAAAAATCTGGAATATGTATTTTCAAGGGGGGGTCCCATTAGGACAGCCTATGCATAGGGCCCGGGATCTTGTGCAGCGCCCCTGGAGGAAAGACTGACACAATTTGACACAACTGTTACCATTTTCTCGCAGTGGACAGGTGATTAAAGGTAATGCTCTCAAACAGCATTCTTAATTTATAAGGTGCATTAAACATCTGTCAGTTATGGGTTTAGGCTGTGATATTGACACTATGCTTGAAATTATCCACTGATTATAAAATCTTCAGATGGCAAAATTAGCTGAAAATTGACATCTCTTTTTATTCAGCATGAGATTCAGCTTTTAAAGGTTATTCAAAGTTTCCTTGATAGTGTCTTTTTTTTTGAAGATGTTGAAGACAAGTGACAGCATGAGTAGGTTTGTGATTATGTTTTTTACACAGGGATGTCTTGCAAATGGCGTGTGCAAAAAAGTCAAAATACAATTTATTAACTGTGATTTAACAACTGGGAAATTAACAGGACAGCAGAATGTGTTGTCCAATGAATGAATGAACTCATAGTAATTCTTTAAGAACAAGGATTTTTAATATCCAGCTGACATTTACCTTTGCTTAAGTTAACAAGGGATTTGATATTGTACCACCAGAGCTGATTGATCTGAAATCTGATTAGCTGAAATTTATATCTGGCTCTACCTCTTACCGTTACTAATCAAACAATTTTATTTTGGCTTTTACAAGTTTGTACAATGTTTGTGTGCAAAGTAACAGTTTTGATGCTTGGAATGGTTCAAAATGTATGGTGGCCCAGTAGTGCACAACACATTGACATCTCCACAAAACAACAAAATCTCCACAACACATTGGACTAATTTCATTGTATTGCATCTTGTTTCTGTTGCATTGTGCTAATTTTGTCGTGTTGTGGCTTTTTTTCTGTTGCGACTTATTTATGTTGTGTTGTGCTAATTTCGATGTGTTTCCATTGAGCTGCAATTTATGTTGTGTTATGCTAATTTAGTTGTGTTGTGACATTGTTGTGCTAATTTCATTGATTTGAGGCTTGTTTCCATTGTGTTGTGACTTTTTTGTTGTTTTGCGTTGTTAATTTCATTGTGTTGAGGCTTTTTCCCATTTTGTTGCGTCTTATGTTGTGTTGTGCTAATTATGTTGTGTTGTGACTTGTTTGTTGTGATGTGATAATTTTGTTGTTGTAACTTGTTTGTTTTGTTATGCTAATTTCATAGTGTTGAGGCTTGTTTTCATTGTGACTTTTTTATGTTGTGTTGTGCTAATTTCATTTTGTTGAGGCTTGTTTCCATTGTGTTGTGACTTGTTTGTTGTGTTGTTAATTTCATTGTGTTGAGGCTTTTTTCCATTTTGTTGCGTCTTGTTTATGTTGTGTTGTGCTAATTTCGTTGTGCTGTGACTTGTTTGTTATGATGTGCTAATTTTGTTGTGTTGCAACTTGTTTCCATTGTGTTTTGCTAATTTCGTTGTGTTGTGGACTATTCGGCCAATGTAACAATTGGTCAGTGGTTGCCTAATGTTTGATAGGTCAGTTAGTGTTTTTTTTTTGTTTGTTTTTTTGTTATTTGTGATTTTTAGTTGCTTATGGTGTGGCATCATTCAGCAGCATTTTTTTATAAATATAACAAATAATAAATCCAAATGTAAAAATATACAATTAGTTCCACTGTCCTGCAGTTCTAAAAGCTTTAAGGTTTGCGGCTTTTAATTCCGATATATGGTCATGCACTGATGTTTCCATATCTGTTACTTTGTTTGAGCTAGTTTCTCTTAGCATTCACACACATCTACTGCAAAAGGAAGTCAATGGAACGAAAAACATAGTTGCTTCAGCAATTAAAATCAGTTACTTTAACAGTTACCAGTGTGTTTACAATAGTCAATTTCTTTAGTTGTTTCATTTTCTGTTTTAAACACCCTTATAAAAGTGGGTATATTTGAAACTGGCTTAATTATACAGGGTTTTACCATTTAGTCCAGTAGTCATTAAGCAAACTCAGTGACTGATTTTGAAAATAACTAGATATGCGCGTCCCTTAGGTGATTTTGAAGTGTTGTCACTCCAGAAAGGGAGTCCGAATGAGCTGTGCTGAATTCATTTGAAAAGCATCAGCCAGTTCTGAAAGGTCTGACAGAAATAAAGGCTCCACTTTTTTTGTTGTTGTCATTTTCACAGGCAGAAATGAAGTGGAAAATAATGGTGTGACATTGGATATTCCTTCAAATACAATCTCGCTCCCTCTTAAAACACTGTACAATCCTTTCGCTGTATTAGTCCTGTCAAGGGCCATCGCCTTTACTGTACCATACATCGCCAGAGAGGGGAATTGTTTCACAATCCCTTTTTCATGTTCCTTCTATCTCACCCCTCTGGCTACCAGTGAATAACACCAAGGGATTTGAATGAAACAAAAGCTCTTTTTTCCCCCTTTCTCTTTTCTTATTTGTTTCATCTTTCACATTCGTACTTTTGGAGTGATGGACGCTTTCTGTCTCTTTCAGTTTTTTCTCTTCGTCATTTGCCCACCCTCTTTTTTCCACTCGTCAGCCTTTTGACAGTTTTCCGGAGGTTTTTTTTTTTTCTTTGCACAGTGCATTGATGGCGAGGCAAAGTTCAGGCGTGCAGAAAGGCAATATTAGCTGGAAATTGGAAAGAATTCATCCGTGCTGCTTCAGAATGAATTGAAACCTAGTCCCTTTGCCGTATTGATTTCTTCTGCTTTTTGCCACAGCCTTTTTTTTTGTTTCCTCTCATCTTTTTTCCTCAGACCAACCCAACCCTCATCCCACCTTGCATCAAAAAACATTTGTTTGTTCCAATGGCCACATAAGGTCACTGACAGTACTGTAGTTCACTCAGACTGATGGCATGACCACTCAGAGTCAGCATAATACAATAAACAAGAAAAAACTCTTTACAAATTTTTTTTTTTTCCGTATTTTGGCTGATCTAGATTTATTTAAAGGAATCTTGTTTAAGCTCCATCGACAGTGTTTCTGCCGTGTTGATTACCATACAAATCAGGATTACAGTGAGGCACTTTAAATGGAAGTGAATGACGCCAATATGTAAATCTCCAAATACTCACCATTTCAATAGCTACAAGATTTAAATAATGTGTTAACATGATTTTAATGTGAACAAATTGTTTACTAACTTCTGTGTAAAGATATATCCATTTTTCCAATTTTGTTGCCCTTACTATATAACAGCATAAAGAATAAAACCTTAAATGACAATAACATTTAAAAAAAATTCTTAATACATACATTTTAATCCACAAGCTATAGCTTAATACACACACTGTTTTATATTCTTTTTAAAAGGAAACATTTATCAATATTTGTATAAAATTGCACGCTGTTATTTTTTGTTTTATTATTTGTTTTATTTTTTTATTGATTGTGTGTGGTATTGAGTTTTTTTTTTTAAACAAAATGATGTGAAGTTCACATTTCTGCATAAAGTTCCCACACACACACACACACACACACACACACACACACACACACACACACACACATATATATATATATATGTATATTTCTCTGAAAATTATATAAAATAAAATACAAATATATCAATAAAATATATATTACAAATGCTGTCAAGTTGTTTTAAATCCAGAATACTCCTTTAACACCACAAAACACAAAGCTCAGAGGGAAAACAACACCCACCAGCACACCATTATAACATTAAAGTGTTAATTTGCATGATTTATTCATGCTAAAGTGCATGCTGGGAACCAGAGTCCTGCTGTGTAAAATAAGTGAATCTTATAGGCTCACTTGGAGGTTCCTGGCCTCACCGCTGGTTTATCCCAAATGATAAAGTGCGAAGCATTTGACCTTCTGCCCTCTGACCAGCGGTTCAAGTGCAGCCAAAGGGTGATCTATTGGGCTTATTTTTAGCGCCGCTTTGACAGCAGAGGTGACCAGATGAAGGACACGTCTCTTCATTACGGTGGCACTGCTTTTGTTGATTTCTCCTATTAGACTTCCACCGTCTCCCTGATCCGGCGTGATGGAGAGGAGCAGAGCTACGTTTACCACTCATTCGCTTTCTCATTTCCGAAATAGAGAAATTCCCCATAGTACGGCAGATTGCTGCTTCTCTTCAGAGGCCAAAAGATCATCTTTCTCGCCGCTCTCTCTCATATAAGCTCTTCCCTTCTCGCCCTGGCGTTCTGTCTCTCTCCTCACCCTTTGGATGAAAACGAAAAGCTATTAGCTTAATAGTTTAATCGGGTAGTTTAGGTACGCCGGCTCCTTCATGCTTCACCTGTGGCCTTGATTAAGCATTGTTTACCTGCGCCGAGTCTAACTGCGGCAGATTGGAGGCTGTCTCTGATGTCTAAATATAGCGTGGCGGTTCACATGATGTCAGGCTGAGAGACGCTTCGTTCTCGTCAGATGTGCCATTCTGAAACGTGATGGCAGGTGACGGGCATATATGAGTGTTGTAATAGTCATTTCTGCAGATGGTTGGAACATGAGGAGCATTCAATAATCTGGATTCATGTTAAACCTGAAGAAAACTAGCAGTCCCGTTTATCATGTATGCTAGCTGTGAAATTGACAGTGTTAGTAGACATTATGCTAATGATGTTTTAAATGGAGTTTTCTAAAAGTGTGGAAGGGTCAAAAGTACCCCCTCCTGAAATCTGCTTGCATCAGATTGCGTGGTTGCTTCTGTATGCCCTTCAGTGAAGAAAGATGCTTTTTTTTTCTGTGAAGTTGTGGCATCATTCAGCAGGAGCTTAGCTGGGCTGTGCTAACCCTCCAAACCTCGAGCACTTGATCTAAACTAAGATTAACTCCCAATTGTTTCTGTGAACTCTGCTTGCTTACACTGTGGCCATTTGTGGCTGATAAATGGTGTATTTAGCGTGACCGTTCGTAACACAGTCATGCGCACGAGGGGCTGATGTATGGGATAATAATTTCAACTGGCAGAGAAATAAAATATGCCTCTTCTCATGCTGTCTCGCTCTCAGTATCATAAAATATGTGAATCGAGCACTGCCATTATTACAAGCAATATTTCCTAATCAGCCAAAGCTGATGCTGTTTGGCTAACGATTCAGCTGCTGAACTGCACGACAAAGGTGCAATGCATCATGGGATGCGCCATGGTCAAGATTGGAGGACTTAAAAGATCTGTGGAATTTAAGCCCGGGGTGGGGAACGTTGATCCTGGAGGGCCACTCTCCTGCAGAGTTTAGCTCCAACCCTGAAAAACCCTGAAAAAAAACAAAAAACCTAATTGCATCCTGAAGACCTAGATTAGCTGGTTCAGGTGTGTTTGATTAGTGTTGGAGATAAACTCTGCAGGGACACAGGCTCTCCAGGATCAACATTCGCCACCCCTAATTTAAACAGTGATATAATAATTTAGAAAAAAATTGCATTGTTGTTGTTGGCAGCACAGGGCTTTGTATGTGTAGATAGCGGCTACTACGAGCCCTGAGGTCCGTGTCAGTATGAGATCTCTGTAAAGCTCTCACTTCTGCTGTTTTACTGAGAAAGAGATGAGAAGGGATCTATGGCTCGATCACGGCCCCAGACAAAGAGCCCGTCTGGGCTTCAGCACTTGAGACGGACCCTTAAGCTTGAAGCTGTTTGCTGGAGGGTTTGGAGATAAAATGACAGATTATGAGAAGCTCTCACAAAGGCTGTCTAGAGGAAGGAGTTCTGTGAGACGTTCTGACCAAACCATCAAGAATTTCATTTTATCATATATAATGGTGCTCATCTGAGCAGGTGTTTTAAATGCTTTTTTTTTAAGGTAGAGGTCAACACTGGTTAAAAAATGCAGAATATTCAGTTGTTTAGTTTATTTTAGTTTAGTTTATTTTAGAAACTCATTTTCTGTTACATTCAGTGCCTAAATGACACTGCTACATTTTGGCAAGTTTTTAAATGCATTTTGTAGGATTAATGTTAGCTCTATTATTTTTTTTCTGAAAAGAATTTTACTTTTTTTTTCTTTTCTTTTTTTTCAGTTTAAGAAATTTTAGTTTTTTTTTTTTATATATATAGTTTAAGTTTTTTTCCTTCATTTTTTATTTATTGTTTAGTTTAGGTTAGTTTTCAAGCTTTACATTATTTAAGCCTAAGCTTATTATTTTAAATTTTTTAAATATAATAAAAATAGTATTTTTTTTTGTTTTTGTTTTTATGTTTTAGTTATCTTTTTAATGATTTTATTTAGTTAAATGTTTAAAATGGTTTTATTTAGTTAACATTAATTAAATTAATACTGGCAGTTTGAAGTAGATAAAAGTTTATTTTCTAATATATATATATACAGTATTGTTCAAAATAATAGCAGTACAATGTGACTAACCAGAATAATCAAGGTTTTTCGTATATTTTTTTATTGCTACGTGGCAAACAAGTTACCAGTAGGTTCAGTAGATTCTCAGAAAACAAATGAGACCCAGCATTCATGATATGCACGCTCTTAAGGCTGTGCAATTGGGCAATTAGTTGAATTAGTTGAAAGGGGTGTGTTCAAAAAAATAGCAGTGTGGCATTCAATCACTGAGGTCATCAATTTTGTGAAGAAACAGGTGTGAATCAGGTGGCCCCTATTTAAGGATGAAGCCAACACTTGTTGAACATGCATTTGAAAGCTGAGGAAAATGGGTCGTTCAAGACATTGTTCAGGAGAACAGCGTACTTTGATTAAAAAGTTGATTAGAGAGGGGAAAACCTATAAAGAGGTGCAAAAAATGATAGGCTGTTCAGCTAAAATGATCTCCAATGCCTTAAAATGGAGAGCAAAACCAGAGAGACGTCTAAGAAAACGGAAGACAACCATCAAAATGGATAGAGGAATAACCAGAATGGCAAAGGCTCAGCCAATGATCACCTCCAGGATGATCAAAGACAGTCTGGAGTTACCTGTAAGTACTGTGACAGTTAGAAGACGTCTGTGTGAAGCTAATCTATTTTCAAGAATCCCCCGCAAAGTCCCTCTGTTAAAAAAAAGGCATGTGCAGAAGAGGTTACAATTTGCCAAAGAACACATCAACTGGCCTAAAGAGAAATGGAGGAACATTTTGTGGACTGATGAGAGTAAAATTGTTCTTTTTGGGTCCAAGGGCCACAGGCAGTTTGTGAGACGACCCCCAAACTCTGAATTCAAGCCACAGTACACAGTGAAGACAGTGAAGCATGGAGGTGCAAGCATCATGATATGGGCATGTTTCTCCTACTATGGTGTTGGGCCTATTTATCGCATACCAGGGATCATGGATCAGTTTGCATATGTTAAAATACTTGAAGAGGTCATGTTGCCCTATGCTGAAGAGGACATGCCCTTGAAATGGTTGTTTCAACAAGACAATGACCCAAAACACACTAGTAAACGGGCAAAGTCTTGGTTCCAAACCAACAAAATTAATGTTATGGAGTGGCCAGCCCAATCTCCAGACCTTAATCCAATTGAGAACTTGTGGGGTGATATCAAAAATGCTGTTTCTGAAGCAAAACCAAGAAATGTGAATGAATTGTGGAATGTTGTTAAAGAATCATGGAGTGGAATAACAGCTGAGAGGTGCCACAAGTTGGTTGACTCCATGCCACACAGATGTCAAGCAGTTTTAAAAAACTGTGGTCATACAACTAAATATTAGTTTAGTGATTCACAGGATTGCTAAATCCCAGAAAAAAAAAAATGTTTGTACAAAATAGTTTTGAGTTTGTAAAGTCAAAGGTAGACACTGCTATTTTTTTGAACACACCCCTTTCAACTAATTGCCCAATTGCACAGCCTTAAGAGCGTGCATATCATGAATGCTGGGTCTTGTTTGTTTTCTGACAATCTACTGAACCTACTGGTAACTTGTTTGCCACGTAGCAATAAAAAATATACTAAAAACCTTGATTATTCTGGTTAGTCACATTGTACTGCTATTATTTTGAACAATACTGTATATATATATATATATTTTTCATGTTTAAAAAATATGCCGACTAATTAATTTAATAATTTAATTATTAATAAAATAATATTTTAAATTATTTAATTAACAATTGAAATTAAGTTGTGGGATTTTTGTTTAATTTTACTCGTGTTTGTTATTTTATTTTGTTTTATTATTTGTTTAGTTTGTATTATTTTTAATGCTTTTATTTGATTAACATTAATGACAATAACAGTGGCTGTTTGATAAGTTTGTAAAGGTAAAGTTTTATCAAATATATAAATACAAAACTAAATTTCTAAATCTTATTTGTGAAACTATTATATTTTTATAAAAATTCATTTTTGGATTTTTTCCCCAGCTAATTTTATAATTTTGTATTGAAATGTTTCTTTTTATTATTTTTATTTCATTTAAATGGTTTTTATTTTATTTTTCTCTGACATTTTTAACAACACTGGCAGTTTGAGCTTGCCTTTTTTCCACTCTGTTGTTAGGTTATCGGAAGTTGGCAGGGCATTCAGAGATTTTGGAAACCACATACACATTGTATATTTGACTATTTGACAGGCAAACCAGAGCCACAGACTTTTTTTTGGGGGTGGTATTGAGCTAGTTTCTTCTGCCCCAGTGGACGTGTTGATTTAGTCTCACATAAATACATTCACTACAGGACTGTTATTCACAATTCTTCATGCATTTTCCCTGTCAATGAATAGTCGGGGAGAAAGGGGCTCTGTTATGCCCTGGTGCATTATGGGAAATACACATGCTGTTTGGTCTCTGTTTCATCAGCATTTCAGTTCAGCATGCCAGCCCCCTGAAAATGGTTATTTGATTGAAGACAATGTGCGAATCCTTTTTGTGTTTGTCAAGGTGAATGTGGCGGGGAGCTCGTTGTTTGCATTGTGCCGTGCATTTGGCTTTCTCTCGTGATCTATTGTCTGGGTTATTTATTGTATTCATACAGCTGGGGAGCATAAACAATCACACGCAACATTGTAAGCCTCAAAACAGTCTTCCCAAAATAATTTCACATGTCAAGGACATCTGCAAGTTATAAAGTGATTGTAACTTATAACGAATACAAAATGGAAAGTTTGTATGTGCAAAAAAAAAAAAAAAAAAAAAAAAAAAAAAAAAATTATATATATACATTTAAAATTGTTTTGATAAAGATGTAAATGTTTAAAATAAATAGTTTTTGATAAAAATAATTATCTTTTTAGTAAATAAACAAAAAATTAATAGATACTTTTTAATACTTAACACATTATCAATATAGTTTTGTTATAAAACTTTAATCCTTAACATACCTTTACATATAACTGCCTATATTATTTTTTATTAACCCCTTAACTGTCACTCACGTTTTTGAAGATAGACTTGAATGTGCATGATACAAACCTAAATTTGTATAATTCATGACTGAAAACATTTTGTAACATGATTTTGATGTACCATTTACATGGTAATGCAATGTCTGATTTTAAAATGGGTTTTAAAGGATGAATTTTGAGATTTAATGTTTTCAAGTGATATATAACTTCTGATGATTTCTATAATGTGTAAAATCTATAAGTTTTCCTACATAATTTAAAACTAACTTCAAATCACCACGAATTCATTTTAGTTTTTGATAGAAATAGAATAATCTTTGATTAAACAACAAAAACAAGAAGAATAAAATAAAGACATTTAATTAGACACTAAGTTTTATTATAAAAATGTAATCCTTTACATACCTTTCAAACTGCCAGTATTATTTTTGTTAATGTTACCTGAATAAATGCATAGAAAAATAATAAAAAATAATGTTATGCATTTATTTTTCCTCCACTGACTAAATTTAATCTCTTTTTGTGTTCAAAAAGGAACAAGAAAATCATACAGCTTTGTGGCAGCATTAAGGTTTGACGACACTATTTTAATTTCTGGATGAACTATTCCTAGTAGGACAGAGAGAGCATGAAAGAGACTCATTGACGTGAATATATCCAGAAATGGCAGAGTCTATTTGCTTGTCTATTGATCCTAATGTGCAGCTTATAATTTGAGTCAGTGACCTGAAGAGCAGGTCTATTGTTAGTGATGAGGGTTAAAAGGCCGGGAGATGACATGAAATAAAAGCACTGATGGCAGCACTGCCTGTGACATGAGGATCGATACATGGTAAAAGAGCTGTTTAGTTCCACTTTAGTTCAGAGTTGGGAAAAAAATGGAATCAATCTTTAGACGACAAACCCTGTAATTTAAAAAGCATTTGCAATTAGAGGAACAGTTCATCCAAAAATGGAAAATGTCATTCACTCACCCTTATAATATCACCTATGACTTATATTATATTGCAAGTCTTCTGTAGCCATATGATGTCATTTAACAAGGAACATGTTAAAATGTCTATTTAGTCAGATCATTTCAGTGAATTGTTTATGCTAGCTAACAGAATCAAGAAATAGTTTGTTCAAGAACTATTTGTCAGATCTTTTCAATGAACTGTTTGATCATGAGTTCATGAATCAGTTCATGAGTTTTCTCTCCATTCTGTCACTGATGTTTGAGTTTTGTTTCCTTGCTGCTGTCTCCTCTGGCTTGCTTAGTTGGTGACACTTAATTTCCAGCGATATCGCTGACTTGATTGCACAGATACGATTTAAATTGAACTGAGGTAGATGATGACATCACTGAATTCAATGATGCCTTTAACTAAAAATTGAGTCTTTACTATTGCCATTTTGCATTATTGACACACTATTTTCCTATTTAATTATTATATTAATTTTATTTTATTAATTTTATTTGAGTGATGACGCAAACTATACTTTGGATTTTACACACACTTTGGATTTTTACACACTGTAAAAACATGACTAAACATGACTAAAATGGTATGCAAAGTAACTAGTAGCACTTTTTTATTTTATTTCAGAATGTATTTTGTATCTACTCTTTTTTTCTGAACATTTGTATAGTACAGTATCGGTATTGTAATAACCCAGGCTGTTTCATTCAGGCATACAATACGCACTTTATGTAGTCTGTACTTTGTTTTATGTTCAACTTTTTCTTTCTTCTTTCCAGTTTTAGCATTACGTTAGATTTTTTAAGATAATTTAAGTATGTGTAGTCTTACAATGTGAGTTTTGTAGTTAGTGTTGTCTTGTGTAGCACCATGGTCCTGGAGAAACGCTGTTTCGTTTCACTGTGTACAAGCTGTATAGAGATGAAATGATAATAAAGCCTCTCTGACTATTATATTCAAGTTCAGGGTTTCGGTAGTTGAAAGTTTCATGGTTTAAGGTACTTTAAATATACACTGTGTATGTGTATGTTTCTGAAATAAAAGTTCAGAAAGATGTGATGCATTGTTTTTGTTAATATGACTCTTATATACAGTCTCTTTTACGGGTATAATCAAGTATTTTCTATTGTCTAATCTTTAATAATCAAACAAAAATCACAATTCATTGTAATATGGAATCACAATAGTTATATAATCGCAATACTCAGTTTTCGCAATATATATTGAATCGGCACACCAGTATTGGGGTAGTTTCGAATCAGCAGATTAGCATATCGTCCCAGTCCTACAGTCCACCGAAGGTCTTGTTTTTGTTCAGCTTGTCAAAATATAACAGTGAAACAAGAAAAAAAAAAAAGATTTCTTTTGCTAGAATTTAACAAAGCAGTAGGTCTCTTTTTATCCCCCCCCCCTGTATTTTTCTGTGGTAAAGTATCAGTATTTACCACAGAACAGCTGACAAGTATAGGAGCAAAAGTAATTTCGTCTGGCTGGTGAAACGTGGGCTTGTCACGGTTCAAAACAGGACTTCAGAGACCGTAGCCGCACATCTATTTATGACGTCCAGCAACCACAAGAGATGGCAAGAAATGGCGCGTTCCCCCACAGAAATATGTGTGAGTGGTGTAAAGGTTGGTGTAAAAGACTGTCAGATGTAGGCAGGAAGTTTGAAGGTGAGGGACGTCATAACTGAGATTTGAACTGAATATGTGGCATGTAGAATTAATGATGAGCTATGAAAGAGGTTGAAGGGCATTTTCAGAGACATCTTTTGTTGAGAATATAAAAAGATTGTGATTCTTTTCATCTCTGGTCATACTTCCACAGGGGCCTTCGTGAACGACATCTGTGCTTTGATTATGCTCTATATAACCTGAAATTTCGTAGTACTTGGGCTTTATTACCTTACGTAAATGCAGCTGCTGTGGGTTTTGTTTGTAACGCATAATCAATTTTTGTTAAATTAGCTCAGAGCCATTGCTGGACCCCTGAGAGCTGAATGGCTTCTTGTCTTTGGTTGTGAAGGCCAGATCCAAAGGAAACGGTGAAAAGGAAAGCAGCAGTATTTGTGCTTGAATGTAATTACACAAGCCACAAAGCTTGTTTCAGTCTTTCATGTTCTTCTTTTCTCAACAGATTGCATACTTTAGTGATCGGCAGATGTGTTTGACTATAATGCTCGTCAATGGCAAGTGAATCAATAACTTTGTTGTTAAAATATAAAACTATATTTTTGGTGCAGTGCAGGTCATTGTTGCAGCCTCAAATACAAGATGAGCCGTCTCTGTCGACTGTACCTCAAAAACAGACACACACTGTGAAAATATTAATGTGAGGAATAAGACATCACCACATGGAGTTTGCCAGGGGAAAAATATAATAAACAAGAACATCTGAACATCCATCCATCCATCCATCCCTCCATAATGGCTAAAATAAAATGAAGTATATATAATCTCTAAATTCTAATGACCATTTCAGATGATCTAATTATACATATTAAACATATAATTTATTATTAGATCATTAGAATTGATTAGAATTTTTAAATAAAATTTGAATTAGGAATTCTAATTATCAATTAGTTTATGTAAGGTATAATTTGGTTTATATAAGGTATAAAAAAAGTGCATCTGTGTATGATGCTTATGACAATAATACTGATTATAGGCCGTTATAAGTGACCTAATTAGTAGAACTGTCAAAGTTTCATACCACAGTGTCTAGAACAGGGGCAACTGGGGCTTTTAATAACCAAACCAACAGAAAATAGCCTAATTCCTGCACAGCAGTGCTCAACCATTTGACAGCATACAAAAGAGCATGGCTTCGACTTCGCTGTTGTCTGTACGCACATATAGCATTCCAGGTAATTAAGTGCACATAAAGCTTTCGTAGAAAAAAAATGAAGCACCCAAAACTCTATATGGCATCATAATGAAGACAAGCGATATGTTTATACATGAAATTCTGGAGGGGATGTCGGATGTGGATGTAATGACATGCCATTAATCGATCTATGTATTATAACATGTTAAACGGGATCACGGAGGAATATTCTAAAACCAACTCATGTAAACACCTTAACTTTAAATCTATTCGCATACTAGTCTAATTCCGAATAACGTAAATAATTAGATTTCTGAAGTCCATGTAAATTTAGTCACTGCCATGGTAAGTTAAATTGGTATGCTTGTATGCTAGCAGGGTGTTTGGGTGTCACTCTGGTTTATAACGATGTGTGTGAACCGAACCATATTTGATTCATCATAAAATTTCTGTGGATTTACATATTAAAGATGTTTGTAGGAACAAACAGTCAACTCTTAAAGTTGAGTTAAACATGAATATATGACAGCAAAAATTTCAGGTGTCACTCTGGATTGTAACTGAACTATGTGTGAACAGAACTGTATTTGATTCTTTGTAATATTATTGTGGATTTACATTACAGTGTGTTTGTGGGAACAAACGCTGTTAGCAATAAATTAAAAAAGCATGATTATATGATTGCAAGCATTTCCGATGTCACTCTGATGTATAATAAAAACTGTTTGTGAACATAACCAGATTTGATTCATTGTAATAATACTTTGGATTTATAGTAAGTGTGTTTGTGAGAACAAACATTGTCAGCGTTGAATTAAACAGGAATGAACCAATGACAGAGGGATTTCGGGTGTCACTGTGGTTTACAACTACATTTAGTGAACCGTATTCTGCTGGTGGGTGAACAGAAAGAGAACAAAAGAGGAGTGACAGTCATATTTAGCTGCCATGTGCAATGAGAAATCAATAATGTGGCAAGCAGAGGATGAAACAGATATGGATTCGTGTCTTGAAATGGCCATTTCTTTCTTTCCAATCTTTTACAGTCCTTATTCGTCGATTCTGGGAGCGTGGGCATGAAGCCCTAATGATTGTAAATACACTGGAAATCACAGCCTGGCTCTTCAAAGGTCATATCATCAATCCTGCAACGGCTCAGCATTGTGATCCACAGTGCTTTCATATACATTTCAAACACTCAGATGTTGATCAGAATCACAACTGAATCAGAAATATCTTGTTTGTGTAGCTCTTCTTTCTCTTTCCTCCCTCATTCATTCCATTTCTCAATCTTCTAGTTGTATTGATTTTTCATTACCACAATCAGCACTCGTTCAATCCGTTTCATAATGAGGAACATGATTTCGGCACCGAAACAACCACGGCCAGTCCCGAAGGCCTGTAGGCCTGAGTCCGTTACTATGGCTACACGCTCTTTATGACTACTTCTGCAAGGGAGGCTACATCTTGATTTAATGGGGCACGGCTTAACTCTTAACAGCAATCTGTCTTTCAAAAAATGATTTTTGGAGGGTACTTTTGCATACTTACATTTATAGTAGAAACAAGACATGAAAGTAACCAGAGGCAGACTCAAAAAACCATACCATCCATGCTAAGCACTAGGCCTATGTAGACGCAAACCTGCAGATGTTTTGCCACATGGTCATTAATATGCTGTTTATTAAATGTTATGTTTCCAAGGTCCAAAAGTAACAAACCAATAGTTTTATTTAGCAAGAATGCATTCAATTTACCAAAGGTAACAGTAAAGACATTTATAATGTTACAAAAGATTTCTGTTTCAAATAAAAGCTGTTATATTGATATTTTATATTCAAAGAATCCTAATAAATATATCAGTTTCCACAAAAATATTAAATGTTTTCAAACTCAGTGTTTCCATCACAGGAAAAAATTATATGTTAAACTGTGGTAAAATATTGCAATAATATTTCACAGTATAAATCCCAAGTTCTTGCATGGAAATCTAGATGGCGCAGTCTGATAGGTCAAACTCAGTCTGATGTAATGACATCATCACATGGCGCAGCTGATTGGTTCTTTTTGTATCAGCAGTATATGAGCTTGATGCTCATCATTCAGATAATAAGCCAGTGCTTGCTGTAGCAGTTGCAGCGTGATTAAGAAACCCTCCACCTTCCCCAGCTCCACCTGTATAGATCTGCTACAGGGTGATTCATGTATGCTATATGGCAGTGGTTCTCAACTACACCCATTTCAAGTCTGTGTATCTCTACTAATGTGCAGATGACCTGAATCAGGTGTGCTTGATTAAGAAGACATGCAAAATGTGCAGTGATGGGGGTCCTCCACGAATTTGGTTCAGAACCACTGCTATATGTTTTTTTTTCATGTACGTTATATTTGCAGCAGCAGTATTTCTTACATGTTCACAGCAGCATGTTTTGGATGTATTAGCAGACACAAGTCTCTGTACTTGCTCTGCCGCAGCAACAACATTAGCAGATCTATTCCACCAAGACCAAATACATTAACATTGTCATGTACATTACCATGCCAATCCCTCCGAGAGTTTTCATGACAGAACTATATTTTACTGTATTTTTGATCAAATGCAGTCTTGGTGATCATAAGAAACTTCTTTTAAAAGCGTGATAGATGTGTGTGTGGCCAAAAAACGGGCTGAACTGCTCTCTCCAGCTATGAGCACCTCACTTAACCACCCACCCATCCCATGATGCAGTGCAACCTACCACTAACCATCCCAAGCAGTTCCTTGGCATCTGGCCCGGCCCTTTCACCCAGTGCTGTCCACATTAGCCTTAACCCTGACCAGCACAGAACGCTCTGATCTTCTCTCAGACTGTGAAGCCTCCAGCTCTCAGCAGTGCATGTAAAGAGAAGCCGCTATGTCTGGCATGAGTCAGGTTTTCTTCTAACCTAGGCATGGTGGCAACTTTAGATGGATTTTAAAATGGAAAGATTATTTTAGATCCTACTTTTTGTTTATTTTTTATTTCCTCTTCCTCATGTCAGAAAGATTGTGTTTATAAGATGAACTGTATACCAATAACATTGCTCTTACCATTAGAAACAGGTTCTTTTACCGGTACTATTCTGAGTGTGTCAATTAAAGATTCACAGCAGAAGCTAATTGATATTGACACTAATTAAGTTGTAATTGTGTGTATTGCCTATGCATTTTAGTTTAAGTTGGAAAATTCAGCTCATTTAGCTGCTTTCACAATAAAAATGTCTGAGGCTGCACGAGAATGGCAAAATGCATAAATAATCAGTTGCACAGCTAATGCACTTTCTTTGTCCTTCATGTCATTTTAGTGCCTCCAGCTCTCAGCAGTGTATATAAAGAGAAGAAACAAATCCATCATCAATGCATTTAAACTTTATACCATTTCTTTCAGTCTATAATGCATAATAACCCTTCCTCCAGTGAAAAAGTCTATCCCCTGTTGTCCTCTTACATCAAAATGTAAACAATGCTCGATCTGAACATATTTCTCTCCTGAATCAGGCGGGACAACCTTTGCACTGGAAAAAGCATTATTGTAGATAGGGGACTCGTATTTTTGCCGTCTTGAAGTTTTGATAGATTTGTTTTTAACAAACAAGCAGCTTTTTCTCTTGATAAGACGTTATTTGATGGACAGGAGTCATGTGGATTACTTGTTGGTTACATTGATATTTATTTTCAGCTGTTTAAAGTCTTATTATGATTATTATGGCACCCATTTACTACAGAGGATCCATTGATAAGCAAGTGAAGTAATGCTACATTTCTCCAAATCTGTTCTGATGAAGAAAAAAACTAATCTTAGATGGCCTGAAGGAGAATATTTTTTTAAGTAGATTTTCTATTTAGGTTGAACTATTCCTTAAAACCCTTAGCATAGCAGCTTCCTCTCTTTAGATGGTTTAACTCATGAAATATTGCATAAAAACTCATTCTGAAACCTTGTTTTTACCTTCACAGTAGTCATGTAGAGCCAAATGGACTTGGCAGCTGTCCACCATTGAGCACCAGTCCGTAATACAGGGCCTTTTGCATAATTTCGGCATATTTGAAATGCATATTTGTTAACACCCTCATCTCTGGCATTTAGCAACTGTGAATCATTCACTAGATGGATACAGGCAGTAATTTCTGAAAGTCTTTCTTGTTTATTTACCATTGTTGGCTCCTGGCTCTCCTCCCGGTGCTCCGAGGAGGGGGGCGATATTGGTCGCTGCCAGTTTCTTAATTTGTATTTCTGCGCACCAGTGCATTTTTGGCCGGTTTGGGTTTATGTTATAAATAAAAATAAAGAAAGAAAAGGCAAATTGGCAGAAAGCGAGGATCCATCTAATTATAGATTCCTCTGTCACAAATTTTTTTTGTGTGTGATTCACAGATTGTTTCTTTCCGCACACCACCACCTTTATTTTACTTGCACTGTCTGCTTTGTTTTACATGCTACTTTTCACTTTGAATTCAGATCAGTTGCTACAGTGGGAGACTTCCACTCAGTTTGGTTATATTTTGATCCAATGTGATATAACTGGTATTTTTTAGCACATGCGACTACCTCTAGGGTCTCACACCTTGTCTACATTAAGAGTCGTGATGTGACAAAACTACAACTCTTAACCTGTTTAATGAACAAAGTCCTGTAGATCAGAAGTGGAGTCTCACTAGTGTGCATGGGGTTTTCTTGTACAAGCAGCATCAATATCCGAACAGGAAGCTCATGGGTTAGATAATGCATTTGATTTTACTTTAGGAGAATGACAACGTGACAACCTCTAACAAAAGAGGTTAAGAGTAGAACAGTTCCTTTCAAAGTTGTCAGTGTTTCAGCGGATATTATTGCGGGTTTTTTGTTTCATATTTCGTCAGCTCCATTACAAGCTCTGTAAGTGAATTTGTATTCCATGTTGTGACAGAAACAGTTTAATTACAGACCGCCTTTCACTTCTCCTAAGTTTGCCTTTTATTAATTCCTTAAATTACTTTACAGCTGCTTTCTCTTTGATCACATTAGAGCCGACAACAAAATGATCAGCCCTCTTCAGCCCTTACAAACTGTGCATGTTGTGTGTAAGAGCCCTCTAACATTAGTCTTTGAAAGTGAAATGTGTAATGTTTTTAATTAAAACATTTTCTCCTGTTTTATCTTCATATGTAGATTTGTAAATTATTTAGTTGATTTCCTTGGAGAGAATCAGGAGCAGGTTTCTCTGTTTTTCATTGGGTTTCCATCTATGTTTTTATGTAATTTTTGTAATATTTTACTTTAGAAATGCATGTGCACACAAAGTTTTAGTTTTATTCTAATGCACGTTTTTGTGGACTCGATGGTATTAATGTATTTAAAAATCTCTAATAACATTAAATTTCTAATGCCAAATATCTCATTTGTTTTGCTCTTTAGTACCATTATTTTTAAGTCAGGTGGTTTGTGAATGTTTGTGAACTTTTATAATATGAAATAGTATTAATAGTAAAATGTATTAGTTTTAGTTTTAGTTTACTATGAATTATAATTTATTATTTCAATTTGTTTTTGTTAATTTTAAATGTTTAAATATTAAAATGCACTTTTTTAGTTAAAATTTTATCAAATTATTTTATTTATAAATTTGTATTAAATAATATATATTTTGGAGTCATTATTTAGTTTAATTTCAGTTTTCCCCAGTTATGTTAATTATTATTATTATTGTTGTTATTATTATTATAATTTTTATTTTTTTGGACAATTACAATTATTTTTTTCAGATGATCTTGGCAACAGTCATGTGACCAAATCATTTGCATCGTAAAAAAATATCTAGATATGTATATCTAGACAAATCCTGCATGTCTTCATCTGAAAAAAACAAACAAAAAAATGTGTGAATTATAATTATTAAATTATAAACATTTAAATTAATATTTTATATATTTTTTATTTATTTATAAAGCTGAATTCTAACAGCCATTACACTAGTGTCACATGATCTTTTCATAATTTTTATTGTTATTATGAATGTTGAAATCAGTTACTTAATGCTGCTTAATGTTTTTTTTTTTTTATGGGATTCACGTATGAATTATTTGAATGTAGTAAAGTAAAAAAAAAAAAAAAAAGCATTTATTTAAAATCTAAATAATTTAGCATCATACATGTCTTTACTGTCACCTTTGATCAATTTAATGCAAACATGCAATTTATTTGTTACCTTTTAATATGAAATATCTTGCCGATCATCTGCTTCCTCTCAGATTTTTTAACTAGTAGTTTCCCTATCTGCCCTCAAAACACATTTTAAATAAGAAACCCCTTCTTGTCAATCTATACGCAGGCTTTGTGCCTGCAGAGGTGTGAGGATGTTTCTGATGTATGTGAGAGCGTGTGTGTTTTTGAGATGGGGTAGTTGGCTCTTTCGGGCCCCTGCGGTGGCGGCTCAGCGGGCCTGGGACATAACAGATGTAGTTTTTATGTTTACATCTCTTGAGGCCGCACACACATACACAAACACACTGACTGCGCTGTCAGGAGAGAGAGAGAGAGAGAGAGATAAAGAGTCCACTGTGCTTGTGCTTATCAGTCTGCATGCATCCGTCTCACCGCTGACAGCCAGTGTAAGATAATTAAACTACTCCCAGATAACTTCAATGTGTCGCACTCGTTTATTTCCCCCCGATTCATTGTGATAAGTCTGCTTGTCCATAACAGTGCTGTGAGTGTGCTAAAGTCCAGTGTTGATGTGTTTGTTGGTATGTTATTCATGTAGCAAGCGGATCTAGTTTTATATTAATGCTGGATGGTCTCTCTTTCCTTTTGATGTATTACTCTCGCTTCTTCTCTTCCAGGTTTAATATGCCATTTATTTTAGGCCTGCTTCAAACCGCACACGTCAGCAATGTATATTTTTCTTTTTCTGAATCCATATTAAAGCAAGTATTAATCGCTTTTCAGTTCATTCCTAATTCATTTAATCTCCTTCATGTCTTTTTGATTGGCAGCTAGAGCAGCGCGTCAGGGCTGAAAAACCCCATAGAAAACGTATTTGAATTGAAATTACCTTTTTCAAATTAGTAGTTATATTAGAAGTTAATTAGTTTAAATGTGTGGTAATAGATTCAATATCTCATTATGTTAACATGCATTCAACATATGGTGTGATTCCTTGAACATTTAAACAGTATTAATAATTAATGTATAAAATGTAGCCTGTAGACATTTGTTGTTATTTTAGTGTTAAGTATATACTAAAAATGTATTCTCAACATTATTTTTGTTCTTATACTGTATTTGTGTGTGTGTGTGTGTGTGTGTGTGTGTGTGTGTGTATATATATATATATATATATATATATATATATATATATATATATATATATATATATATATATATATATATATATATATATATAAATAAAGAAAATCTGCCCAATTACTTCTCAAAACTAGCCAAATCACGTTTCGTTCCAGGCGATAAAATAATTTTTTTTTGGCGGAGTTCGCCTTGGTAAAATTTGCATTTTAGGGGCTAAATATCATGTTATGTGTATTGGGTGCGCTTCGACTTGCGAACATGGAAAACAACCGCGGACTTGACAACACTGGTTCAGGTGGAGCAGCATTTACTACACACAGCCGCAGACCACCGACAAGCTACACAAAAATCGATTTCAAAATCGGAGGTGATTCTTTGTCGATTTTGAAAGCGATTTTGTGTAGTGACCCCAATACCAATAACGTGATGTTTAGTTCCTAAAATGCAAATTTTACCAAGACAACCCTGCCAAAAAAAATGTGTATTTTAACCCCGGTACACAATTTTACTCGGTGAACCTCCTGGAAATGCTATTGGGCTAGTTTTGGACTAGTTTTGAGAAGCAAGTGGGCAAGATTTGTTTTGAAAACTTGGCAACCCTGATCTGAACGCACGTGCTGGAGATGCACTTCTAATCACAGCAGCGCCTTTACTGACGAGATGCGCATGAAAATCGCATTCGAATTTTTCCACAGCCCTAGTTTTTGATTCATGATTTTTAATAGCTTCATTGATTGAGTATTGTTTTAATTCATGTGCGCGCACACACACACACACACACACAGTATACAAAGTATCTTAAAAGTTTTGTTGTTGTATTGGACAGATCAATTCAGATTTCAACTCCTGAACTGAAAGAGTTTAAATTCAAAACTTTGCCAACCTTGGGATCGATGCCAATGTCACTGTAATAGTTCTTTTATGTTCTTTTTATACTCGGCCCACTCTTGTATTCACTATACAAATGTGTTTATCTGTTTTCTGTTGGCAGTGGTGAGTGTGACAACAAGATGTCACTTTTTGTAACCACTGAACAATTCATGCTGTAGAGACCGAGAACAGGGTCCGTGGTGTGATCAGTTCACACATCTTTGAGTGAAATTTACTGTACTGTAACATGCAACATCAGCTGCTACCTTGAAAAACACAACTGTGGCCTAGGATAACCCTTCAGAGGACTGAAAAAATATGTTCTGTTTGTAATCGTTGCAAAAAGGCCAATCATATTTGCCCATGATACCTTTCAGCCAATCAGAGCTCTCTGAAGATCCATTAAACAACAGATCAAGTCTGAAAAACTTAAAGAGTCATTAAAAGTACAAGTGAAGATGCTTTTGATATTCCAGAAAGAGAAACAAACACTGGCTGTGTCCAAAGAGGATTAATGGAAGAACAAGATATTTTATACAGTAAAGGGATTTTTATTAAACTTTAAAGGGTCTATATCATAAAGAATAGTTCAATATTTTGTAGTTTGAAGCAAAAATTTTAGTTCTTAAAGATGGTGAATTTGGTGATCTGAAACTTAGTCTACAAAGTTGCAGTGAGGTTATAAGGGTCAAGTAAAATAGACACTAAAAAAACTATCTATGTGTAGCACCAAATCATTTGAATTCCTGAATCATTTCTACAGTTCTTTTTTTTTTTAAAGCATATTTCAATGCAGATTGTTTCATGAATTTGTTGCAGTGCCATTTTATTGAATGGTATCAGATTTTGGAGCAGCTAGGATGTCAGATGTTACTCATTTTGCATATGAAGATGACATAAGATGCTTAGGAGAATTTGTCCTGTTTAATTGCATTGGTGAGCGAAAGTGCAAACATCATTAAAGAAATAAAAGATCATAAAAAAAAACCTCAGAAAATAAATAAATAGGACCCCTGTTAGGATGCATTGTGTGCTAATCATTTGCAGATCATGTGACTTGCGGGAGAGAGCTGTCACTTCTCTGGGGGAAGATCGGTTGTCGGCTCTGACCGTCGGTCCAGTGCTTCAGCGAGGAGTGAATGATAAATGATGACTTTCAGAGGAAGAGAGCAAATCAATCCAAATCATTTTAGAAACCTTTCATCGGCATTTCATCAACGTCTCAGAGGGCAAAGCCGGAACAGACAGAGAGAAATGGGGGCTTGAAACCGCTAAATCACAGCCCGAAATCGGCTCTTTATTGCAAACCCAGTATAGGGTCAACAAGTTCTGGAGGAAATGCATTGTTCCTCGAATAGATTCCTCTGCTTGAATATGATTGACACCAAAGAGGGTGGAAATAGGCGAGATGGGGGCAATTGTTGCATTTTTCCACATTTTTCTTAATAACTAAAAAGATTAATGCAGGACTGTTTTGGGGGAAGTTTTAACTCTTGAATAAAATATTAACCTATTATATCTCAGAACACCTCAAACACACCTCAAAGTAATACTATCAATATTTTAAAAAACATTTTTTTTATTTATTGGTTAACTTGGTCACGAATACAGCTACTGTATGTGTGTTTGATTTTATAATGCCTCATATTTCAAAATGTAACTCGATGTGAATAATTTAGAGAAAATAATATTTATTACATTTTGGTTTTATTAATGAAGATGACTTATGACACATTCAAAACGTTTTATTTTGTATTATTATTTATTCTTATTATTATTTTTTTTTTTTGCTAAGTTTACTTTTATTTTTGTGTTTCCCTTTTTTATTTGATATGATAACACTGCCCTATTGTCTGTGTGCATTATTTCTTCTAAATATTTATTATAATCCTCCTAAATTTGTATTGTACTAAGAGGCTGTGAGAGGCTGTGGAGACTGCCAATTAGCATGTAAACTAAAATTACAGTCACAAGCTTTTTTTAGCTTTTTTTTTTTTTTTTTTTTTAGAACAAGCTTATTAATTTTGGTAGCAATTATGCCCATTTATAGATTGCCATTGTAGTCTAGCAGTCAACATGTTTTTGGCAGAGCTGTTTTGCTAAATGAATAATGATTTAATCTCTTATGAATTGGGTGCACAGGTGTTTGTGCTGATGTATGAATATGGAATAACAAACTCTGCAGGAATTGAGCCGCATTCACAATCCTCTGCCAGAGTGCAGCAGCACTAACCCACTGCCGTAAACCACTGAGAGCTAAGCAGCTCAATACTGTCCTCTCACTCTTTCTCTCTTCACAGTCTGACCTCCCTCTTTCTTTCTTATTGTTCTCTGTATACATAATTCCTCTACCTGTTTTTCTCCAAGTTACGCAGTTCAAGTTATTGTTTAGTGTGTGTGTGAATGAGTGATGTTGTTCACTGGAGGAAGGCCAAAGTACGTCTGTAATTAAGAAAGCACTGTTCTTGACACAGACAGCACTGCTGGCAAACATCCTCTTCCTGAATGTGTCCAGTGTGAGACCGGCACATTTATGTCCCAGGGATTGCTTTATATTAAAATACAAATCTCAACTTATGTAAAGGTAACGTTGAAGTGTTTGTGTGTGTGTCTGTGTGTGTTGGTGTGTGTGTAACTGTCACTCACATTTTTGAACATAGACTTTATAGTGCACGATTCAAACTTTTTTTTATTTTTATAATTCATGAATGAAAACATTTTGTAACATGATATTGATGTACCATTTACATGGTAATGCAATGTCTGATTTTAAAATGGATTTTAAAGGATGAATTTTGAGATTTTAAGTTTTCAGTTGATAAATCATTTCTGATGATTTCTAAAATGTGATAGAGAAAAACGCAACGAAGAATTCTTTTTTTTTAACAAAGGTCAGAACTCCTGTTATAATGTAGATTACTTTTCCTACATAATTTTTAACAAAAAACATTGGTAAAATATATATTTGGGAGTCTTAGACCTTTCCAACGATATATAGTTTGTCAAGATTGGATTAGATTTAATTGTAATATAGTGAAGTAAATGTAGGTGTCCCATATATGGGATGGGGTGACAGTTAAAGGGTTAATTTAAATGCTTTTATGTAGGATTTATTTTTATCCTTGTCCTAAATTCAGACTTTAAAATATAAATTTCATATTATATTTATACAATCTTATGTTTAATGTTATGTATCTTATCTATACAATTATTTTAAAAATTATTAGAATATTGTAATATTGTAAAATATTATTTCAATGCTAAATACTAATTTTCTTTTTTAACATATTTTAAAATGTAATTTATTCATGTGCAGACTCTTTTTATTGCAAATTCTAATTTCCTTCTAATAAATCTAATAATAAATTCTTATAAATAAATAGATCAAATGATTCATAAAAAAATTGTAAACACACAAATTACAACTTTTCATCAGGTTACCACTAAGTAGACTTTATCAAAGGAAAGAATATTGCACACAATTACCGATAGTCTTTTTTTGGTATTCAAGGTGTGTCACAATGCGTAAGTGGAAGAGTAGATCTATACAAAAAAGCTTATAATAAAGAATATAAAATCACTATACAGTATATAATATAGACACAATGTAACAATGGAGCCCAAGTCAACAGAGCAGTCCAGAGTGACAGTATCGATCAGCATGTGTGTTTCTGTGTCTGCTGTAGTGATGAAACAAAGAAAATATCAAAAACAGACAAGGAGACTTCAAGTAACAAACCCAAACCTGTCAGGGCCTCAATGCCTCCATCTGAGACCCAACAAACCGTTAACAGTGTGTCGTAATCGAGAGTTTGTGTCAAAAGGTACATTGCAGACGCCAGCAATGCACTGGCACAAACCACCAACACTGTGTGAAAATTCATGGGATTGTACCCAAAAATGCCTTGTTGTTGTGTGTAAAACCAGACAGAGACAAACAATAGATGCAAAGAAAACTCAAAAAGAAACAGCTCTGGTGTGAAGTGGCAGCAGTAAATAAACTATGCATTCATGTGATAGGTGTGAGTGTAAAGTCACAGACCCTGGAGATAAACAAGAGCCAGTGAAAAGAACTAGGGATGGACCAACATTAGTTATTTGCTTTTTGATCTGATTATACAAGCCTGCATTCCATTAATGTGGAAGGTTTGTTTAAGACATGGGTATTTATAGCTTTAAAACCACATCTTTAGACCAAACTACAAATTATCAGACTGATTTTTTTTCTGTTTTGCATTCATTAGCAATAATTACAGAATATGATCAATAATTTAACGGCTTCATTTAACACCATATTAGTTTATAATAAATGTCACAGATGATGCTGCATTTCTTTCATTACCTCATTGATGCATTGTGCATTGATCTCTCTCTGAATGATTGTGCTTTTCATTGTTTCTGCTCATGTCAAGAGGGATAAATGGTTCCTATATTACATAACTTTGCAACAACCCCCCCCCCCCCCCCCAACACACATACGCACTTTGATGCTAATTTGCATTCATTTTTATGCTTAAAAAGGAGTAGTTTAAAGACACATGTAAGATCAAGGTTCAAGGTCGTCACTCAACCCTGATTATAGAAGTCGATAATTTACATGTTTTGTTTTATTAGTAGTTCTCAGATAAAATCACATCTAGTGAAGTTGTTGAGCAGATAGTGTTGACGCATTAGCATGGCAGATGTGTACTCACTAAGACAGAATATGAGGAAGAAGAAGACACCTCTGGGAAATTAAACATTTGTTTATGATGTTTAGAGACATTTTTTTTCCAGATCTACTGTCATCAATATATTTATGATAAAATCTGTTATTGATGTATGTGTGTTGGTATTCAGTGATGTACTGAAAACACCTTAATTACAATGTGTTGTTCCTTAATTTTTTTGCATGCTATTTTTATGTAGCTAAAGGCTAACAAAAACAAAAGCTGGAACGATTATTGTAATTTGCTGTGATCATTATGGTTGCAGTATGGATTCCGCTATTCTCTCAGAGTTACAGTGGTTTTAGTATTTATAATTACCATTGCATGCCCACTTTAGTGCCCAAAGTGGACTTACACATGTAAATGGGGCTCTGAAACATTGAGCTTGTCCACTTTAAACCCCTTCCAGAGGTATTTGAAAATTAATTCGACCAGATTGCCTTTGTAGTGTAAACATACATGTGATTGAATACATTCGAACAGCCACTAACATTTTTTTCTGATGAACCAAAACGCATCTTAATAGCATGTGTAAACAGGACATTAGATGGCGTTCTTAGTGTGAACAGGTCTTAAAGATGCAATGGATCTGCAGATCGGTTTCCTCTTCATTAAGCAGCATCCCAACCTTGTGTGATTTGGGACACGCTATGTAAGTAGCAACTTCTGTTGTCGCACTAAAAACATTCTGCATGGGAGACTCTCCAGAGTGTGACATTAGTATGTTGCTAAATTAACAATAAATGCTCATTTTTTAAGGTAAGGGGCTGCAAACTATTTATTTTAGCTACATTTAAATAATAATAATAATAATAATAAAAATGCTGAAAGCACAGTCAATAAATATTATATAGCTCAAATAAACTGATTGCAAACAATTACCTTAAAATAAATTCAGTGCATGTTTACACAACGTTTTTGTGCATTTTTTGCATACAGATGACAACGTTGTCAAAACAATCCCTGTTCATATCCACAAAAACAAATTAAAATGCTGTATTGTGCATGCCAGGCAAGTAGTTGGCGATGTCACTTTGTAGAGAAACACTACACTAATATGTTTTATTCATGAATGTGACATCATATTTTTTGCAAATTAGCATTTTCAAGGTTGATCGGAGATGATAACAGTATTGTTTTCAAGAACGTGCTCTTTGAAAACTGTTTTGAAAAGTTTTTTTAACCGTGTTTAAACACCCCCTAATACTGGGTGAAATGTTTAAGTTATACCTTACCAATACCTTTTAGTATTGAATGAAAATAAATGTTCTTTATTAACATTTTATCTGGCCTTGCTATGAAAAAAGATGTCATTAAATCAATACACAGCAAACGAAATTAATATTTCACACAAAATTAGTATTTGATTGATTGATTGATTGATTCTAAGGCAACAGCATAAGCAGACAGCATCAATGCAGTGTGACAAGCACTGTGAAAAAATCAATCCAAGGACTGGGATTTATTTGAATGCATTTAATTGGAGGATTCATATTTGACATTGTGTGAAATTGCATATTACTAAGCGTACATTTTTCACAGTGCTTGTCACTGTTACATATAATTATGTGTAATATGCCTTACACTTTTGTTAAAACAAGGAATATTACCATCGGGCAGCATAATTAGGACAAAGACAAAATTTGTGTGTGAGTACAGTAGGTTTGGAAGCAGAGTGAAAGTGTCTTGTTCCATATTTTCTAATTAATGGCCCATTAGTTTGTGTTTGCTCTTATAAATATTGTAGCTGTGTTTGTTTCCGCCTGTGTGTTTATTAATGGGCACTGAGTTATGGGGTCTGGAGCCTTTAGTGGTTTGTTGTTGTGTGTCTCTACACATTCACATCCACACAGGCTGCGGCATGACCTACTAACACACCTATGGCTAAGAATAGCATTTCTGTGCTAAAAATGGTCTCTCTCAAGCGTACGGATGCACTGCGGCTAGACTAGCTGAACCTTGTTCTGTCATATGGACTTTGTGGGATTCAATTAATGAGAAGTCATCCGTAGTTAATGATGATCTCACAGATCAGAGCAGGTGTAAAGGCCGATAATGCTTTCTGTTCTGAATTCGGATGGGTTGGAATCCGTACATACTTATAAATGTGTCACATTCAGGTCAACTTCAGAGGCTCTCTGCACTCCGTAATGCATTCAGGATGCAATTTTAATGATGCTTGTTCTCCCAGCAGACTTTCCCATTCCACACACACACACTTACACTTGGAAGTGTGGCAGGTGGTGTGTGTTTGAAAGTAGGCTGAATGCGTGCCTGTGGCGAGGGCTGCGAGAGAGCTGTCCTGTCTATAATCACACACACACACACACACACACACACACACCATGTACTGTTTGTACTACTGTCACAGTCTCTGTTTCCATTTCTTTTCTCATGTACATGATTCTCCTTACTGCTCTCAGGTATAAAATGCCCATCTGCTCAGCCTCGGGGACTCAACGTTGGTTTCCTGTGTGATTTGTGTCGGTGTCCCTATTCTGCATCCCTGAACAGTGCTGTTCGTTTTATATTCTGGACAAAAAGGAATTGATACTCGCTCTGAAAGGTGGAGCACAGTGTGTTCAGGATGCACATGTTATTATCTGCCTATACTGAATTACATTTGTACGGTCGGTACATTTCAACTGTTGAAATCGGAAGAAAGGAAAGATGCTTGGAAGGCATTCTATAAAAAAAGACTATTGGAGTACATTTCATGTTTTTCTATTCAAAATGTGACACTTTGTAGTGTGAATTCAATGTAATGAATTGCAAAAATTACTACAAATATCTGAAAATTGTTTATACCCTCTCTCTCTCTCTCTCTCTCTCTCTCTCTATATATATATATATATATATACTTAAACTGGACTGTTTCTTTCTTTAATCTTCCTCTTTATCAAAGCAATAGTATGAGATTTTATAAAAAATTTTCTGTCAACATATTTCTCACTGCTTGTCCCTACTTATTTTCAAATGGATAAACACGAACTCATACCCTGCGGATTTTGGGGTATTTAAGTATTTTACTTGCCATTTAGCAAGGGCTCTTTATCCGTGGCAACTTAACTGTACATAATCCCTGGATCCAATTTATTATTAAAGTAGCCTAATATTTACACTCTCAAAGTAGCTCTGTATCCAGCGGATTTACAAAGCCTGCGTGATGATTTAAAGAATGCTTTCTTCACATGGTGTGCTGAATTACATGTGTGGTTTATGCACAGTAGTACTGCTCATAGATTTACAGATCCGGTGACAGTTGCAAATCATGTTGACATGCCATTGGGGTTTTGTAGCTTTTTTTGTTGCTTGTTTTGTTTTGTATTTTATTTTATTTTATTTTATTTTATTTTATTTTATTTTATTTTATTTTATTTTATTTTATTTCTTTTCGGGGGGAGGGGGTATTTTGTTTATTTAGATTTTGCTTTTGGTTTTGCTTGGTTCTATTTAGTTTGGTGTTTGTTTTTTTTCTTTTGTTTTTTTTATAAGTGTACCTCTTCAATATTTGTAATTGTTGCAAGCTTTTTATGCAGTTATAGCTCACATAACAAGATTTTGTCATTTCCCTTTCTTTAAAATCTCAGTTTAACCCTTGGTTGTAGCTTAAAGTCTGTCTTAAGTCTCACAAGCCTCCAAGCGTTATTGCTGAATGACATAAATGGTCATTTATTGAGGTTGGTCACACGTGACTAGATGTTCTTTGAAAATTCTTTGTTAGAAAGCTTGAGGCTCTGGGTCCCTTTTACACTTTATCAACTTTGACAGTTTTAGTTCATTTTCTACTGTAGATGATCTACATGTTCCCAGCCGATTACATGCGATATCTTGGAGCTTTGTAGCTTGTTGCTGGGTTTAGGAGACGATTGTAAAGCCTTATGAAGATCATCAATTGTTTTTAATAGTTGCTGATGCTGCAATCAATGTCAGAATGTTGAACATTTGGCACAGAATATCATTTATTGACACTAACTGTTTGAAAAAAAAAAAATTCCAGCTCTAATTTGTCAGTTGTGGTTGAGAGCTAGAACAAGCACTCTGAACTCTCAAGCGAACTGTGAAGGACAATGATCAGCGTGTTATGAAATCTGACATTTTAGGAGGGGATAAGTGTCTAGTCTTTAGCTTTCAGCTTCAGTGGTGATCTTCAGGTTGCCTCAAACTCTAAATTAAAGGAGCAGATCACTTTAAATTGTCAGAATTGTGAATGTAGACTAGACTGTCAAGTTCTAAAAATAAGAGCATAAGCTCTGTAAATTATAGACTACTTCTATGATGCTAGTTGGTGTTTTTTTTTTTTTTTTTCTTGTTGCCCCAATTCTCATTTGCTTTCATTTTATGGAAATGTTCCCACAATAGTCTTTAAAAAAATTATATGAAAAAGGAATACTGGTTTAGAACTACATTTAATAATGTTTTGACATTAGCACTTTTGGTTTGTTTATTTATTTATTATTTTCTTTTATTCTTTTTTTTCTTTTCTTTTCTTTTCTTTATTTTATTTTACCAAATGTGGGATTCATTCATTCATTCATTCATTCCCTTGATTCAAATTATTTATTAATTTATTCTGGTACATACCAAGCAGTTATATCAAATATGAGAAAATACATACTTCATTGATTTTAATTATCGATTGATTGATTTTGCATTTTTATAGTATACTTTTTGATATTTATCTAAAAAAATTTATGTGCGTGCTGCATTTCTTATGTCTTCTAACTCAAGTGCGTGAACCCAGCAATTAAGCCCAGTGTGTAAACAGCCTAATGCATCAGACATGTGCACATTTGTGTCTGTTGAGTGTTAGTTTGATCTCCCTCTCTCATCAGTATGCATACAGCAGTAGAGGCATTGCTCTGAGTGCAGCAGTGCTTATGCGGCAGTTGTTCTAATTTTTGTCCCTAACACATTTTTTTCCCCAATCTGGCTTCATTATTTTATATTCTGACAGAGGTCAGCCTCAGCCTGTGGGGAGAGAGCTATCTTTTGCATGCCAACCGTATCATAGCCTGGCTGGGCACTCCGAGAAAGGATCCAGGCTTGCACACCAGAGAACACTGCTAAGATGTGAGACTCAGCCAGCGGCTGTGTTTGTGCTTTGCTGCTAAGCTAGGTGGCTCTGAACTCCTGCGTGTGTGCGTACGTGTTTGCGCATGCATGCATCGTAAAGAAATTGTGAGTGCGTTTGGGAGTGGGGAAGTGAGAGCAAATTGGAGGAAGGGTGAGAGAGTGATATACAGACTGACAGTGGCTTTTATGGAGCATTTTAAGTGGAGCGCTTTATTTGGATTGGTCAGACGGGACGTTTTGTGATAAATGTTCTTGTATAAGAACGGTTTACTGTGTGTATATATATATATATATATATATATATATATATATATATATATATATATATATATATATATATATATATATATATAACCTTCTCATCAAGGTTTGTGTGTGTTGTATGTTGTTGTTTGACATATCAGGACACAACTTTGTATAATGACATGGGTATGACACAGGTATTACAAGGAGAGGGTGACTTATGAGAACATAACCCATGTCCCCATTTTTTAAAACGCTTATAAATCATACAGAATGAGTTTTTTTTTGAGAAAGTAAAAATGCACAAAGTTTCCTGTGAGGGCTAGGGTTAGGTGTAGGGTTGGTGTAGGGCCATAGAATATACAGTTTGAACAGTATAAAAACTATTACGCCTTTGGGATGTCCCCACTTTTCACAAAAACAAACGTGTGTGTGTGTGTGTGTGTGTGTGTGTGTGTGTGTGTGTGTGTGTGTGTGTGTGTGTGTTGATGGCCAGCCAGTCTCACATATATTCGCCAGACAACTTGCCCCTTTTTTCACACACCTCCAAAAGATTTATTGATAATGATTGGTTGGTTATTAAATGTTGATTTATTGGATCATTGTTTGCCACTTTGTTAGTTTTTTCCCCTCTACTCATGGTCAAAATGAAAGATTACAATTTTATAAACGAAATGCATGGATAGATAAATGAATTACAGAGGGACTGTTGTTTATAAATTTGTATGGACAGATGAATGGTAGGATGATAAATTAAAGATTGAGATCTTTATTTATTTGTGCCTCTAATATGTCACTTTCTGCATTTGTATATTGATGCCCCTATCTTGCCACTTTCCCCGTTTCTTTTTTTTTCCCTTCCCCTCCTTAAAACCACAGTCTGATAAGATTGGTCAGGTAAAGCCAGCCATTCAGATTGCTGTAATTTGTGTGCAACAGACAATAAGCAAGCATACCCGATCTTCTATATCCAAGTCATCTGAGCCCTGTGTTGTGTTGCATCTTTATTATTGTGATTTTGCTAGAAACCCAGTTTGACTTCAATCAGTGGTTCTGTAAGCTCTCTGTTTCTGGCTTATTCCTGCTCTACATGGGATCTCTCCATGGTGAGCTGTACTGAATTAAAAGTTCACCACAGGGAGAAGCTAATGACTTCCCTCAGCCTGCCTCGACCACAGGAAGTGGCCCACAAAGCCACCAGGCGGGCAGTGTTTCCTCCTGAGCCGGCAGGTGTAAGGCTACAGCTCTGACTCTGGGAGCCGGGCCGTGGACCAGAACCCAGCATACCCCCAACTCCTAACAGCAAATAGCATCCAAATCAGCGCCTTTCCCTCCTCGCTAGTGTGCCTATCACAGAGCAGGAGATGAATTGAACAGGGAAAGCATCAAAGAACAAAGGAAAGCGGAAAAAGAAAGCCATTAAAAGTTCTTTGAATAAGATCACGACTCGCAAAGATTGATTCATAGTTTAGCAGAAAAACAGAAAATGAGGGGATGAGTCAATATTCAGTCACAAAAGAATATCAGTAACAAAAGTTCTCAATAAAAGCTAATTGGAGTAATGTATTGGCTGCTTTTCTTGTTTTTTTTCTTTTCTTCTTCTTTGGCTGGAGCAAACACTCGCAGTGTAAAACTGTGATCTCGTCAAATTGAGCAGCACTGGCCTGAAACTAGAAGTTGGCAGATAATTGCAGGCGAAGCGGCTTGCTTTTGAAGTACACACAAATGTTCATTGTAATTAAATGTGCAATACGGCTGCGCCTCCATAGCCCGTGGCATATTTACAGTGTTTTCTCTTGCCTTTGTGGTGCTCCTTTGTAGCCTTGACATTTTTTTAATGTCAAACTCTAATTCAAAAAGACTCCTTTCTGCTTTTAGGCATTGCAATCAGAAAATCAAAGCAATGATCTTCTCACTCTAACATCGGGAGGGATGAAAAGCCCCCCGTTTCCCCTCTAACTACAGTGTGATGGGACTGTTTATTGGCTTAAGCTGTGAATAAATTCTCTTCTCTTGTATAAATATGTAGGATCCTTGTTCGTCATTAAGCTTTGGTGATGGAAAAGCACATGCTCATTGCTCGTTTGAGAATGACGTGTGTATTTCTGTGTTTACATGCTGTGTGTTTGATCAAGGCACTAGTGGGATTGGTGAAATGTGCTGTGCTGCTTGTCTGTGTTGATTTACTCTCCATTCGTTTGCTTCTGAAGAGAGAAGGAGAAGAGATAGCAAGAGATGAGTATATGACAAACATCAAATGTGCACTGATGTTGTAAGTTAAAGAAGATCAAATAAATATGGTCAAATTAAAGATTACGGTTTATTTATTAAGTTGGATGGATGATCAATTAAAGATAAAAGACTGATATTTACTGAATGGGTAAAAGATTGATATTTTATTTATAAAATTGGATTTATAGATGGATAGATGGAAAGATGGGTGTAAGGATGGAGATAGTTTAGATGTTTATCTAGTTAAAATGGATGGATGGATTGGGTGGATGATAGATAAACATTGTTAAAGTAAAGAATTTATTCAGTTATTTATTTGTGTGTGTGTTTTGTAGTAGCAGTAATTTGTCTGAAATACCTGATTTCCTTTTTTTTAGTATTATAGTTTGTTGTTTGTGACATAAAAACATGGACACTGTAGCGTATCCTGTTGACACACAACATTGTTAATGCAGAAGATGATGAGCTGTGCAGCATGAACGAGTCTGTAATAGTACGACATATTGTCCATCTAGTCCTGGCCTGTGGTGTTTTGAACTCTTGCCTTTGAATATTACTGCATTATGTATTAGCACCAACCATAAATCAACAAAGGCATAAATTGTTCCCCGCTGTCTTTTACCTGAGCCTGAATGATGTGATGGAAAGCAAATGGGATAACAGAATGATGGCAGACAAAATTATTCTTTCATCTTATCCTCCAGTGGGAGTTTGTGTGTGTGTGTGTGTGTGTCTGTTTTTCCAAGCTATTAACCCATGAAAATAGGGCCGCAAGCTGATAAACCTCCTTTCATAATGAATCCAAATGGACGAAATGTCTGCAGGTGAGAAAGCGGCTTGCATAACGAGGAGAGAGAACAGAGGACGGCTGTTACAAACGGGGAGTAATAAACTCATATGGTGTAATGTTTCCCTCCCTCGGGTGGTGGGCAGTGAGCCAGATGAAGGTGATGGTGATGATGGTTTGTCCTGCGGAGCGGTTCGCGTTTAGGTCTCGGTAATAGAGACCGATGATGTGTCAGCAACTTCCTCCTTTGAGACGATGGATTTTCACTGTCGCTGTCTGATGTACAGTCACTGTTCTGTTATTATGACACAATATGGAGGATTATGGCCAAGCTCTCATCTCTGTTTGATGATGTAATTAATCCATTTAATCGTGTGATTATACTGCATTTCTTCTTCTGCCCTGCAGCGCACAAAATCAACACTCATTGAGCACCAAATAAAAAGTAAAAGAAAGCTGACTAGTTGCAAACACTACAATAACTTTCAAACTTGTTGCGTGCACTTCACTATGCTAAAATTTTTTTTATTAAATTATTAAACATGTTAAACCAGACTAAGTTGGTTTGCTAGTCTTAGTTGGTCTCCCAACGTGCTCAAACTCATATTTTGACTGATTTTAGGGTACTTTTCAGCTGGTCCAAATGGGAAACCAGCTGTCCACCCAGCTAAACCACTTAGAAACCAGCTTGCTCAAGGTGGGAGATCAGCTAAGACCAACAAATAAGCTATAATGTGCACTAAAACTGAAATAACACACATATTACCAAAGAAAACAACTCCCCTGTAGGGTCATAATGAATTCTAATAGAGTTTTCCATTCACATGTCTATATGCTGATGAGACAGTCACTAATAAGCATAAAAACAAACAAATGTGTAAAATTATCAAAATTGGGGTACAGTGAGTTTAGAGTATGCTGGCACTATAAGAGCACTAAAAATAATATCTTAATATAGTATCTTGGAATTCACTTTTCTTATGTGCTCTACAAATGAGATAAAATGACTCTCAATGGATTTTAATGGCATTTCCCATTAGCATGTGGCTAAGCTAATAACACATTTCACTAATAAGCTTAAAATGTTGTGTAAACAAAATTTGAGTGATGATAATGGGATCGGAGATTATAATATACAAATAAATACACTTACAAATAAAACACCGAAATCACTGTGTAGAGTTGCAGTTAGCTGTTAGCATGTTAGCGGTTGTAGAGTAATGCAGCAGCTTTACTTATGCATGATTGGGTGAAATAGATGAAGCTTAAATGAAAGGCCTTAAAATGGCAGGACAGCCTCATGTTTCAGAGGAATCTTGCGAATAGCTCAATTTGAAGGAACGGCTAACTTTCTTCAAAGTAGGTTATAGTTGATGGCTGCAAAGAAATGTGCTTTCATCTTGCCGGGGGGGCATTTTTTCTTTCCTTGTCCCTGTCTGTATTATTTCATAGGTGTACTAGAAAGGAGTGACATACATTTTCCTAAATATTAGACATTTCAGTGGGGTTTGAATTACGCACATACATAGTTCAAGGGTTTTTGTTGTCATTTCAGAACCCTTGAAAGTCTTCTCATTGGAGGAGGAAGAAAACAACAACTTCGGTGTCACTCAGAGGGCACAGAGCTACTATTAAAAGTGCGAGCGACATTAGTATTCACAAGCTATTTGTGTGGCGGCCCAAATTTAGCAGTACGTAGGGAGCGCGGTATGAAAACATCCATGCATGAAATGGCTCTCTAATCCTACCATTAGCAGAATTTATGCACACGAATCTGTGAAATTCTTCACAGGTGTAATTATCACTAATTAGCTATAGATATTATTTAGTTGCAGGCAAGGTAATGAGAACACAGAACCACAAATACAGTATGACTGTGGAAAAACATCAATAGATTTGTGTGATAATGCTGAATATGTGCCTCTCTCTGGCACTCCTCTGGTGACAGCAGTCATTAGTAGATATTAATCTTGCTTTAATAACTCGCCATTTCCCCACAGGCTGCAGTTCTCCTGATGGTCTAACATTTCCCTCGCTCGTGCCCTCTGCCAGGGACTTTCATCAAATTGACATTTGCTCGGAAGCACAACTTGTTTAATCACCTCTGATTGGAAAAAGGAAACTCTGTGTATTGCTTTCAGAGAAGAGGACAGTTTCCAGAGCACCTTTCTTTATTGCAATAGAGTAAACGAACGCAAACCGTGATTGACTACATCTGCTTTTAGGGGAAACTTTTCTGTACCTTCAAAATTATTTTTGATGCCATTTAAATCACACAATCTTCAGGAGTAGATTTAATAACCTTTTTCTTACCCTCACCCCCCCTCCCCCTTTTATATTAGTTTAAAAAAAAAATAGTAAATTATTTTTGTCTCCAATACTTTTCAAATTACACTGTTCTACAAATTCTAAGTGTTAGAATCAGGGAAATTCCGTTTTGCAATATGAATTTTCTAGGGAAATTTATATTTTAAATTATTTGGAAATGTTGTTTTTTTTTTATTAATTTATCTATTCTACAACTACTAATAAAGTTGAATTAAGCTTAATAATAAAAATAATAATTTGATGAATGAATCAGAGTTATGTGAAAAATCTTTGACCTGTTAAGATTTAAGAGGCTGTAAAAAAAACAAATAAATAAATGATTAAAATATTTATAAATTATATTACAATTATATTCAATTAATGTATTATTATTATTATTATTATTATTATTATTATTACTTAAGACACTTCAACAAAATTTAATTAAACTTTTAACTTTTGTTAAATGGACCTGAGAATGAGCTTTTGGGAAAAAATAATTTATACTACAGATAATAAAATAAAAATAATAATATTATTAACATAACTAATACGTTTTTTATAATAATAATAATATATTATAATATTATATACATTTATAATATTGGGTAAGTTGGTCACAATGGGAACATATTTTGATTTCTATAATTATTTATTTAATTTATAGAAATGTTTTCATAATATTTGGTAAATTGGTCTCAATGGGTATTTAATTAAACCAATTTAATAAGACCTTAGACTATCTAAAGTAGAAGAAAAGTAATCTTCCACAGAACAGTTATGCCACAAATTCATGAAACAGCAATAATAAAGACACGTGCAAGAATACTGACCAGGAGAAAGTATGTACATTAAAATCCTTCACAACATAACACATCTAAGACTTCTGACACAAAACCTCATATTTACTGCCTGTTTGAGAAGTAGGTAGGCAAATTCATTTATTGCCTGCTCCACAAAAGTTTCTCAAAGGTTTTGTAACAATGTTATTTTTTTAAATGACATTTCGTGTATTTCAGCATGCCTCAAAACTGCCAATTAAAGGGTACATTTTTAAGAAAGCTTTCATTGTTACAAAAGAGGAAAGATGAGCAGAATGACGTGAAAGATACACAGGAACAGTTAGAGGAATTTAAGATTCAGTTCAGATGAGGTTAATCTTCCATAATCTGCAAAAAACAAACAAACACCACAAATTAAGATATGTAAATGGCAGGCCAATCCTCTCAGCGACCTTGCTGTTTCCATGGAGTGCAGGGATTATGGGTAGTTTACATAAACTAAAGTGTTCAATCAAGAGCAGACAAGGTGAAGACTGAAAGTAAATGCCAACACTTACATGATATGAGGATGCAGTGCACCAATAATGCGACTGGCAATATTTTACTGTACTTCAGACTTTTACACCTTAAGGCATCAGAAAGAACAGTAGTTGTTTATACATTGCAGACCTTGTCAGGCACAGAAAACTTTCTTTTTTCTCTCAAACAAGGTGACTTTATTAAATCACAGAGTTTCTGTAAAGTGAACACAACAAAAGCTCCCTCTGTGTGTTTTTCATTACGTTTGAAGGTCATTGTGTGCTTACATTGAGAGAGGCCTGTGTGATTTAACCTTAGCATGATTCAATTAGAGCAGAAGCTTGTGTACATTGCTACACTCCGTGATTCGACATGATAAAGCTTGCGTTTCAGCTGTACCTGCTGTCGTTTCAGGGCATGTTTCTATTATAACATTATTTTATTCTAGGAAATGTGGGGGGAGATTTTAATGAAAACTAATGGCAGCAGTGTAAACTCATTTATGACTAGTGAAAACTCCACAGGTCTAGGTCTAGATAAAGTTTCTGCAGGAACATCCATCAGCATGATGATGATTGTGGTGGTGGTGATGATGATAGTCATTCCTTGTGTACTTGGCAGAATAAATGAGCCATATAATATATGAGGCTTTCAAGGGAAAAAGAGCTGATCTTGGATCAGGGCCACCCTATTTGTATAATCATATTCATTAGGTTTGGAACAAACAATGTGATATGGGTTTTCATACCCAAAAGTAGTGACATTTCTTATTTCATTATTGCATGAATTCAGCGATTCATTTCCTTGTATCGTGGGGCTTCACAGGAGCAGATCTTACGCGGCCGAGGACATCTCTGAATCTTCATGATATGCAGTAATGATGCTGTCAGACTGCTTTTTTGTGTGTTAAGGTGTGTGTGTGAGGCGCTTCATGCATCAGTTCATCTGAGCAGTGAGACGGTGATTCACCACAGGAAGAGAGAGATGGATTTTCTTGCTGATACCCATCAGCTGTGGTTTGAAGACGTTCTGGTGGATTCCCTTGGCTTTTGTTGTGTGTGATAGAGAGATATCTCAGATAGTTCCCATAAGGAGGAATGCGGTCCACACCACAGCGGCCTTTAAATGTCACAGGAGATGATACTTGCTTGAGCCTCTCCTTATTGCGCTTTTGTTTTTGCCTATTTATGTGCGGCTCCATGCAGGTCCTTAATGGCCACCCGCACTGCAGCTGCTGAGAGCTGTGGCATACCGATGCTGCCCGTAATTGAGTTTGTGCAAGGCAGCAACAGAAGAGAAGAGAGGCGGGACGTGGTAGATCCCGGGGTCTCTCAGGGGATGAGGTGGGCTCTGAGAAAGCCATATGCACCTTAAACTTTCCAAGAAAATGTTCTGCATTTATAAGCTGCGTGTAATCTTGAGAATTACAGAGACTAATTTAAGCTCTTAATAAACATTTCAAATGGGCTGGATGTTTTTCAGCAGGCAGAAAAGTGCTTGAATGGTGGCACGCATAAAGTACCAGCAAATCTCCAGCTGGGTAGACTAGTTTGAGGAGGGTTTTATTGCACTAAAATGAAAACTTTTCACATTTCAGTAGAGCACATTGGCCTGTATCAGATGTCAGGGACCCCAAAATAGGATTTAAAAAATTACTTTATTATATTTTATGTTTAAATGTCAAATTTACATTGCAGTTGTTTAGCACAAAGATCCAAGTGCATATATATTATATATGTGTGTATATATATATATATATATATATATATATATATATATATATATATATATATATATTTTTTTTTTTTTTTTTTTCTTGATCAGGTCAAACAACTGAGATGTAGAGGTGTAAGACACTCTCTATCTTTTTGCCCGTGAACTTTTGCAATATCATATTAGAAGCATGGCCTTCAAAGGCATCGATTGGCGACGCAACAAAAGCTCCCCTCGCCTGTAAATAATCACAACTGTCAGCAGCTTTTTCAGTCCACTGACTTTTAAAGTAGAATTATATTGCACTGAATTGTAAATTTTTTTGGGAGATTGTGGTTGAGCAATTGGCAGCTGTCACTGAATTATTGATATGAGCTAGTTAAATGAGTTTTCTGTTCTTTCAGATACGTTTAATCGAGTCGGATAGAGCTGTGCTGCAGGTTCGAAGGTCTTTGCTACATCACAGGGCAACTATAAATGAAAACGATGCTAATTAAGTTCCTTAATTAGTACGTTTTTTGTGCCAACTCCCACACCAAATGCTGCTTGTATAGCAAGCATTAGTGTGTGCACACGTGTGTGCATGCGTATGTCGACATAATAGACTACAATGTTGGCTGCTACTTTGAACTGATGATTAATGTTGAAAGAGAAAACAAAATGATATATTTTTGTTTGGTTGGGAGGGAGCGCTTTGTTAGCTCCACGTCTCTGTAGTTAAAGGTTTTCTCCCTCATTGACTTTGTTTACTGTTAAATGTATTTCACTGTCGCCATACAGTTGTTAGCGTTTGATCGTTTGCAATGAGATAAACAGATGTCAATTACAAAGACCCAGATACAAACAAAGAGAAATGAGGCTGTAATGAAGAATGTTCATTTGTCATTTGATGAAGGAACAAACAGTGGTAATGGCAAACACAAACTTCTGCATTGATTTGTTGAAGAGGGAGGGACAGTAGGTCATTCCTGTTATATAGTGTATTTTAATTTCTTAAAATTAACTTCTTATACTTTTAAAAATCTGCTAATCCACCAAAATGATGTCACTTCCTTGATAATTCTGATGTCATTGGGAAACTGGATTTTGATGTCATTGAGAAACAGGCATCACTATGTCATTGGGAAATGACCTTTATGATATCATTGAGAAACTGGCTTTATGATGCCATTGGGAAATGACCTTTATGATGTCATTTGGAAACTAGCATTATGATGTCATTGGGAAAGTGTCTTCTGATGTCACTGGGAAACAGGCTTTATGATATCATTGGGAAATGACCTTCATGATTTCACAGAAGAACTGGATTTATGATGTCATTTGCAAAATGACTTTTGATTTAATTGAAAATGGCTTTATGACGCCATTTGGAAACTTTAGGTTTATGACGTCATTGAGAAACTGGCTTTATGATGTCATTGAGAACTACCTTTATGATGTCACTTAAGAACCAGCTTGATGATGCCAATAAGCATCAGAAGAAAAACAAATTGGCATCACCAGCTTGATGATGCCATTTTTTTATGTCAGTAACTGACTTTTGTGCAAGAAAGTATTACAAAAGGCTAACAGAATGTAAAGTAAAATTAAGGACATTGGGGAAAAAAATTCTCCCAAAAATGCATTGTTGAAACAGAGAAAGGATTAGAGATTACAGAAAGGAGGGAGGAAATAGAAAGCACCTAGATTATTTATTTTAAGTTTCATGTTAGAAAAACCCTGGATATGATGAAACTATTTTAAAATAGTGCAGTTATATAATATTTACTGAATATCTCTTTTAATATGATTTCTATCATTTCAAAATTATTTTGTCCAATATATTAATACAGTCAATTTAAATGTTTGTACTAAAACTCTCCAAATACTTTATGGAACACTTTATATAATAGAAATATGAAAATGTACCTCACAGCAGGAATGGGCCAGGTTTGTGTGTATGTGTGCAGAGGACGAAGGACATCAATCCATTTCCATGTCATTTAATCCCAAACTTTTTCTGTCTGATGTGTTCTGACGGAGCGGTTGGAGAGGATTACCCAGCATCCACAGGCCTAGCGCTGCTCTTTGCTGTCTGGTCCAGAGTTCACCTTCAGGTGACCGGCTGTCTGCAGACAGGGAGTATGTGTGGCGTTAAACATGTGTGTAATGATATGCCTTCCCCAGTGGTTTTTTTAAACATAGCATGTGTATGTGTGTTCACAACTGCAAGGAAACCGTTAACACTCATCATGCGGCCAGCAAAAAACATGCTGTGGTTTTATGAATGATATATGAGGGAACAGATGTTTGTGGCGTGCTGGACAGAACTCTAACAGAGTGACCTTGGCACATACTGACAGAAATCATCATCATCATATGGTTGAACACACATACAGTACATAGGCATATGATCTGCGTGAAAGCAATATCATATGTAATTTCCCTCAGTACCAAGATTAATTAGAAATGTGTACATATCTGATAGATTAATTGTGTTAATATGTATATCCAAACCCAAGCGACTGCCCATTCACATTTATTTACACAGCTAATTTCTATTTTTCTGTAAATCATAGTCGTTCTGCTAATTAACAACCAATTTAATCTTTCCATTTTCAGAACGTGATAATGTAAAACCGTTCATAGCGTTTGTTCTCCCTCCTGTAACTCTCTTGTTCTTCCGCCAAAGGCGATTCTAGGTTTTATCTAATGGCTTAGGCAAATGGGAAAACTCTGAGGGATGGGATTTTTTTGCAATGCTGGTCATTAAATCGTAGTTAAGCCATCGAGAGCTGGCTTTAAAAAAAAAAAATACATTTGAAACCAAGTGTTGTAGAAAAGAACTGTTTAACAAAAAGCTGTTAAATATTCACGCTGTGCTTTTCTCTTCGCATGAAATCAGATCTGTTAACACTGCGCTCTGCCTACACTCTCGTTTTCGTGGAAGTGTGTGAAGAGGAACACTTAAGGGAATGTACTGTCAGTCTCCGTCCTCTTATTTCAGATCTCGCACCCGGTACAGTTGAAGGTCAATAAGAACATCGCCGACCCCTGTGATTGGATGATCTCCACTCACACTAGCTCTTGATGAATTCATTGAATGGCTGAATTTGTGCAGGGTGGGATCATGTAGCTAATAAGACTGAATACATTAGCACTCGCTGAGCTCTTTGAGAGATGAATTATTCCATGACATCCGCAGAAATAGATAAAACATCAACAATGTCATGATTGCTTATCTTTCCTGTGCTTCTTGTTCCTCTGTTGCTCCTATATTAGTTGAACAGACTTCCTCTGGTAGGGCTTTCTTGGCAAGACTTTATCTGTTCAGAATTTCAAAGGTTTCTTGATGCACAGTTCGATCCCAGTCCATAAGAGACTTCTTTCAAAAACAATGCATATAATCTTACAGACTCCAAACTTTTGAACAGTAGTATGTCTTGCAAAAGGAACTCTCAATATACTGTGAGCAATTATTGTTTCTGATTTAACAGCTAAACTAAACTCTACTGACAGATTAGTTTTCACAACAACTGTGGAAATGTTACCTCTATTTAGATGTAGTCCTGCTACAAGCTACTTCATAAAGTGGCGGTGATAAAGTCAGCCATTGCAAAAAGTGCTAGGGACACGTCGCACCCGTCCAGTCAGTAAATGACGCCTCTGTGTGGAATTTTTTTCCAAGCAAATGCCTTTCATTAAAAAGCAATTGAGATCGCACATGATTCTTCTTTCAGGAAAGCCCCAGCTCTCCCCACAACTCGACAAGCCATAAATCCAGTGCACAGCCTGAGAGCGTTAGTTAATGGTGTCCAAACAAAGTAAAACAGTGATGCTGGGACTCAACAGGAGGAGGGGGGATAAAATCGACCATCTCAATTAGAGCCAAGACCCCTCAGTAATGGATCAGATGAACTTCATCCAATCAGAGAGCAAATAATTACACGGATAAACATTCATCTTCCTCTGAAAGCAAAAAGGCCACAAGTAAACAAGGAGTTAGATAATGAAGACTTTCAAATGAGATGGCTTTATGCGTACAGCGCAAATGAATACGATTATTAAAGAGAGCATGTATTGTGCTCTGGTTTGCCTTAATGGCCAGCCTTAGAGGAAGAAATATGCCCCTTTTATGGCAAATGAATGCAAAATTAACAAATGAAGAGAAGATGAGCCTCTTATAACATAATGATTTCACAGAGAGTGCTTCAGTAGCATTTTAGCATTCGAGTGCTGCAGTATTTTCAAGATGTAGTTGTTCTCGGAGCCATTTTTCTTTGGGATGACCAGCAAAGGAAATGCAAGAACTGATGCAACAACTTGAAATGATCTCTTAATTATATATTCTTTGAGAGGGGGGCAATTTATTTATTTCCAACATGTTGAAATGTTGAAATATATTAATTTAAAACACCATATCATCAAGGAATAGTGTTAGTACTTTTACATCAGCGTGCAAACTTTTTTGGAAGCACCACGTTGGCTTGAACCCCTGCTGAATGGCATTGCCAAACTGGATTGTAGCTCCTACTTAAATATAAATTTCTTATCTGCCCTGCAGTCTGTTTGCCGTTCAGATCAGTGTATCTAAATAGAGTCTCAGAGTGCTCGACAGTGTGTTGATAGTGTTTATAGAGAGGACAGCAGAGGACAAGGACTGGGCACAACTGTGCTTTGACTTGAGCAAAGTAGTGCGCTAAAATTTGTCTTTGATATATGGAAAAAGACAACTGGCAACTTCTTGCACAAATTACCAGCTGGATACATAACCATTTTACAAGCTAGAATGTTTGTGTACAAAAATTGAAGTAGGTGCATTAGCATGATTATTATCAGATTAGCATGATTCTGCTCAGGCTGTCAAAGCTGCAAAGACGTGTTGAGAGTCAAAGGCCCTTTTAAAAGTGTTGTCGTCAAATAAATAGTCTTGCATGCAAACCTACGCAAATTAATGATGCTCTTAGCACACTACACCTTTCAACTTTTCAAGGGCTGTGTATTTCACAGATGATATACAATATTTTACATCATTATTTTAATGTTAAGCGCACTACTGTGTGTCACACTGCAGTAAGGAGAGAGAGGGAAAAGCGAGCAAGAGAAAGATTGTCAGCCTTTTCAAGAGTTACAGGTTCTCTGCTAATCCTCCTCGTCTCATACCTGACAGCAATACAAACTCTATAATCTTATAACTTATCACCATGGCAACATCCATGTTCTCAGCTGTAGCTCCAAGGTGAGATGAATGGATGCATTTTTCATGGATCTTTCCAGAATTCACGAGTTCGGGATGCTCATGGGAGCCGCAGCAGAAATGCAGCATGGATGTGTGATCTACTGGAAAAGTAAAAAGGAAAGCATGAAGCACACACAAAAACGATGCAGTTTACGTCCGTTTATTTAATTCACCATCTAGCATTGAGTGTACTGTAACACGTGGTTAAAACATGACTGCAAACATAAAACCCACTCAGACTGTGACTTCATTACCAAAGGGTTTGGAATTTGGAGAATAACCAAACTGTAAATTATTAGGTGTAAATAGAAGCAGTGTGTTGTCACAGTTTATCTGCAGTGTAGACAGATTACTGTATATACAGTAGTCCTACATATTACATTTTTTATATCTGATCCGTCATGGTTGAGGAACAATAAATGCACAGAAGTAGCTGTCCCATACCTTTGTGTCTGATAATGTGGGCTGTAGCCCTTCCTGTGAAACAGGAAATGCAAATGAAGGAATGCTTATGTCTGTTTATTTTTAGTCCTGGCTGTTTCTCTTGTGGTCTTGTTTACGCTTAATAATTTCCTTTATTATTTATTTCACTTTATTTGCTTTACCTCATTTATGTTCTCAGTTGCCTTTTTCTGTAATTTATACATCATTTTGTATTATTTATTCTATATCCTTTGGCAGTACATTTTAACAATGATGGCAGATAATCTTTGATTAGATTCTGATGGAAACATAAACAGACAGGAATAAGTTTCAACAAAGAACTAGTATTGTCATATATTCAAAATTTTCCCTTTTATTTCTATTCTCTCTCTCTCTTTCTCTCTCTCTCTCTCTTTCTCTGTGTGTGTTTGTGTAGATACTGTATGTAAATTATTTTTTTCTGACTTATTGGTTTTTATAAATAATCAGGAACATTATTAAATGCATCAGTATTCAAAAAATATTATCTGTCCAGTATTAACATTTATTACTGCAATAAACAGTCCTTCCTCCAGTTTAGTTCTTTAGCATAATCTCTATTTAGTGAGTGTATTCACTCGCAAATCCTTCAGTTAATTTCATTAAGCAGAGCAAGGGTTCAGTTGAAATCATTCAAGGCCCAGTCAAAACCAACAGGCTTGACATTTAACAAGCTGATGTTTACATAATGAATGGCCCCTGCACTCAGCAGAGCAGACGAAGGTTTCACCGCAGTTAGTTCTCCCTCAAGAGAGTCACAGCCACGTTGCCGTGTCTAAATGTGTTCATGTTTGTGAGTGTTCCTCCTCCAGGGTGTGTTCTGTTATTCTGATGAACTTCAAGAGAAGTATGTCGCTACTTATCGTCCGCCAGCTAAAACGCATCCTCTTAAACACTGTATCATTGCGCTTGCAGGGAAATTGAGATTGACATATTGTTCTCGTTGTATAAAGAAATACAGTGATAAACAAAATATTTACTCACCCTCAGGTCATCCAAGATGTAGATGAGTTTGTTTGTCAAAATTTAGCACGATATCACTTGCTCACTAATAGATCCTCTGCAGTGAATGGGTGTTGTCAGAATGAAGGCTGATAAAAACAACACAATAATCCACAAGTAATCCAAATGGCTCTAGTACATCAATTAATGTCTTGTGAAGTGATAGGCTGCATGTTTGTTATGAACAAATCCATCATTATGACATTTTATCGTCAAACCGTTGCTTATGGCTAAAATGTGACCCTGGACCACAAAACCGGTCTTAAGTTTCAATTTTCTGAAATTGAGATTTATACATCATATAAAAGCTGAATAAATATCTGGAATCTGAGAGTGCAAAAAAATCTACATGCTGAGAAAATTGCCTTTGAAGTTGTCCAGATGAATTCTTAACAATGCATATTACTAATCAAAAATGACGTTGTGATATATATATACATACATATATATATATATATATATATATATATATATATATATATATATATATATATATACATACATACAGTAGGAAATTTACTAAATACCATCATGGAACATGAACTTTACTTAATGATTTGTGGCATAAAAGTAAAAAAAAAATATTTACTTATCTTTTTTTCTTTTTTGGCTATTGCTTAAAATATACTCCAGCGAACAAAACTTTTTTTGTGGTCCAGGGTCACAAATAGTGTTCCTCTCTCCATAATAGTTTTTTTTTTTTTTTTTTAGTAAAAAAGAAACCATATATCTGAATCAGAAAGGAAATATTACAAGCAAAAACAGTCCAAAACAGTTATAAACAAATTTGCCAGTGGTCTTATGTTAGCAGGGGATTAGTTTTCTCAATGGAGGAAGTGTTATGGATTATGGACTCTTAATTTGGCAGGAAGCAATGGTTTAAAGCTTTAATGATGGATTTGTTTCTCACAAACATGCAGTTTTCTGATGTTTTATTAGCTTTTTTAACTCTAATTCTGACGGCACCCATTCACTGCAAAGGAGCATATAATATAATGCCACATTTTTCCAAAACAAACTCATCTACATTTTAGATGGCCTGAGGCTGAGGACATTTTTAGCAGGTTTTCTAACTTGTTTTCAGAACTACATCTTTAAAGAAACAGCCATACTGAAAAGTCAAGAGTAGATTAGCATTTCTAAAAAGAAAAAGAGCACAGATTAATACAACAGCAGAAAAGGCGCTGATACTGAGATGGATTTTCTGTCATTGATCAAGTTTGTGTGTTTACATATGACTGACTTTATCAGATGTAGCAGAGAGAAGAACACACAATCAATATTGTATCACAGAAAGCTTCAAAGTCGGTGTTCTTGCGCTTTTCTTTCTGTGAGACACAAAGACACAGTTGGTTCCGTCAAGGGAACGCTTACATCTCTGAGCAATTTTAAGGTTCAGCCTAAGGGTCACTGCAGGGCTTGGGTGAGCTGTTTTTGCTGCGCTTACTGTTTGTTTTTATTTTCAGACTCTGTTCTGTTTTACCGAATGGAACAGCAGCACCCAGAAGCACAACAGTCGGCAATGGAGTATTAAGTCCCACAGATTTCCAACCCTCCCATCTGTTACCCCAGCATCACTGTAAAGCGCTTCTGGCGGGTAGCTGCATGCCTGTAGCTTTGTTGTGGGAGTTTTTCATTGGTGCCGAGATGCTGATTACATTGCATCTAACCAGTGTGTGCGTTTTTACCTGAAGGATGTAATTTGTAGATTGTTTGCTTATCTGCAATGCTCTACTAAATGTTCCCTAACAGATGTTAGAATGACGTTCAACAGATGTTTTGTGCAAGGTTTATGGTTTAGATTGTTTGAGTTTGCTGAGTTAAGCATGCAACACGATAAGGTCGAGTGATGAATGTTGTGAGGTCATGTGACAACAATGTAAAGTACTTCTGGTACTGCTTATTATTGCTTTTTTTGAACTGTTGTGCAGTATTCAGTAGAAAGCTAGTATTTAATTCTGAAAATAGATGATGTTAAAAATCTCGACTGATATTGAGACGCTGATGTAAGCCTCATTGTCATGAAAGCCTTTTCCCACTGCAGGAAAAAAACATTTTCTTTGAACTCAATATAAATTTAAATGGGTCATATGATGCGATTTCAAGTTCTCCTTTCTCTTTGGAGTGCTACAAGCTGATTGTGCATAGATAAGATCCCTGAAGTTGCAAGGACTAAAGTCTCAAAACCAAAGAGATATTCTTCATTGAAGGTAATACTCTGACACGGCCCCCTAAAACAGCTCATTCAAACACGCCCCCACATGTCTACTTCATGATGTGGAAATATTTGCATAATAAGGATTATTTAAATTAGCCTGAGAAAATGCATATTAGACAGGAGTATCAAACATGAATTTCAGGGTTTGTACACATCAAACTTGGACTTAAAACTTTTACTTGTTTAACTTTTCAAGGGGATTTCTGGTGACGAGAGCTACTGATGTTAAGAAGAGAAATGTGTGCTAAATCTAACCTCATAATTTGAAAATGTGAAATCATTAGTGTAATTTTTATTTGAATTCTATTTGAATTGAATTTTATTTATATTATTAAAATTAATTTTATTTATTTATTTATTTTTCTCAGGCAGAAGTTATTTTCTGTGAAAAAAACAAAAAAAAACAAAACCTTCTTCGGTAATAAGCATTGCGCTGTGAGCCTAGAATATTCCTTTAAGATGATTTCACTTTCTGACCTAGATCTAGCTAAGAATGACTTTTCTTAACATGAGTCTCATGTACACACTCTTAAGCCTTCATAATTCAATTGAGTTTCCCAGAGCATTCTAGAAGCGTCTGAATAACTGTAGGGAGACTGTGAAATGGTGCAGTGCTATAGGGCCTCTCTGCTCTGCCCTCCTGTCACGTGTGAAATGCTTGAGAGTGTTAGTCGGAGCCCTGGGACGACTGGTAATGATCAGGTTTTAATTAAGGCCCCGTCCACACTATATCAGAGCTCGCCTGCTCACTGGGGAAGTGCCTGAGCTTCATGCTTTGGAGGAAAAAAGGAGAGAAAATATTTGATTAAATGGAGAGATCTCAGCAGACTGTCAGATTCAATACAATTCGGAGAGCGCTTCTTGTTCTGTGTTTTAAATGATTCTGTAATTAGATTCCTCTGTGACTTGCATTTCATTTCAAAACCGAGCAGCCTAAAGAAGAATCAGTTACAAAGTGTATCCCAAAATACACATTGAAAAATAGATAGCAGACGTTATTATTTTATATTTAATTATATATTTCAGAAAAAATGTAGTCTGTAATATTACTGAAATGAATTTAGTTGCCCTGGTTCTTTCATTCTATCAGTCACTTTATTTATCTTTTCTGTCTATCTGTTATTCTATCTATCATTCTATTGTTATATTTATCTATCGTTCTGTCATTGTTCTATTTATAATTATATCTAGCATCCTATCATTCTATCTATTGGTCTATCGTTCTATTTATCTGTGGTTCTGTTTATCGTTCTATCAATCTATAATTATATAATTCTATCTATCATTCTATCATTCTTTGATTTTATTGTTCTATCTGTTTTTGTTTTAGTCTTTCATTTTAGCCTTCTGTCCACCCTTATTATTTTATTTATTATTTTATTATTCTAGCACTCTGTCTATCATTCTATCTATTTGTTACATTGCAGACTAGAGTAATTTCATCAGATTAAATTATTTGTTAGAATATATTTTAAAGGGGGGTGAAATGCTATTTCAGGCATACTGAGTTTTTTACACTGTTAAAGAGTTGGATTCCCATGCTAAACATGGACAAAGTTTCAAAAATTTAAGTTGTACATTTGAAGGAGTATTTTTGTTCCCAAAATACTCCTTCCGGTTTGTCACAAGTTTCGGAAAGTTTTTTTCGAGTATGGCTCTGTGTGACGTTAGATGGAGCGGAATTTCCTTATATGGGTCCTGACGCACTTCTGCCGGAAGAGTGCGCGCTCCCGTATAGCCAGGCTGAGCAGCACAGACATTTTACTGATCAGAGCGATTAACTGATCAGAGTGAGAGCGTCGCGAAAAGTCACAAAAGAAGTGTTTTTGGTTGCCAGGGCAAGACAACCCTGCACAGATTACCAAAAAAAACAGCATTAAGGGACCAGTGGATTGAGTTTATTTTTACAGAGCAGAGTTGTGCAAGTGTTTGTGTTTGTTCCCTGCATTTCTAAAATGCTTGTTCACAAGGCCCAGTTTGACGACGGATTTGCGTATCGTTTATTTCTTAAGGATGATGCAATCCCAAGGAAAAAAGGGTCACGATCATGTGTTGGACCCGCTGGCGGTGAGTAAAACTGCTTCAAATATCTCTGCCTCCTTGTTAGTGCGTCCGCCTCCCATGCCAGAGACCCGGGTTCGAGCCCCGCTCGGAGCGAGTCGTTGCTGCTGCTGCTTTCCTTCAGTTTCGGCCTCTGGATCTGATTCTGTATCATAAATAAATGGCTGAATCTGACTGTAAGCCATGGTTTGTTTTGGAATGATGGGTTTTCCCTCATTCGTAATGTCACATCTTCCAAACGCAAAAGCCTATTCGCGCTCGTCATTCTTTAGCTCCGCCCACACGTCACGCCTCCAGTCGGTCGTGTTTTTCCGGGAAAAATCGGTACAGACTATCTTTCTCTTATGAATATAATAAAACTAAAGACTTTTTGGATTTATGAAGGATGCAGTACTACTCTATAATTACTCAAGATTAACAGGATATTGAGTGAAAATGAGCATTTCACCCCCCTTTAATAGATAATTAAATTTAATTAATTAAATATAATTAAAATTATATTTTACTATAATGTATTTTTGGCCAAATAAATGCCCCTTTGGTTCATATAAAATAATTTAAAACATTAAAATAAATAAATTATTATATATTATTTCAGAATTGAGCTCAAAGTGACCAGAATTCTTGTTTGTGTTGTTGGAGAAACCCTGAAATAATTTTGTAGACAAACCATTCTCACATTTTGTTTCTGATATCATGCTAAAAAGCTACACTTTCAAATATATGTTTGATTCAACCAACCGTTTTGAGTGACAGCAGCTTCAAGACCATTTTGAGTTCAAACTCCAGTGTGAATGAAGATTTTGACCATTCAACATTATAAAATATTTAAGAAGCCAGTAAAAATGGGAGAAATGAGCTGCAATAAGAGATTAAACAGTAGATGAATAGGCTGCCAATTAGTCCATTGTTCCCTTGTAACATAAAAGACCAAAAGTGTTTCTAAAGAAAGAATAATAACCTGTGTCAGGTACATGCTGTGCATATAGTATGTGTGTGAAGTCTGTCATTGACATTGATTGTCATTGATGTCCAGCAAAGGAAATAAAGGCCAGCGCTCCCTCAGGTAACCCCCAACCATCAGTACAATTCCTCACACAGTGTGTGTGTTCACTGCCCTGTCGCTTCGATTGATGGATGCAGGTGGACGTATTGAATATGTGTGTGAGGTCATAACTCAGATGAGATGGGGAGGTGGAGCGTTGTGCGCAGATAGAAAATGCAGACGTGACTGTGATGTTGCTAGTGCCGCGGCGAAAGAGATGTGCGCACTCACTTGTAGGAAACAAACGTGTCTGCCGAGCTTCAAAATGCTATTTCACAAATAAATTACACCAGCAGTCCATTTCTTTTGTCATTCTCTCACACACTTGCATTGTATTTTGGGAACATTATCACAGCTCTATATTTCTTGGGTCCGAAAACCATTTCCTGCTCACATTGTTTCTATTCTCTCAAAGTATTTTAGAGTATTTTTACATATCTCTTCTGAATGAATGAAGGGAGCTCATAGATCGAAGGGATGCATTTTCAAACCTTTACATTCGGGTAAAAATAGCAATAATGGAGAATAATGTCCTTTTTTTTTTCTTTGCAGGTGCATGTTTTGTGTGCTCATATCTGTTTGTTGGCTCATTTGCATTCAGATTACTCTTGTTCTGTGTCAGCTACGTCTAAAGCTAATGCAGCAGAGGAAAAGATTGATTGCGGAGACTTTGGCTGAGTCCATGAGCATCAAGAAGCATTGAGAAAGCTTTCCATCTCTGTTTGCTTTCCCATCTCCCATAACAGGAGAAACGGTACAGGTCATGCAAAATTCAACAGTCACCAAGGGCACAGTGTAAGAAAGAGGTATAAAGAGCATCAAATACAGACACACTCCTCTGTCCTTGAAAATATGCTCAGCATGTACTGTACTGTATTAGTGTTATGTTTTAGTTATTATTTTAAATTCAAATGCTGAAGACACTGTAAACTTGCTTGTTTAAGATATCATATTGCATATGATATTTGGAGATCTATCATACATTGATTTAAGTTTGAAGCATTCCTCCATTATTCAAAGCAATTAAATAATTTAACTACCTACCTACCTACTAACTAACTAACTATTTATAGTAAATATTTATAGTAAAAATAAAATTGGTTATTAGAGTGAATTATTTATTTTTGTAATATTTTTTATAATTTATACATGTATAAAAATATATAAAATTATAATTATAATATATATTAAATACATTTTATAATTTAATATTTTATTTTTATTTCTATTTTATAATATATATTGTTGACAAAAATATGAAAAAATACACTTAATATTTAATACAAAAACCTAATATATATATATATATATATATATATATATACATACATACATACATGTATATCAATAAGCGAAATAGTACAATTAAATAAATATAATATCTAAATAAATATAATAAAATATACGTAAAAATAGTCAATAATTTAAAAAGTAATAAAAAGTTAATGTTTTATTATTTTTGTTATATTTTAAGTTAATCCATTTCTTAAAAAATACTGATGATATTATTAATTATAATAATTATTTTATATATTTTTAATAGACTAAATTCGCTTTTTAACAGATTAAAAATTGTTGTGTATTGTACAATTAGCTATTAGTGTAATTTAGTTAATTTCAGTAAAATTTGTTGGCCCAAGGTAGCATGTTTTAAAACATCTCATTAAATTTAATTCCATATTTAAAAACTCTCTTAAAGACCCTTGCATTTTCACTTAGAAACGGCTTGATCATAATCCACACGCTTCTGCTCACTGAACGATAACAAATTGTTGGATTTCTACAGGGGTTTGGCAAATCCCCTGGTCATCCTGTAAAGGCATTACCTTCCATTGCTGTGGAACATCCTCTCATTCCTCCACGGACTGCTGCGGGATTGCACGGCAGTCAAGAGGGGATGAGCGAGACATGGGAGGAAACGAAATGGGACAGAGGAAGAGAATGAGAAAAGGACATGATAAAGGAGACGAGATGCAGAAGTGATAGTGTCTTTGTGGGAATGGTCAAGGGTGTGTGTCGGATTCTGTGCATCAGATCAGGCCTAAAGGGCAGGCTGGGTATTGTTGGAGATGCAGTTCTCTATAAATAGTGTCAGTAATAGTTGGTCCAAAGGGTACTTTATGTAATTGATGCTCAGCTCCAGAAATAGATCTGTACTCTGATCAGAGCTGCACTGCAAACGGTTTCCTTCACCACATGAGTAGGGCAGAACAGCTTTAGGACGTCACACTTGGATTGTCCCATTATGTCCTAACACCATATGTGAACATCTAGATATTAGCTCTGTTCTAAAACCTAGTCAGCTGCCTACCTAGACTGCATTTTAGGACATCTTAAATTGTTCTATTTTCATAACTGCAACTAGATCACTCTCACTTCATTATGTCTCAAAACTATAATGCATTGTATCTCATGATTGTGGCACTTATATAATATATATATATATATATATATATATATATATATATATATATATATATATATATATATATATATATAATATATATATATATATTTTTTTTTTCTTGATCAAGTTATGACTTGTAACGGACAATGAAATATCTCACAATTGTGACCTTTTTTGTGTTGCTTTAATAATTATTTCATATCATATCAAAAAATTTAAAATAAATAAATGAAAACTGTGACTTTTGCATAATTATAACTAATATATCACAATGAAAACTAATACCTCACTGTTTTTCTTCAAATTTGGACTTTCATTGAATTGTGACTTTATTATTACGACTAATTCATTATGACTAATTTAAGAATAATACAGAATTAATACATTTTATTTAAGAAAACTATCAAGTATTATAAAAAAAACAAATTTGTCATTTTAATTAATCAATTGAATTCTTCTCATTAGAATTACTATAATTTTCAATTTAAATTTTATATAAAAATTTAAATGATCCCCATTGGGATTTATAAAGAATGAATTCAGTATTTGTTCAATACTCTATTATATTGAACATATACAGATACTATATTCTATATATAGTTAAATATTTTATTAAATTTAATAAAAATCTACTTTTGTCCTTTATTTATTCATAGTATTCATGTATGTTTTCTCTATTGTAATGTTTACTAGAATATTGTGTTGTTAGCTTAGCAATACGCTAACATCAGACTCTATTGAATCTGCTATTTGAGATGTTTTATGTTGAGCTCTTGAGCAAGGCCTGCTCACTTGGGTTTTGGAACACAGATATTTTTTATTTTATTTTACTTCCTTATGTTTCTTATATCTAATTATAGGAGTCTCTCAGCGAACTGCCTTCGTTTTGGTCCACCTGTGTCGTGGCCTTATGGTGCTTCTCTCTCTGGAGTGGGTCTGTCTGGGTCACTGGAACAAATCCATGCCTAACAAGTGAGAATAAACCCAGAATCCTGAAGTGCACTTGTGAGAGTGGAAGAGAGAGAGTGTATGTTTCAAGATAATTACTTCTTTGCACTTCAAAAATGTGTGTGGGTGTGTGATGGTCTTTCGGGAGTAGATTTAATATCGCAAATCAGACTGTTATTAAGAGAATGTCAAGTTTGTTTGTTGCACAGAGAGTCAGAGCACAAGCTAATGTCCTTCCGCGCTGGGAATGTAAAGTGTCCGGGGTGTGTGTGCATGTATGTGGCTGAAATCATGATATTAAGGTAGTCTCACAGGCAGCCACCATCTGTTATCAGGGCTCTGAAGCCTCATGATGGGACGATGAATGTCACGACTGTCTCTGCAGGGTGTGTGTGTGCGTGTGTGTGAGACAGTTCCCCTCACACCATGACTTGCAGGTAGGTTATGGAGAACGGTGACCTTTGACACCTCTCAGACTACATCAGTCAACTTCTTTGAAGTGATCATATAGGATGTGTTTCAGTGGCCCAATAGTAACCTGCTTACTGGACCAAAAAGGCTATTCAATCGCCTTAAGAGAGATTTCAGATTTGTAGAGGAAAGGCTTTGTGAAGTTGTTGTTCGCAGAAACAATATACAGCCAATTCACTCTGTGCCAACCAATTACTGTACATCACTTCATGGCATTCAAATACACAAAAACACTGTTTCAACATGTTCAGCTGGAGAAAACAAGCACCGACCAATGCCAATAGATGACAGGAGTAACACACCGATCAGACAAAAACAGACAAATTAATTTGACTGTATTTATTTAGAAATAAAACAAATGATATAGATTTCAACATCAAAACTAAATTTTAACATTTAATATATATGAATTATATCTAAAAATAAAGTATATTATATAAATATAAATGGTTTTTTTTTGTAATGCATATATATGTCTATTCACAGTACATACTGAATGACAAATATATATATATATATATATATATATATATATATATATATATATATATATATATATATATATATATATATATATATATATAAAATTTAACATACAAATTTGAACAGATCATATTACATTTTGTTAGATAAATATACTTATTTTAATTGTACTTTTAAAGTATATGTGTATTTGTATATAGTATGTGTATATTTTCAGTATATGCTTTTTTTAAACTTGTAATATTATATTATAAATGCATAAAATATGGAATATATTTGCAAAGGTTTTTTTTTTTATAATAAAAAAATGCATATGTACATATGACATGTATGTATTTGTATATACTTATATATGTAAAAAAATTAAATGCATTTGCAAATTTGCACAAATAAATAGACACTGCATTATAATCAGGAGGAAATGTTTTAACTTTATAGCCATCATAAAAACTGACAGAACCAGCTCAGTGTCTTTAAATATCTTTTGGACACTGTAATTTTCAAAACCAATGGCTTAGGAACATTTTTAGATTGTCTTTTGAAAACTTGCATAGAAAAGGAAACACATCATCTTCTGATCTTCTAAGGAAAAGAAAAATGCAATCCTAGAATACTTGACAATAGACGTCTTACTAAATTTAGAAATGCAAATGAAACACAAATGTTTTATAGTTTAATTAGCACTTCAAACCATTATACCTCTAATTTAAAAAGTGTATTGCTATATCTTGACATGAAATATCATTAAATAAAGACACTTGTTTTTATAAAGTTGTTATAAAATCACCCACGTGTGCAGGAAAGGATATTTTGACAATATTCAACGTTAGATAAATGATTCAGTGTATGCTTGTAAACATTAGTTTTTTTTCTATTTTGTTTATCAATCAACATGAACACATACTTGACATAAATGTGACAATATTGAATGTCAGCATTTGAATTTGTTCACATTTTTGTAATGCATTGACTGTTAACTGAGTGAATGAATGAGTGAACCTGAACATGCAAAGCATTCTGGGAAGGTGCGTTTAGTTCAGCTCTCATATGAAAAATGAATGTGGCATTTAATGAATCTTCATTCTTGACCTGGAGCTGATGTTACACTAGTCTGTGTATACATGAACTGCCATGAGTACAGTATGTGTGTGTATGTGTATCCATAAACAGCCATTTCTATGTGTATTTATATCTGCCAGGGCTCAGATGTTTGAAACACGCAGGTCTCCTTCCCTAAGACTCTATAAGCAGGAAGATTAAATGTGACATCTAAGTGTAACGTGCCAGCCGCGGGGAGATCATTTGCCGGAGCCTCCGCGGCAGTAATGAGCCTTCAGCTGGATCACAGAGGATACGGCGAAAAATGAAGCAGGAAACAGGTAGTTATTTCACATCAGGGCACTTATCAGACCACACACGGAAACGATACACACTCTTCACTGAGATACTGACAGCCTATTAGCCAACCATCAGAATCCCTGCTCCACAAACCCAGGGAGGGAGAGAAAATATTGAAAGCGCCTGTCAATCTGATTGAACTGCAACAGTGCTGACATTATTTGGTTGTGTCGTTCTTCTGTGTGTTTATGTGTTTAGTCAATGCTCATGTTTTGTATTCCTCCCCAATTAGACGGCGGTGCTCTCTTGTTGTAATTGCACTTTGATCCCGACACGTCTAGACGTTTTTTGAGAACCGTGGAGTCGGATTAGGAGTTTCTCCTTAATTGCAGAACCGTAGGTGTATCAGCCTCGTCTTCTTAGAGATCTAGGCTATAATAACATAACACTCAAGCTAGACTCGAGTGCATTCATTAACGGTTTTAAAGTGTCCTGGTACTAGACTGGCAAAATAAAGAAATAAAATATGTTGAGGAATAAGACAACTGTGGGTATTTTTGTTCTCAGTAATGTTGTGAGCTTAACATGATTTACACAATCAGGTCATGTACTTGGATAAATGTTATATTGGAGCAGTCACTCTCTTATTTTTGAAGTCAGTTTACAGCCGGTTTATGAGCTTCAGCACCAAGGCATGATTAGTTTTCGGAAACTGGAGCGATTGTGTAAGAGATTTCATTTAGTCAGGAGACAGAGTCTGACAGACGTTCAGGAAATTGCCTCTTTTGAGCAATATGACATCCTTTGTTTCACTCCAGTCTTATGTTGCTTTCTTTACTCTTATAATTAAAATTGTATATGCTTCTGGTTTATTAGTCATTTTCAACTTTATTCTTAAAATATTGCTAGTTTATTCTCACTACTGCAACTTAACTCTTGCAATTTTGACATTATTAAACTAAATTTAATCTCATTGCTACTGCAGCATTTTTTCTATCAAAATATCAGTTGAATTGCATTGATTTAATTATCAAAATATTACTAGTTCAATATCAAGGTTAATACTTCATTCTCATAAAAGCCAACAATATGGTTTTATTTGTTAACACTAGTTAGCCTAATTGATTAATATGCATTAACAAGGAATAGCAATTCTACTGCATTTATTAATCTTAATACTAATCTAAGCGTTTACCAATATTATGTAATAAAAGTATGTTAACATTAGTTAATGCATTGTGGACTATGAACTTATTCATGAGCTTATTTCTATAAGCTAACATTAACAAAGGTTAATAAATGCTTGTTCCTTTTTAATTGATGTTAGGTAATTAATTAACTATGTATTGTTAACAAATGAGAGATTTAACATTTTAAGTGTTACCCTAAAGTGGTACATACATATTTGTGATATCAGATTGTCAGAATTGTACTGATAATTTTCAATTTTAAATATAATTTTGCCATTATTCTCTCATAATATTGTATTATTCCCAATGGTACAACCTACTGAAACTGTCAGCATTTTTATGTTATTCTCAAAGTAAAAATTTAATATCAGTGTTGCTTCTTAATTTTCATCGTTTTGATTAAAAAAAAAATTGGTTACACTATTTATGCTGTCCTTGTTACACATTACATGTTCTTATTATAGTAATAACAATAAATAGGCAACAGATGCATTGCATTACATGCAACTAACCCTAAACCAAACCCTTCATCCTGATCATATAGTAAGTGCATGTAATATTGCTAAATGCTTACATATATAATTACATTGTAACAAGGACACCATAATATAAGGTTTAACCACATATTTTCATAAAAATCATGCTAAAGCATCCTGCTAAAGCTGGAAAGAAAAAATGTACTATACGCTTGTAATGTATAACACATCTAGAATTGTCAGATCTCCTTACACTCATATCATGACATATCCAAAACTAAATAATCTGACCTTTATTGCCAAGAAAAACTATTAAAACATTGACATCTCAAGCAATTTACTGACAAAATATGTCTCTCTTCCAAGGAATAATCAATGAGGGCTGGAATATTGATAGAAGCTAAAGGTCAATGGAGATAATTCGTTGATGATGCAGAAGCTGATTTATGTTGCTTTGAGATTCTCTAGATGACCAAAAGCATGTGCACAGACTCCCTTTTAATGCCAGCTACTTTGAAATTAAATATTGAATAAGCACATATTTATGAGGCTTTTGTGTCCACATACATTTGGCCAAATAGTGTGGATGACAGAAGCTCGTCTTTGTGTTTTCATCACCGTGACTGACTATTCATGGAGTGGGATATCCCTAACCCCCTCAGGCCATTGCATGAAGCGTCTTAGAAAACACATCATCAAAATTCAATCACAGAAACCCATATGTATTACTTCCTACTGTTCCTCTCACACTTCACAATAAGCCCCAGAGCCCTTGCCACCAAAATAGACTGCAAAAAAAGTATTTTTATAAAATGAGCTGCTCTTCTTTGAGCTTGTGAGTTTGAAAAGATGATACCTGGGTTAAAGGACTAAACAAATCACATGTGACTTGAAAGCCACGACTTCACTTAAAGAATAGAATATAAGTCAACCTTTATTGTGGTTTGTGTCTGTTTTGCACCTTGGCAGGTAAGAATCAAGTTTATATGGAAAACATAATCGCAGATATTTTCATCCAATATATAAGGGTTTCACATAAGAAAGTAAGTAATACTAGGTTGAAATGAAGGGATTTTGCTGGTTGGTATCCAAACAGCCATTAGGCATAAGGGAGTGCGTCTATATAGGCTACAAGGTAGGTCCGACGCAGAAGTAAAAATCAGCCTAGAGAGTTTAAACAGCTGATTAAGAGTATATCAATAATCCACAAGTAATCCACATGACTCCAGTCAATCATGTTTGTAATAAATCCATCAAGATGTTTTTAACTTCAAACCGTTGCTTCCAGCTAAAATACAGGAGAAAGCAACATTATGGATAAAGCCATCTTGTGGAATATTGTAATGTTTTTATCAGCTGTTTGAACTCTCATTCTGACGGCACCCATTCACTGCAGAGGATTCACTGGTGAGCGAGAGATGCAATGCTCAATTTCTCCAAATCGGCTCTGATGAAGAAATGACCTGAAGGTGAGTACATTTTCCTTTTTGGTTGAACTGTTCCTTTAAGAAAATGCATTTCTATTTTTTTTTTTGGACTTGCCATCGTTATCCTACAGTTCCAGTAGTTGTCACACAGTAAAATGCCCATTTCCTGCACCGATTCCTTCCTTCCCACATCCCGTTCCAGAATGGTGATGGCCACAGATGTTAGATGAGATTTAATGTTTTCTTTCACCTGAGTAATACGATTTGTCCTCTGTTTCTCCATCTCTTTGTCTCTCTCCTTTTCTCTTTGGTCAGTTGGGGGTGCCATCTGTCGTCTACACCTAAGGGTATTTTTACTTTTTTGTCAGAGTGAAATACTGAAAACACTCTCACACATCATAATCTGTCATGGACACGAGAACAATAGTTAGGGCCGTAGGGTTTTTTAGTTTCCGTAACAAAACAGTGGTCTGTGGAGCCACATTCTGTCATGTAGTCTGTCCCATAATGCAGCACTTGTTTGTAATGGAAACTGTCTCTCTGATGCCAGTGATAACACACTGTCCCTCACACGGCGACCTTCACACTCAAGCACAGCCGTACACCTCTCTACCCTCTCCAGCAGTGCAGCGTGACTCTCCACAGGCTGAGGGCATCACTCCTGATGGGGAGCGAGCTGCGTTCCAAATCACAGGGTCCCTACACAGTGTTCATTGCTCCCTGCACACTGATGTTAAAATGCATCATTTGGAATATACTGCAACATCACACAACATATCTGACAGTCATGTATATTGATGTGTTATGACACGGATGACTGTATTTTCATTTAAGCTGGAAATGGGCTTAAATTGAAAGCAGTGATGAAAAGATGATATATGTATAATTTGGATCTACTGGAAATGAAACCAAAATTTCTTTGACAATGTATTATAGATATTTGTTTTGTTTATTGAAATATAAACAAAATACCTAAATAATATTTCAAAGTTAACACTTATTTCTTTTAACAGGCTTATTATGGAGCTATCCTCTACAATTTCTTTCTTTCTTGGAAAATTTATGGTAATATCAGACTTGCAGAATTTTACTTAACAAATTGTTATAAATATATATTCCTGAAAAAAAAAGTAGTATGTTACTATTATTATTAAAATATTACTTTAATATTGTTTTGTATCTAGAGTTTGTACAACTATTATTATTATTATTATTATTATTATTATTATTATTATTATTTCTGTTTTTATTTAGTTATTTAATCTCACTGACTATTATCAAAATTCTGCCAATTCTCTCCTCAATATGTATTTAATTTGTAATAATAATAATAATAATTGTTATTATTATTATTTCCATATTTTAGAATTTAAGTTAGTTATATAATATTAAAAAATAATGAAATTACTTTTTTTGTTAAAAAAATATTCCTGTATAATTTATAGCAGTATTTTAGTTAAATATTAATCAGAACCCCTATATTTAGTCTGACTAATATACGTCTAATATAAGTATAAATATTTCATATAAATATGTTCCACTAATTGACCCCATGCAGGTTGAGCATATACATTCCCAGCAGTCCCCAAACACCCCATTTATTCCACTTTGCAGGCCTTTTAGAATGTACTGAGGTGTGCTAGGTGTGAAAAGATGTTTTAGGTTTAGTCAAACACCTGTAGTGGAATAATTTCATGATAACCTTGAGCCAAAAGTAGTCAGGCTATTTATTTCCTCTCTCAAATTAATTATGAAAAAAATCAGAAATGCATCCAAATCTCTTTTTTTTCTGATAAAAATAGGTAATCCTTCCTGCTTGCTATCTCGTCTGTGTGTTCAGACATCTTAAAAAGTCAACCTGTCACGATTCTAATATTAGCAGCTTGTGTGAGTGTGTGTTTTCTGTTTATTGGCCAATGGCCGATATGTGATTAATGACTGAGTTAGAAAGCTATTAATTGTGTGTTATCACTGAAGTAGCATTTGTATCAGTCTCTCTTCTGGTCCCTGTCTGAGATTACTGATGAGAGCCAGAGCGAGTGTGTGTGTGGTGGAGGGTCACTTTATAGGGAGTATAATTAGAAGTTATTGGAATCCAGATGTTGCCTGCCTGGGTCACACCTGGAGGGAGACATTTCAGGCACAGATATGTGAGAGTTCACACCCGCGAACATCTGTGTCTGCAATCTCATGTGTGTGTATGTGCGCAGTGTGTCACAGTTGTGAAATAGCATCTGCTGTTGCTATGTTTAGAAAGCTTCACGTTATGACATTAACTGCTTGATTTTATTTTATGTTAGTGTGGATGTGAATTGTGTGTGTACTTTTTGAATTTGAGGTTCTGTAAAGTCCTCTTCCTGTCATTTACTTTCCAAAAAGAAATACAAAACCTCTGCTAACTGAAAGAATACAAGCTGATAAAGTTGAAATCCAGTATTTCATAAAAGATATATAGTATATTTTATATAGTGTGTGTGTGTGTGTGTGTGTGTGTGTGTGTGTGTATATATATATATATATATATATATATATATATATATATATATATATATGGTAAAATATAAGAATATAATATAACAATGTAAGAAATGTATAAGCAACCTCTAGGTTGAAAACTCAGAGTGTCAGTGCAACGATTCACTTATCACAATGCGATATAGTTCACAATACTGATTTCACAATGGGGTTTTCTCATTATTATTTGTTTCTTTTTTCTTTTACAAAATGAGATTTAAGACAAATTATAAATGAAAGGTGTTCTTTTATTATTGCTTGGCCAAAATGCGGCACATTCCTGAAATTTAAATATGTCAAGTAACAAAACTAAATTTATATTAAAAAAACAACCAAATCACATAAATACATAACACAAGTAAATGAAAAACCTTAATATAAACTGTCTAAATATCTATCTATTTAAAATTAGAGTGAACCACTGGATTTTAATCACGATCCAAATAAAGATGCAGCATACTGTACTGTATATGCAGCATGAGCAGTTTTTAATCTAAATTATATAGTATTCAAAATTTGAAGCAAAAAAAGAATGACCTGACATTAGTTTTTGAACCAAAAACAGCAGACATACTGAATGGGTGTGCAAATTTACTCTCTGCCAGTAGGTGGCACTTGTGGAACAGCAGCAATACAGCGTTTCCTTGGTTGCCGCAGTACTGTGCTTATGAATACTTCTTTGATATGGATTACACAGAAGCAAGATGAAAATACTTGAAAAATTAAAAAGCAAGATGAAAAGAACTTTCATCAGTTCCTCTCAGAGACGCATTCATATAAACTTCCACCCCCAACTGTAATGCTATTCATTAAACTTCTCGACCAGTTTGAATCATCACATATTTGTATCAATTTTCAACCATCCCAGGATGCCTCGTTACATCCCTGATTCCAATTATAATATTCAGGACCGTTAGTCATACAGTTAGGCACCCTAATGGTGTGTGATCATTCTATTTTTGTAATTAAATTGTCTTTGATAGATCTTTCCAAATAAACTGCAATAACTTAAGTTTCCTCAGGGAGATGATGTTGATTTCCTTTTATATCCTCCAATAAATGCTTCACAGGGATTTCTTCTCTGGGAACACGAGTGGAAATCACCGACTCCATTCTGAGAGGGGAAATTAGCTGTTGCTGTAGAATATAGTTATTAAAAGCCATTTGATTGTAAGAAAATAAGTGGAACAGGCTTGACAATGGTTTTAATGAAAGATTGGATAAAACAGCCAATGACTGTAAGCAAGATTCAAACCTTATCATCACATTAGCACCAGTAACTCCTTAGACTTGGCTCTGTTGTATAGAGCATTTGTTATGGGTTAAATCCACTTGCATCCACAGTGCAGAGCAGCAGTATTTCCTGCTGGAACTGGGCTGTGACTGATCAGCGATGCACAATCTGTACTTGCGTCTGTAGCCCTGAGATAACAGGAAGAACGGCGGTGAAGGAGTGGAGAATGAAAGGCTGGAGAAATGAGGTGGGATGTGGGGTCAAAAGTTGATTGGTGTCAATAGACATCAATATCAAGAGTGTATAGACCAGAGTTTGTGTGTTTGTGAGTGTGTTGGTGGCACGCGGCACTCGATTTGTTGTGGTGATGTGATGGGTGTCATGGACCAACACATGTGCTGTCACAGCCAATCAGACTGCAGAATGAATGACAGCATGCAAACACGGGGACTGCCAAAAATAAGTAGGATGCTTTTTACCTATTAATGATTTAAAGGCGTGCACACCCTTTTTATGCCTACAGGCACTTTTAGGCACTTTGGATACTTTTATTTCCCACTTATCTCCTATTAACGACAATCCTCTCTGGGTTTGCACTGTAAGCAGCCAATGTCTTGAGGCTGTCTACACTAGGAGTGTTGAAGCCTCAGAATGATATACTACAATTCCACTCAAAATGCAAAATATATGTTAATACTGTAAATCATTTAATTGTTGGTGGAAAGTGTCTGGATTACACTGTGTCATGCACAAGCTCTTGTGTTTATGGAAAGTATGGTTATCTACTGATGATGTAACAGCTCACAATCAGTATCATTTCATCTGGGGGTTCACTGCTCCCTGGACGTCTGCGTTTCTAAACACTTCCTTACTATAAATCTAAAATGTTTCTTTTTTCTGACCCAAGGGAAAAATACACACACGTATCAACACGTGCCCCTTACCCAAGAAACAGTGTTGTGGGAGGGTCCTGGAATTCAGGGATTGATGAGTTTCCGAAATGTGGGGTGGGTTTTGGTGTTTTAGGGACAGCTGTTGGCATGATGCTTTATGAGGCTCATTTGAGAAAGAGAAAATGCTGGTACGACCATTCACACCGAAATTAATTCCATGAATAAATAACGACTCTAATGGAAAAGCCAATATATAAAGCATCTGCCATTATTACAAATACTCTAAACACTTATTAGCCATTGGAAGATGGTTGTTTTCAGGGCTTAAGTTATTCTAGGCAAGCATTTTAGTGAATTTTGACTGGATGACATTCTTCTGCTAGGCCTAATGTACAAATACCAGCATTCAACAATTTTCCTGTTTGCTTACATAATTTAGTTTCTTTAGAGCTGCCCAAAATGGGTTGCACAAGTAAACAAATCCAGTCAAGGCCTATCTAGTGGGTCAAATGGTTATCCCTGCAGAGTTTTGTCTCGCATTTACTCAAATGAATTACATGAGACACTTATTAATTAATCAAACTGATCACAAATAATACAAGTCAGGCCAGACTTGTGTGGTTGGGGTGTTAATGTTCAATATATACCAGATTTCAGCAAACAAATTCAATTCTGCCTTTGATTCAGACACTTCAGGTTTGTGTTAATTAGAATCTTATGGTTAGATTTATGACTGATACATTTGTCATTTGTTTGGCCTTGTAAAAAAAAATATGTGCTGAGAGTTAAAAAAGTCGAAGTTGGGAGTGAAAAAAAAAAGTCTGAAAGTCAGATTTGAACTTTTACAATTTTAAAGATTAGATTTATGATACATGTGTGATTTGTTTGGCCTTGTGAGCAAAGTTATGAGCTGAAAGTTACAGAATCTGATACATACAAGTACAATGAGTGGAAAAAGAGAGTTTTCAGACAATTTGTCCAGAGGAACTGGCATGTTTATTTCTGCCAGCATTGTTACTTTGATGGCCTATAGTTTTTGATTTCTGGAGGATTTTATGAAAAAGGATTGTTTGACTTCTGGGAGGAAGATTATGATGTTTGTTCGCTCTCAGAAACAAAACTCCGTCTGTCACATGGCCCTAGGGGTGAGATAAAGACTCCTGCCACTCACAGAGACTGACAAAGAACTCTAACAGAGATGGAGAGAGTGAAAGAAAGGGAAGGAGGAATATAAAATGAGAAAAAAAGGCTAATATTTCACTGCCGAGTCTGCAGTACCTGGTCTGCTCATAAAACTGCCTCAGAATCAGCATGCACATCATTTCAACCCCATCAAGTCAGCCAGGTGTCCTAACGCGCCCATCCACTTTTGAATTAATCAGTAGTCCCACAATACATCTTATTGACTTAGACAGGTGTGGTGCTTTTGGGGAGGTTTGTCTCCAGCCGTCTTTAATTCCATTAGACCTTGTCTACACCTGATATTAATATCCTTTTTGAGAGGACAATGTTAAATACAGGTGTAAATGAGGTCCAATCAGTCAAACAACATTTGGTAGTTAAAAATGCACTGTAACCATTAATCCATCCTGATGCATCCTGAAGTGTTTATGAACCAGCTACTTACCTGTAAAATGCTGTGCTAAAACAAGGGTTTTAAACTAGTTCTGTGCATTGATTGAATATCAAGAATTTTGAAAGAAACACAATTGTGCACAATTATTATTTTTTACTCTGTGTGTGTGTGTGTTGTAATGCATATTTGCACAATGCATCTCTGACACTGTGATTAAATCACCCAGATCTTCCACAAGTCACAGTAACCAAACAAATATCCCACAATTTCTTGTACATTCAAATGTTCTGCTGGCTTCACTTAAATCCTTTCTATTTTTGCATCTAGACAAAATGGAGAGTGCAAAATTAAGCCAAATACTTCAATGCATGTGTCAGCAAAAACCCTGAAAATTAAAATAATCACATTTGTAGCAATAGCTGTCCAGTTTCTTTTTCTTCCTGAAGATAGACATCACTAGCAGCGTGGAATGAAAGCACGGTCTGCTCTTTTTGACAAAAGAGATGGATATAACTCATCCTGAGTTGTGCTGAATAAAGTTTCCCTTTGTTGTTGTGCCGTCGCATCGTTCCAGATCTCTCAGTGGATCGAAACTAATCGCTTCCTGGAAACACTTGATAGCAGCGGCAGTGCAGGACGTGTGCGAGGCGAAGTGAGGGATTGAGTTTAAACAGAAGAGGATGAGAGTGGTCAGGGTTCAGTTTCAATGCAACAAGCCCTCTATTATATGACACATTCTGAGATTGAATCCTTTTCTTTTCTTGTGCTCGCCTTAGCTTTTTTTGGACTGACCATTCTTCCTTTAATATTTTCCTCCCCACTTGCATTCCATCATCTCAAATCCCGTTTCCCATTTCCAATCAAATTTTTTTCCCCTGTATCTATTGTGAAGACATGCATTCTGTCTGTTCAGATATGTGGACTAGCACATTCTTTCGGTTCCTCTGAGTCGAGGCAAGAGCCCCCCCCAGGGCTGCCTGGGGCCTCTTTATAAGAATAGTAGCTCTGCCGGAGGACCCAGAGCTTCCTCTGAGGTCTGTGTCTCACACAGACTAAATTTAAAAGCATTCAGTAATGATCACAACAGTACTGCTTCTGGAACCACAGGGAGTCTTAAGGCATGATGTCAACTGATGACTAAGGGAATACCTTGCTCCTAGTGGATTCCCTACTGCACAAATAGTCATGAAGACATACAAAGACAACAGGAAGAGCAAAAACATAATGGAACAATCCTGATGGATTGATGGGTAGATAAAAAGGTAGATGGATGGATAGATTGGCAGATGGAGGATTTATGGGTAGATATGGGTGTGTGTGTGTGTGTGTGTGTGTGCATGTTTTGTGACATATCAGGACACAACTTTGTATAATGACATGGGAATGACACAGGCATTTCAAGGAGAGCGTGACTTATGAGGACATAACCCATGTACCCATTTTTCTAAATTCTTATAAACCATACAGAATTAGTTTTTTTGAGAAATTAAAAATGCTACCTGTGAGGGTTAGGTGTAGGGTTGGTGTAGGGCCATAGAATATACAGTTTGTACAGTATAAAAACCATTATGCCTATGGGATTTCCCCACTTCTCACAAAAACAAACGTGTGTGTGTGTGTGTGTGTGTGTGTGTGTGTGTGTGCATGGCTAGATGGCTAGACAGAAGGGTAGAAAGATGATTGATGGGTAGACAGAAGATGCTAAGATGGGTAGATAGATTGATTGATGGGTGGGTGGATGGCTGGATGGGTAGTGAGATGGAGGGATAGATGTGTAGATAAAAGGATAAATGGTTAGATGGATGGATTTATTTATATATATATGTACTGTATAGATGTTTAGATGGATGGATAAATGGGTAGATAGAAGATGGATTGGTGGATTGATGGGTAGATAGAAGAGTAGATAGATGATGGATGGATGGATGGTTAAATGGGTAGATAAATGGATCAAAAGGTAGATGTGTGGATTGGGTAGATAAGTGGGTTGATGGATAGATGTGTAGATAGATGGATTGGGTAGATGTGGGAACTGGGTAGATGGATAGATGGGAAGATGGGTGGATTGGGTAGCTAGATGTGTTAATAGATGAGCAGATTGATGGAATGATGGGTGGATTGGGAAGATAGGTTGGGTTGATGGATGGACTGATGGTAGAAGATGATTTGATAGATGAATGGATTGATGGTAGATAGATGAATTGATGGGTAGATGAGTGGACTGGGTATATACACGGGTTGATTGATGGATTGATAGAAGATAGTTGGATTGATCGGTGGATTGGTTAGATAGGTGGGTTGATTAATTAATTGAATGGATGGATTGATGGGTAAATGAATTGAAATGAAGTGAATGACAGGCGATGAGTGGCAGAGGGATGAGCGTAAAATCAGGGGGAAATATATCTGAAGCATTAGACTGGCTTACAAGACTTCCTGTTTTTGAAGTTATTTGTAGTGAAGACAGGTGCTCTTTGATGATGTAAGAGAAATGGAAAGATAACTTACCAGACAGATATGGGTAGAAATGGATTATACAATGGAAGAGAGAGAGACATTTTGTCACTTGTTGGTTGACGGTATGCTGTAACTTCATGCTAGCTTTAAGATGGTGATGAAGGGAGAGATTGTTGTGTGTGTGTGTGTGTAAGAAGCTTGAGTATGATGATGGAGAGTGACACACTCCACACGTTATGCAGACAGTGAGAGACAAGGACCAGACAGAGCTTGGCTGTTGTCAATGCAATTAACCTCTCTGCCAAACATACGCCACACATTTGGACTGTCCTCAACTAAAGATTTTTCTGGACAATTAGTAGTCATTCATTTTAAGCATTAGTCGCACTTTTATTAATAAACCATATAAATCATAATAATTAGCCTTTAATTGCCTACATAGCTTATTAAGCGATCAAGCTCATGCAAAAAAAGGCTTGCCACAGCGGACCAGAAAATATAATAATTATGAATGTGTTAGGAAAAAAAAACAAAGTACACTGCATTAACATTTTAATACTTTATTGATACACTACTGCTTTCTGTTTTCGTTTTAAGAGATGAAGTTGGAGATACTCGTCATCTCCGCAGTAGTGGATGTGCCTGTATGCAGGTTTCATACAGATTACATAGTCTGAGAATATTTGTTTTCTAGTTGAATTGGTTCATTTAAAAGTTTCACTCTTTATGATCAAGTTCACAGAGTCTGAGATGAAAGAAAGTGCATCCTGTTTGCTTTATTTTACAAAAGCACAACATTGTTGTTATTCTGAGTGGACATTATTCAATTTACGGATATGAAAGATGCATTACTCTTATATGTATGACCAAAAATGCCAAAGTATTTTAAGAGCAAATGATTGCAGAGGTGCCTCCATCTGTCATGCTGTAGTATGTGAACACGTGAACAGCGCCCTTTTTTTTAGGCTAACATTAGATTGAGCTGCCATGTAAAGATGCTATTACATACACATTTCAGGTTGATGAATGTTTGTTGAGAATATGGATGTCCTGCCTGATGTACAGTAACGATTTTTCTGTCACGGACTGCGTGATTTTGCCAAATTCATGTAGAATTTTTTTTTTTCAGCGACTATTAACAATTTGTTCGACCCAGCCTCTTCTCGTTAACTGTTAGTCGACACTTAGGTGCAGCCCTACCACACACACACAATACAGTTCAGTGTGTGTATCACTCTGGGGCACTTGACGCACAGATCTCTGTTTCTACCCTGTCTATATGTATTTTTGAAAGTGAAAGTCGTGACATTTGCCAAGTATGGTAACCCATACTTGGAATTGGTGCCCTGCATTTAACCCATCCAAGTGCACACACACACAGCAGTGAGAAGTGAACACACACCCGGAGCAGTGGGCAGCTATATCGGTAGTAATATTAGTCAGCATTAAAGGGGGCACCTGAGACTTTGATTCGTTTTAATCCCTGAAGTATTACTTTGTGTCCTACATAAAGGTCTGTCAGGCTGTGTAGTAGAAGTATGGAGAAGAACTCTGCAGAGGCTGAGTTGGACATTGTTCAATAATGAAGCACTTGGGAGCCTTGGAAGTTATGCCTGTCTTTCCTGCAAGTAGACCAGAGTACTACTGTGTGACACACTTCTTCAAAAAACAAGAGTTAGAAGTGCATTGAGTTAGAAGTGTTCTTAATATAAAACTTAAAAAATAAATAGTTTTAAACCGAGTATGCTTCATCATTCTTATGTGCAATTTACAATAATTATTATTTTAGAGATATAGAGTAGGACGGCAACAGCAAAAATCTAACAAACATACACTAACTTTTTTTTTTTTTTTAAGCTGCAAAGATTATTATTTTTTTTGCTCTTGAACAAATAAGTAAAAACTAATTTTGTGGTGGTTAAGATTATTAGGCTGACCTCAAAATGGGTCACATTGTGTTTTTACTTGTAGACTCTTTAGTTGTATAGCTGTTTTGTAATGGAAGTTAGAAACAACCTTAAACTGGACCAATTATAACTACATTTTTAGATGTTAACACAGTACACTGAAAAAAAATGGCATAGCTGTTCCTGTGAAACTATTTTCACTCAGAAAGTGCTATTTAACAGCAAGCAGCTTAAGTTAAATGTGAAATTGTTAACTAAATAGATAAAAATTGTGTGTTCTTCAAAAACGTACCTCAGTAATCTTTTTTGTTTGCAACCTTTTACAGTGTAAATGATTTTTTATTAGTCATTATCTTCCACATGCATCAATTATGAGGCTTTTCTTTATTTTCAATAACTTTTAGCCCTAAAAAAGGTGACGTTCACAACTACACACCTGTCTTTATGGTAGCCTGGTCTAATCTTCCACTCCCTGTACCCGGGTGCCAGCTATGACATAGATACAGGATTCCCTACCAGCACCAGGGACGCATGCCATATGCTTCTCCAGGACAGCAGCATATGTCAACCTCAGCATTATTGGAACACTCCCACACACTCATACATACACATGTGCCTGCAAACCATACCTGTCACCACAGAACGCATTGTTTCTGCTGAGCACTTCATTTCAGCCAGAGACATTATTGTTGAAGTGTGCAATTTCTGCGCCACTGATGTTGGAATTGCTCAACTTTGGAAAAAGATGCAAGTTGAGAAATGCTCAGCTCTATGCAAATGAGATGCTAAAAAGGCTGGAGATTGGGGTGCATTTAGTGCATAAATCATATATTTATATGCATCTTTCACTGTGGCCTGAGCATCATTTGGTTTGTTTGCTTCTAAAGTTCATTGGCTGTGTGAATGGAAAGTGAGCATAAATTATAATGAAGATGATTTAATTTGCTATGCATTTTACAGACCTCTGATTGGTATTGAGTTGACAGAGAGATAATTAAGGATAAAGTAAAGGATGTTAGTTCAGGTTGTTCTAGTTGTGTAAATGGTTATGTAGGCAAGTTGGTATACAATAAAACAATAATAATAATAGTAATAATAATAAAAATAATAATAATAATAATAAAAAGAGGTGTAGGATTTATTTTAAACCAGTTTTCACTCATCTGGTAAATGCTAGTAAATGTAATAAGTAAAACATTGGATTGAACATGAAATGTTAAAGTAGAAAGACTGAAGCAGTGTTTTGTTGTAAAATGTACTCAAGCTTTGTTTTATTTACATAACACTTTTTTATTATAATTGATACAGTGACTTCTCAAGCCTTTTTAGTGTTAGAGAAATAGATGAATATAGGTCATCCTTTTGGAAGCATGACTCTATCATCAGGTGTGTGTTTTTGTGAGGCTATAAACAGATGGTGCTGGTGACCGCGGAGGCCGGAAGTATCAGCGGGGGGGCTGATCTCTTCCCTCGTGTCCTGCCTCTGCCCACCTCACCTTGAGCCGGTCATGTTTGTCTGCCTGGTTATGACAGGTGATGACACCACAATGCCATATCAAACACAGTATGACCTGTCTTTTCCTGTGTTTATCTTTCTTTCTTTCTTTCTTTCTTTCTTTCTTTCTTTCTTTCTTTCTTTCTTTCTTTCTTTCTTTCTTTCTTTCTTTCTTTCTTTCTTTGAAGTTGTTACAGAGTATAGTTACAGCATATGTTTAATGATTGAGCATATTGCTAATTGATGTAAAATGTATATAATAAATGTCATTTTTATTTATTTCTTCCTTCCTGTAATAACAAAGGTATTTTAAAAGTCAATCTTTTCTTCCTTCCTTCCTCCTTTCCCAAAATATAATGTATCCCTTCTAAGAAGCATTTGAAAAAGTGAGGAAATTAAATATGAGTTGTATGGAGTTTCACATTTGTCTTTTTTGTAGTTGTTATTTCATTGAATGATATATGATATATTTTTATATTATATTTATATTAATTTTGTGTAGCCTTATAGAAATTGTTAATGAACATTTTCTAAGTGTTCCTACAATTTCCTAGTGTTCCTTCTTAGTGACATAAGCACCTTCAAATCACGATTTCTGCAATCATAACTACAATCCTGCTGGAATATGGTAATGTTAACATAAATGCGTGATATAGTAAGAAAAGTATACATAAGAGCACATTATCAGGATTACCCATATTATCCCTAATGTATCCCCCTACAACCTCCTGATGCTTTTATGTGATTTGGACAAGAAAAGGTGGAAAAGAAAACTAATATTCAGAGGACAACATGGAGTTAAACTTCAAAGATGCTAGAGGAGAGGAGGAGGACACATGTCAAACATTGACAAAGAGAAGCTTTGGCACATTAGGGCACTCATAGCTGAATCTCTGGAGCCCAAAGCCTTCATGTGAGTGTGTGTAGCAGCTCTCTGGAGTTGATTGGCATTGCGGAGGTTATTTTGGGCGGCTCTAGGATGCAGCTGTCTTTAGCAGAGGAAAGAAGCTGAAAGGTTTTAGATGGAGATCTAACTCCGTGCCCTGCTACAGATGGTCTACACACACACATACCCATCATGCATCGGTCAATAAATTGAATCATACCTCACATCTATTCCCGTCTCACATCAAGGTGAAATTGATCAGATTAAAGGAAGGAGACACAAACGGAGCTGTATATGGGACGAGCAACTCTGAATGACAATCAAATCCGGTGCGCACGTGTGTTTTCGTCGATAGCCAATGTAAACGATCAGGTGGGCCTTCGTGCAGATGGTCATATAGGGTTTCTGGGAGTACTGATCCTCCTCTCTTATGCGGGCTGTAATTGCATGTTGTGCGCTGCATCTGTCCCACCGCTGATGAATGAGAGGGAGAGGAGATGCAGTCGGGAATATAAATGTCCTTCCTCTGGCTCACATACACACTCAACCCACCGCCTCTGTTCTGCACACACACTTCCACTGAATCTCAGTCTAGACACTTCAAAAGAGAACATGTATAGTGTACCCTGAAAAAAAAAAAAGTTTTGAGTACTTTAGTTTTTTGTATCTCTCAATATGATTGTTTGGTAATGTGACTATTTCACAGCTGCAGCTTTATTTCTCCAAGTCATAGCTCTCAAAATCTTATAATTATGGCTTATTATTCATAATTGTGACTTTATCTCGCAACGGGTATGTCTCACAGTTATTGCTTTTTTGTGACTGTCTCACAATGTGGCTAGAAAACTCCCAATTATGGATTTTTCTCATAACTGACAATATAAATATCTCTCTCTTATTATGGTTTTGTCCGTCTCATAATATGACTGTCTCTAGCAATTGACCATTCACAAGGGCTTGGTTGACTGGCAATCTGACTATTAACAAATCAGACTGGAGAGTATATTAATGTTGGTGCACTTAAGCTTGAAAAATGGTGTGTGTTGATGTCTTTCCACTGTTGAAACAAGTTACAGTATCTTCTGATGTTCATTCGTGTTTATTTCATGCTTTCAGTAAATATGAAAAGACAAATCTGTACATGTGCTGCTTGAACTGATGCAATACCATGATCTGTCACAGCACATTAAAGAGCCAAAAGAAATTCTTTATTGTTTGAATTTCTACACAATGACAAAATTAGTTGTCTGTAAGCGTGTTTTCAGTTTTTCACAATTGTATCTTTATTTCTCCTCACTGTAATTTTATATCTCACAATTATTTGACTTCAAACTTACAATTATATCTTAATTTCTTGTAATTGCTTATTTATCTCTCATAGCTGTGACTGCATCTCACAGTGTGACTTTCATATTTGAAGCTTTGTTTTTGGTTGTAAATTATCTGGTTGTAAATATATGTATCTAAATGTAAATTTAAATGTAAATATCTCACTATTCACTTTGCTCTGAAGTGATAAAAGGCCTCAATAATGTCACTTCATGGCATAATATCAAAACGACTAGCATCATTTTTTTTTTTCTAAATGATGGTGCAAGCTCAATTTTCAAGTGAAAGAAGTGAACTGATTTTATACATCTAAAAAAAAATTATCTAAAATGAAAAATTGATGCAAAAAGTGCAGTCAGTTCTGATAAACACTGATTTTGTGTTTGTAGATGCCATTTAGTTTATCTAACGCAATGAAACTGGAATTTAAGTCTGCGCCTAAAGTGCTCAAATACTTTTTTTGTGGCCACTGTAGAAAATTTTCTAAAGAACTAGAGAATAAAATGTTATTTGTGCAAGTATAAAAGGCTCTCCAGTGGCATCAGAATGTAAAAACCCTATTTGGTTTTAATGGGAACATTTAGCATGACTGAAAGGAGGACTGAATTTTCAGCCTATACTAAGTTGAAATAGAAAACAGGCACTAATGATTTGTTTTGGGTTTCCATCATGCTAGCCCAGGACCAGAGTAAAATTAGCTTCTTGATTGACTTAGAAAATTCTCACAATTCTGATTCTTAATTTGTTTCTAATGTACTTTTGCCCCTTACTTTACTGTGTTTTAATGAAGTTTAAGAAGGCGTATGTATTCAATTGGATGGAACGGTAATTATGGAGTTCTCCAACTTACAATTGCTCAAGCTGTTTTGACATAAGTTATGATTTGCCGCCAACACGTTTTAACGCAAACAAAGCGCCATTTACTCAATCTGTCAGCTGTTTGCAATTTTTCATAATGTGTTGTGTTGAGAAATGAATTGTTATTCAGCTTCACAAAAGGCAATGTACCTCGGCAGCAGCTTGTCAGCTTGAGAAAGTGAAGAATGAGAGTCTAGAGGTATCGCACGCTGAACTTCGGTGTTTTACATTGGCTGACCAACCATTTAAGCCCATAAGAAGTAAGATTCTATATTAGAAATGTTTTATACTGCACACTTGGACAGGAAGAAGTACATAAACACGATGTCAGATTTTTCTGGTTAGTCATGGTCAGTTAGACCTTTCAGACCCTAAACATAGCACTTTTTTATTTTTCCTTTCTCAATGCTGAGTAAATTTAATTAACAGTTCTCATATAGTACTATTAGCAAAAGTTATTAAGTATGAACCTGATAATTAAATTAATATGGCCTCTCTCAGACTCCTAAAAGAACCATTCAGGCTTTTACATTCACTTTAAAAGTTCATTCAGTTCAGTTTTTTTCCCACCTCATGGTCGTTTTAAGAAAATGAGTGATTCATTCCTTGCGCTGTCAACTCGGATGCCAAACCTGAGTCAGCCTTTACTTTTACCTCTCCATTTCCCACATATTGTTCCCTGCCAAGCGCTGGGTTCTTTATGACCTCCTCTGCCACATCTAATGTGGGCCCCATTAAAATCTCAACCACCTTTTAATAAACCTCCCTATGAACTTTCATGTGCTCTGATTCTCAATCGTCATACTTGTGTTAGCCTTCCAATCTGTGCCGACTCCATTCTCTCGAAACCGGCATGAATTATTCACAATATTTCTGCCGCTTCTACGCTGGGTCATCTCAATGAGGTGTTTTTCTCTACACCTTTAAATATGTGCCGACAAAATATTTATTTATCAGAGAGACCGAGCTAAAAAACCCTGCAAAGATCTAATTATATACAGATCAGCGAAAGCTGCAAACAGTTAAGAGAGATGTTCAACTGGGCTTTTCTTTGTTTCCTGCTAGGTTTGGCGGTGTGAACTTTAATGAATGCCTCCAGGACCTGTTTGAAGACTATTTCAGCCGTATGTCATGCCCAGGAGAAGCCTCCTAAATTGGGCTATAGCTCATCAAATTCCAACTTTCGGCTCTCAAGTAAAAGCACAGAGAAAACTAAAGCAAAATAAACCAGAACAAGATCCTCAGAGAGTTCCCAAACCTCACTTTCACCATTTGAAACGATAACTGCATTTAGGAAACGCTGATCTCAATGTCACTCTCCAACCTGGAGAAATGGAAACTGTGCAGCTACTGAAATCATTCTTATGCATAATAACACAGTGCTGTAAAACCTGTCCACTTTGGTCTCTAAGTTCACGGATCAGATCTTAATCCTGTTAGGCAATTCCCAGAACACAGCGGATGTAGTATCACAGCTGACCTCAGTTCAGTTGTACGGGGAGCTTTCATGAAAATGTTATGTTCATCTTTTGTATTTTTTAGTAGAACATATTCATTGCCAAATCTGTTTATTCAGAAATCGATGAGCTCACTTAGTAGTGCGTAAACACGAACCGCTATGTCTGACAGATACTGATAATATGAATATTTCATACTGATTCTGCATTAATATTCATAAACTCTGTTTTAATCATGCAGGGAGCCTCTGGAATGCATCACGAGTTGTTTGTGTGAATCTCAAGCTTGTTTGGAGTTTGCGACAGCCTTGTGGCTGCAGCAGAAGGCCCTCGGTCCAGTCCACGCCGGGTGATGAACGACCGGTGTGGCTGCTCACTCTGAGAAGCATTGTCAGGTATGAAAAATGACATTATTACAGTAATACCGTTACCATGGATCCTGTCAGAGGGGTTGAAAAACCCCAGTGGCGTTCATGATATTGTGTCACTCACACCTTGGTTTGTGTTTGCAAGAAGCTTGATGGCAAAACCAGACAGAAGCCAGAGTTGTTGTTTTTTCTTCTCTCTCTTCTTTAGTAAGGATGATTTTCCTCAGGAATGTTTCATTTTCTCTTTCTCTCTCTCTCTCTCTCTCTCTGTTTCTCTTTCTGGACTTTAGTTGTGTTATAAATGGTTATCAGGGATTGGTTTCACTTTGATTGTGAATGAGTGACTTGTGGGAGTTTTAGTACATATTTAATCTACTTTTACACTTGAGGGGTGTATATATTGCTCCTATACGTTTTATATGTATGAGTAATGGCCAAGGCAGTGAAGAAAGTGCTATTGTTCAGCATTATAAAGAGTACTGCAGAGATTATGAGTGCTTCAGATCACTCGCCTTCACCACACATATACAGTAGGTAGTACATGAATGAAAAAAAAAAATAGTTGAAGTGTGTCTTCTGGGCAAAAATACCAGTCCATAATCCATAATAATGCTAAATGGTACTTGATCTGGGCATATTTCACTCCTGATACATACAAAATTACTTTTTCAAAGACGAAAGCAACTTTACTGATAGAGGACTCATGTTTTAGCTGGAAACAATGGTTTGAATTAAAAGAAAATGTGGTGAATTAGTTTCTTACTAACACACAACTTTTTGCTTCACAAGATATTCATTGATGCATGCACTGTAGTCTTATTGTGGATTATTAATATATATTTTTTTAAGAACATTTTAGCAGCTGATTGGACTCTTATTTTTACAGCATCCATTCTCTGCAAATTAATCAGTGCTAAATTTCTTAAATAATAATTTACTCACCCTGTTATTCTGTAGCTGTACTTTCTTACGTGTAACAAAAAAAAAAAAAAAAAAAAGAAACAGACATTTAATATATATATTGTGTTTGACATCAGATAATCAGATAAGTCTTTATTTGTCTTGTAAAATGAAGAAACATATTCAGTCATTGTCCAAATGGTCATAATTTGTTCTTTTTATACACCTGCCTTTAGACCCAAATCAAGACTTTCAATCATTATTTTTGATTTACTGCGATTTATTCCTGAAGGCTGAACATGACCAGCAAAATAATGTTTGGCCTGAGAGAGAAGTTGAACATAATAAATGGTGAAATGCTTCATGTCAGCCCTGCAGAATTTCAAATACACTGATCAGCCAGTCAGTTAAAGTCATATCCAACTCCCATGCATGCTGAAACAGCCCTTTTGATATCCTCCTAGTCCAGTCTTCAATGATGAGGATCATTTCTAATGAACGTGTCTCTGTCCAGCGTAAAGAGTTTGAATATAGATGTTCCTTTTCATTTTCTATTAATTTAAAGGTGTCTATTCAACTGTGGTCTGGCACTTAAACCGGGCGATGCAGAGCTCAAATTCCATCGCAGACTGTGAGTGTTATCCTGGTGGTGAAGTTAGAAGTTCTAAATTTCGACTGAGGTGTGAGTTTTATCATGCTAAGGTGATGAACTGTAGGGGTGCACAGTCTCTAGAGCAGCGTGCAAATACGCACATCAGCGCTGTCAGGTTTAGCTCACTTGACTGAAATAGACATGACTGGTAACCATGGTGACATCGGCGCCTGTCATATTTTGGCGCCATTTCTCTAACAGCCCAAGGCAGGAAAATGCTCTGAACAAAAGTCACTAAATTGACTACGATGTTGCTGAACACTTCTATTATGGTTCATTCTGTTTCAAACATAGTGCTTGGTCACGGTACATATGCCCAAATGAGAGAATCCTGTTAGCTTTAGAAATGAATTAAGTTTAGCATGGCGTGGTTTTGTGTGAAGGCAGTATGGGTTGTCTGTGACATTCCTAAAGTAGATTTGCTTTTCCTAAAGGAAATATAACTTTGATTTTGCTGCCTTGCAAGCTTTTCTTTGTAATTTAAATGCTGCTTCACAGCCATTGTGATGGTGAGCGAAAAGGTTGCTTGTCAGCCTCAGAAGGTTGTACAATTTTTATTATGCATTATTTATTTTATATAAGAATTGCATGTGTTTCAACCCTATTAATGTGTGTGTGTGTGTGTGTGTGTGTGTGTGTTTGTGTGTGTGTGTGTGTGTATACAGAGAGAGAGAGAGAGAGAAAACATTTTTAGTGTAATGATTAAATGAATACACTCATTTTTTGTTTTGTTTGTTTAATTATGTATTTCTTTTGTTATAAAATACGCTATTTATAACATCTAAATGATCTTAAATTTATTTTACCCCCATGATATTTCAAAAGTTCACAGCATTCTTTTCATATAGATATAAAAAGAAAGAAGACCAATCTCAAATCAAGTTGCAAATATTAAAATTATTTTCAAAGTTTAATTTTCAAACCAATCCTAATTTATAGTAGGCTACGAACGAAATACAAAAGTTTGGATAGAATGTACTTTTGAGCTGAATTGCAGAAAATCATATAGAAGGTGGAGAATATCAATACAATTCTGCATTTTAGGTAAAGTAATAAAGGGGACGAGAGAGAAAAACACGTCAAACGTAATGGAAATTGGCTATATGCACCTGAATCGCGTTGCCAATAATCAACAGTGCCACTGTGGCTGGTCGCTGTCCGTGGTGCTGAAGAGAAAAACAAAGCAAGCCTTTGAGATCAAAACTCTCTACTAAAATTGAATCTGTGATACGTCTATGTGACTAATTTGGAAGGCAATAGAGAAGAGGGAGGCCCTGCGCCAGGAAATTCATCACGGAGACGCGCACACAAACACGCATGGCGCTCTGAGCTGCCACAGATGTTTTGGTTCACTCGTTTAAATCATTTTTTGGCGATTTTGTCGCTTTTGTCAGAAGCCGCGTCGGCTGGATATTATCTTAAAAAATATATAGTCCTGGAGTTCAGAAATTTGAGGTTTATATCAACAAGTAAAATTAATTCAATCTTTTTGATTATTATTGCTTATTTGAGCGATTACATCTGTTTTAAGTATGTATATTTGGAAACATTTACATGTCAAATCGATGTTGGTGTTGATTAACCACATGCCGTTATATTTATTACAGGCGAAACAATTCCTGACAGAATTGACAATGCTGTGTGTGTGTGTGTGTGTGTGTGTGTGTAACTGACATAAAGAATTGCCAAGTGCAGCATTTCTCCTTTTCAGCCATCCTTATTTGTCATTGACCCATCTATAGAGAGTTTCAGCAGAAATAATCGCATTTGGAGTTTGCTTATTGTGCTTGTCATAGCAAGAGACCTTCACATGACTCGAATGCGTTCGTTCTTACAGGTCTGATCTCTCTTCACCTCTGAAAACTGTCTCCATCTAGCGGCTTCCCCCCCTGCACATCAGTGCTGAATGTGTGAATCGATAACCTGAGACGTGAAAATACCAGCAAAGCTTTTCTCTTAGTCTCTCAGCTCAGCGTTCAGCACTTCACTGAATTCCAGCCAAACTTTGATTAATAATAATTCACATAATGCCACTGCATAACTTTTCACAGTGCGCAAAATAGGACGTTCATTTAATTTAGCTACAACAGGACAATATACCGAAAATAAACACTTTACCGTAACACTTCCTAAGATACATTATGCACCATTCACACAGGCTGTGTTACATTCATATGTGTTAACCGATGCCTGTAGCACGTGACACGCCTCCAATGCGCCGTGAGCAGAAACAACTTGGGCTCCACCGCAGACTCACAGTTCTTCGTCGGTAGCGGATGAAGCAACTTCCAGCGAATCATTTGTTGCAAGTTCACTTTTTGCTTGGGTCGCATTCAGACCTTGCGAAACAGATCTAGGGTCAATTGGATTACATTTAAAAGAAGCAGATAGGAAAGTGCCATTTTCTGCTTTTGAAACATCGAACGCGCTCTCGCCAGGGTGGTCTTGTCTTCGTATGACACGACCACTGTGGCAGGTTTCTTCAGGAGGGTCAGTGTCAAACACAGAAGTCGTGGACTATAAAAACGATGCCATTTGACAACGTGAATCATCTACTTGACTTCTAAACTTGTTGCATATGCTCCAGAAAACCTCCGAGTGCGCGTTTCGGATACCTATTTGTGCGTAACGACGGAAGAGCTATTCAAATTGGACTATTACTGATGATCTTTGTGTAAAAACCTACATTTTTTTGCATCAAAATCCATTTATGAGGAGGTAAGTTGTTTCTCTTGCACTTAAGCAATATATTACACTGTAAAAAATAGATGCGCTGCATCTTTAGCCATTTGTGTTTGACCGAAAAGCCTTTTTTTACGCATGTATATTACATAGCCTACACCACAATTTCTACGGTCACTGTAATTCCTCCTTGCCATTCGAATGCTTTGATCTTGATAAATAACATGACTCACTGTGCAGTGTTCTTCTGCACGTGAGCATTGATTGAAGCATTCATTGAAGTTCGAACATCCAGTGATTGCGCTTTGTGTCTCTCCAGATGTTCTATCTGCGCGCGGCGGATTTGTGAGCGCAAAACCTGCTTCAGTCGCACCGGGTCGCGCACATTGGGTCAGCATGGCAGCCGGAGTCGCCGCGTGGCTACCGTTCGCGCGCGCCGCGGCCATAGGATGGATGCCCGTGGCGAGCGCCCCGATGCCGCCGCCTCCACGGGAGAAGAGGCGAGGTCAGGACGGTTTGATCATCTTGAACGTCAGCGGCACTAGGTTTCAAACTTGGCGGAATACTTTGGAGAGGTACCCCGACACCTTACTGGGAAGCACAGAGCGCGATTTCTTTTTCCACGAGGAGACCAACGAGTACTTTTTCGACCGCGACCCGGACATTTTTAGGCACATTCTCAACTTCTACAGAACCGGGAAGCTGCACTACCCTCGCCACGAGTGCATCTCCGCCTATGACGAGGAGCTGGCCTTCTTCGGCATCATTCCTGAGATAATAGGGGACTGCTGTTATGAGGAGTACAAAGATCGCAGGAGGGAAAACGCGGAGAGGATTCAAGACGATGAGGAGAACGAAAACAGCAAAGATATGGTGCTCCCGGAAATGTCGTTCCGCGAGACCATGTGGCGCGCGTTTGAGAACCCGCACACCAGCACCATGGCGCTGGTGTTTTATTACGTCACAGGCTTTTTCATCGCCGTCTCCGTTATGGCCAACGTGGTGGAGACGGTCCCGTGCGGCAGCGGGCCAAACCGGGCGAAGGAGGTCTCGTGCGGAGAGCGCTACGCCCTCGCATTCTTCTGTTTGGATACGGCCTGCGTTATGATCTTCACCGTCGAGTACCTGCTGCGTCTGATCGCCGCGCCCAGCAGGTACAAGTTCGTCAAAAGCGTCATGAGCATCATTGACGTGGTGGCCATCATGCCTTACTACATCGGCCTGGTCATGACGGACAACGAGGACGTGAGCGGGGCCTTCGTTACCCTTAGGGTCTTCAGGGTCTTTCGGATTTTCAAATTTTCGCGGCACTCCGCGGGACTGCGCATACTGGGGTACACGCTCAAGAGCTGCGCGTCAGAGCTGGGCTTCCTGCTCTTCTCTCTCACCATGGCCATCATCATCTTCGCCACCGTTATGTTCTACGCAGAGAAGGGCTCCTCCGCCAGCAAGTTCACCAGCATTCCGGCGGCGTTCTGGTACACCATCGTCACCATGACAACGCTGGGGTGAGTCCATGTTGTTGTGCTGCGCAAACTTACTGAATGAGCTTGCGCGTATGATCTGCTGTCAGGACTGCTTCAAAGCAGCCCTTTTACTCCAACGCGTCCTGAAAAGTTGAGAGCTTGCGGAGATGGAATACATCAAGGGCAGGGGGAGATCAATAAAAGTGATATAAATCAAAGAAATAGACTCCCCCTCTCTCTCCTCTCTCACATTTCTCTCCCTTTCTCTGTCTGGCTATCCATGACTGTCTCATCGCTTGAAAAGACAAAACCTATCAAAGCTATTTAATATTGAAACTTTATTTTTCTGCAATATTTGGTTCAAATGCACTCACATCCTTGTATGTAATAAAAACTCAAATAAAAAAATATTTTTATAATAATAATAAAAACAAAACAAAAAACGAAACAAAACTTGGAACGTATATTTTATATATTCTGTGTTGCTGTTTTTGAAAATGTTATAATATAAAAATATATATTATAGTTTATTTTATTAATAAAATATTTATAATAATTAAAGAAATTTTCAACAAAATGTGTTTCACTTGACTACACTGAGTATAATGTTTAAAGCATTGCCTGTGTAGTTCATACATCCTTTGGTTGACTGTATGACTGTCAGTAACAATGCTTTTAAATTTTTATCTGAGAATTTCAGGATTATGATTTCAGAGCTATTTCTTTCTTATACCTCTGAATTTTAATCACAGAAGTGTGCTTGTGTAATTTGCACCTCACCAGAGTCAGACTGAGCACAGACTATTCCTTCCTATCTCAAAGCACCTTTGGCACAATGTTGTAATTTTCACACAGTCAGTGAACACACAGAGAGACAAGGCTGATTCATGTGACGTTAAGAACTGAAGGCGATTACAATAATGCATTCCCTATTGATGTGTTATTCATTCATTAATCCCATCACTCGAGACCTCAGCATGTCTTCTCCAAACCTCCCACCTGCACAGAGCGGGCACTCTCCATGGTTCTGAATCTGCCTGCCGCATGTTGCAGTCACCCCATGGCCGCACTCTGCATTGCTGGCGGGACGAAATGGTCCTGCGTCACACTCAAGGGGATTAATCAAGCCCCATGCTCCAGTACACATCCCGCTCTTTGATCGGCACGCCTTTGAAGTGCATTACTCTGAGTGTGTCATAACTTGCTCTGTGAGTGTCAATCTGACGCCTGCGCCTGGCTGATATGAAGCACATTTCAGTAGTAAATGTGTTTGGGAGACATTTGGTTTTGGAGTTTTGAGTTTCAAATAGTTTTTTTTTTTATGCTGTAGTTCAACAATGTGTGGCTCACACCATCTGCCTGATTCTTTTTATATGTGACTTCAAGTCTGAATATGGTCTTTAACCTACTGAATGTGCCTAATGTTGTCTTTGACACAAGAAATGTCATGAAGATGCCATGAACCTTTAATAAGAAAATTAGGTTGTCAGAGCTGTGGCACAACGCAGTGCATGTTCTTGTGATATATAAAGAGTTTTGGCTCACACAGTTCCAATCATCCCCATTCCCCTTCTGCTTTCTTGTCAGGTTTGCATTGTCCTATAAAGAAAATATGAGGTTTGGAGACAGCAGGAGCGAAAGAGGAATTTTTTTTTTTTGCTGTGTGAGTGAGAGAAAGAGAGTTTTGTTTGAGAGCATATCATCACATCTTATTGTGTGCAATTTGTGTCCTGCCGATTCTTGCCTGTCAAATCGGATGACATCAATGAGAAAATTAAATTACGGGCAAACGCTCAGCACCGGCTTGATGTTGGGAGCGCTGTGTGTGTGTCTGTATGTTAGGGAGAGATGATGACTTGTCGGAGCCAGCTGGTTATGAGCTATGTCTTCCAAACAGACCCACAGCTGCAGGGCTTCAGTGATGCAGCCCATATACTCATCTCCTCTCTCTGCAGGCAGGCATGCTGTTCTTCATTTCAGATTTTATTGCATTGCCTCAGTGAGCCCATCAAGAGGAGCATGTGGGGGGCAGTCGCTACAGCAGTGATCTGACCTGGTAAAGTCAAGTTCACCCTGTGATAAGCAAAAGCCAAAACTTGGGATGTGAAATCGGGCTGTGTGTTGAGACCATTTCATGTTTGGTTGGCTACATTTTGATCTAAAAAAAGTTTCACATTGTGGATGTCACACAGTTTAACTTTAAGAGACAGTTGTGTTAGGGGGAACCTCGCCTGTTAGGTTTGAGATCTCATTGTCCTTTACTTGTCAAGTTCATCCATTACCCCCTTGTCATGTCTGAAATCTCATTCCTTTCCTATTTCTCCTTAAACACACTTGAGTGAGTGGCTAGTCCAGGCATCGCTAAACGACTTTGCCTGCTCTGATTGAACAAGAGTCTGGCTCTCTAAATGTATGCATCACTTTTTAATGCCTCATTTCCCAGACTGAATGACAGGAATGGATCTGTGGCTCAGAGAGCAATGGGAGGAATTTACACGAGGTGGCTGTTTTAGATTACTTGAACCTGGTGTTTGGTTTGGATTACTAGTAGTGAAGCCCTTGTGATGTTCCAACACCAAAGAGCTATTGAAGTTTGAGAACATTTTGCCTATCAGCAAGGTTTTGCGGAGATAAAAGCTAGCATTAAAGTGAGAGAAAGTTATGGTTGCTGGATTATACTTAAACCTCAGGCGCCTTCAATCTGTCTGCATGAGAATGATAGAGAATTGTAATTATCCGTAAAGATATCCTCTATCATGCAGAACTGTGTAAGATACCTGAATGCTTCAACCAGTTTTAGCCCTAATAGTTACTGGTATATGCACCAGGGAGTGCTGCTCATCTCTGTCTCTTTTTTTATCCGGATGAAGTGGCTTCTTTTATCTCTTGCTCTGCTTAAAGGATACATATATCTTTTCTGCCTGGTGGTGTAAGATATGCCGGTTATCTCCCAATTGGCATAATATCATGATGCTGAAAACAAAAATGGATGTTCTTTTAAACATGGCTCAGAAGTTCCAGAGCGATTTATTCCACAATATGTCACAAAGTTTCCCCAAGAATTTTAACTAAAGTACAGTACTGACCATGCCATATCTTTAGACCAGGGTTGTTCAGTTCTGGAGGACCACTTTCCTTCAGAGTTTAGCTCTGATACACCTGCCTGAAAGTTTTTAGTGTCCCTAAATACTTTGATTTGTCTGGTTCATGAGTGTTTAATTGGCGCTGCAAGTAAACACTGCTGGAATCCGGCCCTATAAAACCCTGAACAAATCCATCATTCACTCCCATTTGCTTGTAATCTGGCATCAACGTTCAGCCCTCACAGAGTCCTGCTCTTCCCAAATGGGAATGTGTGGAGCGTAGAGGTAGGAGGCAAGGGATGGGATGTGACTTTGGTTCACAACACGATTCTCCTCTTTAATGGACTCATTGTAGGATTTTGCCCAGCTCAATTAAATCAGCAGCATTTTAATTGGCTTATGCACTGTCAAATGGGATCTATTAAGTGAGCAGCTGTCAGAGCTGAAGACATGCAGATATGAGCAGGAGGGAGAGAGAAAAAGGTAAAGGGGGTAAATACATCAGCTTTAAAGCTCTTGGGTACAATGAGAATGTCTTGTAAATGAAATGCCCCCATGATCCTCTACTATACCCATCATTCTTTTCACTGAAATGCACTTCTCTCAGTTCATTCTCCAATCCTTTTTCATCCTTTCACACTGCTTCACCTTCTCCTGCGGGTTATGAAGGCACATAAAGAGTCCTACTGAGAGGTTGTAAAGAGATTGATGGAGTTAAATAGACAGTCTATTAAACTCTCAGAAGTCACCCTGCATCAGGGTCAGTTAAGGCCAGAGGTTTCAACGCCCACTTGCTGCGTATCCCCTGCCTGGGATATGCCACACAGGACAGGGATTTGCTGGATTAATCTTCGATATTCATTGTGGTCACCATGGGTTAAGCAATAGGCTTAATTTCTTCTAAGAGAAAAGATCAGAAGTCCATAGTGCATGCCCGAAGAGGCTTTAGTGTGTTTTTTTAACAGTGCAATCAGGGCAAAACGATGTTTTGTGCCAACAGGGTTGTAGTAAGGTCAGGGCTTGGTACAACATGTGAAAGGGACTCATTATTGTGTCTGAAAGAGCATTGCGGTGTGGGGTTACCCTCATTAGAGCACCTTTACCAGGCATTGCAAAGCAAGAGCACTGTCCCGGAGAAATGCACTGATGCAGGTTTATTATTGATGATCCCGGGCCACTCAAGTGTGTCCACATAAGACACAACTGCCCCTATGCTGGGCTGATTAAAGGGACTGTTCACCATAAAATTCTGTCATCATTTACACAAATCTGTAAAACCCCATGACTTTGAACAACCCCACTGAACCCCACTGACGCTGCACTGTATGGACAATTTGAAGACATTTCTCAAATGTCATATGGGTTTTTGAAGAAAATAAGTTCTATTTTAGGGTTAACGTTACCTTTTATCCCTTTAGGCAGGACTTGCTGTCTGAGATTGTGCATTTGTGCCACAGAAAAACCTCCTCTATTTTGTGGGCCCACAGTTTTACACATAGGTCTGGTCTGGTTTATGATTGCCACATTCCACCAAGGTAATAAGTATTTCACTTAATGGGTGTAGAGAAGAAAAAAAGAAGAGTGTTTTGAGCAAGATTCTTTTTCCACAGATGTACATGACATGTTTCATAGCCCAAATAGGAGCATGAGAGAAAAGCTGTATTTGAAAGATTTACACAGTGGCACTGCCACAGGGAAATAAAGAGCCTAGAATGAAGTAATTAAAGGCTCTTTGTCATGTGGAATAACCCCTGTGGTGTTGCTGTAGAGGCGCTAACTCTATTCATCCATCCATTTCATACTCGCGCTATTACTCCACACTGAGAGGCTAATTGGACTAGCGTCTCTCTTCCTAACTCTCATCCTATGTATTGCTTTTTTCCTACCAATCCTTTTTCTTCCTCACCCCTTCTTTTATTACACTTTTTTAGTCACTTCCTCTCTCTGTCTTTATTCTGGATCCATTTGCCTTCTCTGTGATGGTTCAAACACCATAAAAAATGTGTTGAAAGTGGAGCATGCAGTTCTCAGACGGCTGCCTTTAATCAGTTGAATGAAACGGACAGAGGGCTTTCTTCCTCCTCCTTTTCCAATTAAGTATGTGTTTTTTCATTTGGGTTTTTTAATTACTTGGCCTGTCTAGGAAAAAAAAAAACAGTGGTAGCTGTAATGATGCTGGCATTGGGAGTTTTAAGCACTTTAAATCTCTCATGCACACAAATCTTGGCACACATCAACACAGTGAAAATCAAAACACACCATTGTTCAGTGGCTGCTAGAAACTACGGAAATTGTGAGAGTGAGTGAAATTTAAATCTTGAAAAGCATCGTCTTTTTCCACATGATGATTAATCTGTTGATTGAAATGCTTGAATAAGGTCTACATTTAGACAAATTCACATCAAAGATAAAGGGGATTAGTAATCACTATAACTTTTATTGTCCATTCCTGATTCCAAGGGTTTTTTGTATTTATTTATTTAAGATGCTTTACCCTACTTTGTATTTTGAACTCCTGATTAAGGCTCTTTGCAACCCATAAAGGGTTAAAAATGATCTGTTCTTTCAGAAACAAAGTTAGGGTTAGGGTTAGGCTTTTAACCTTGTTTGAGATTGTTCATATTTTAAACTGTAACCCTTTGAGACCACAATTTAAGTTTATAATAGTACTTACTCTGCTTAAACTCTTTCTTTTGCTTAATCAAAGCACAAATTGGATAAAGAATACATCTGGCTATATAAAATAACAACTTTTGATCAAAAGCTCACTTTCAGGTCACTGTTCTGTCCCAGGCAATATACACACTTTAGCAGAATACACACATACACACACAGCCTTGATTCCCCACATTTGCTAGATCAACATCATTTTATTAATCTGTCAATCAGAAGTACAAACACAGAATTCTTCCCTTTTCCACAGCTCATCTCCTCTAATTCCACGCTCATTCCGTCTGTTATCTTTTTCAGGTCATGACTGATTTGACTTGTGTGCAATTAAGATTGTGGACTCTTGCTATTTCCAATTATTTTTGCCCATTGTGTTTCCTGTGCAAAGCTCTGGTCTGCGCTGGACTAATTGAATTAATGCATTCATCTGCGTAGTGTTTGCTTTTTCTCGATTCGATCTCACCCACACGCATTCTCTTGTATTTCTACACCAAATATCTGAGTAACTCTTTTAAATAAAATAATAAAAGAATTCACAAAGACACCCTGGTAAGTCTTGGATGAATGTGATGATTCGAACCTCTGTATTGAAGGACAATGAGTTGTCTGTGTTTTAGATGAAAATAATAATGAACTGATTCAAAAGGGAGCTGGAGTGTTTTGCTAAAGCTTGCTAATACCATACCTCTTGCTCATAAATAGCAGAAACAGAGTGAAGTAGGGAAGTGAATACAAATGTGGCCTTTCATATGGAGATCTCCTGTGGTAGATGGATGTGTCTTCATTACAGAGCCTCTGAATGGTGTTTAAAGACAGAAGGAGATATGGCCATCAGTCTGGAGTTGGCTTTTTGTCAGTGTGCATTGATTAAGCCTCACTAGGTACAGGAGAGATGACCTGCTAACATTGATCTGAACGCAGACTTTAACAGCTCGCAACATGCTCGTAGCATGCAGAAAGACACAAGAAAGACGAACTGAAAATCAATGAGCCTGCAGTATCCACACCTGTGTGTGTGTGTGTTTCTGAGTTCATTCCCTTTACACTGTTTATTGTGACCCATTTTCATAAAATCTTCTCATGCAATCTAACAAATTTAATAACTTTGTAGGATGAGATGATATATTGTAAATTATTAGATGTTAGAGGTGCTGTCTAATACTAAAAATGTTGTGCAGGGATGTTGGAGAAGGTTGCACAATAATAATTCAAGTAATTTTTTACCAATATTTTCACTGTTCCTACTGTAAAATACATTATATATATATATATATATTTTTTTTTTTACAATGCATTCTTATATTTTCCAGTTGATAGAGATATAATACAGTGTGTCAAAAGTTTGGAATAATTTAGATATATGTGTGTGTGTGTGTGTGTGTGTGTGTTTGAAAGGAATCTGTTACGGCTACCAAGGCTGCATTTATTTGATCGAAAATACAGTATGAAAAAAGTATTACTGTGATTATTATTACAACTGAAAATAAATATTTTCCATTTAAATATGCTTTAAAAATGAATTTATTCCTGTAATGGAATTTCCCTTTTTAGTACTGTAAAGCTGCTTTGACACAATCTGTATTGTAAAAAGCGCTATATAAATAATGGTGACTTGCCTTGACATTCAATGTAAATGTTTTTAACTCATTCTTGCTGATGCTTTTAAGACATATATTTTTACAAGTGATTTTTGTGTCAAAACCTCTCCAGTACAAAAAAGTGCAGTAAGAGCTATTAATTTAATGTTGAGTTTGAGATTCAGTCATAGAGATACTTGCCTTAAATGTTTAGGTTTTAAATGTTAATCTTTCATGCAAACTTGCAGCCTATTATTAACTTGTGCCATTTAAATACATGCATTGTCTTAATTGACCTTTTAATGCTGACTTGATCTTTTCTTGAATGTACAGCTGGATCAGGCTGAGCGTTGCTTGCCAGTTTGGAGTTTGTGTTTTTCATTTATTGTGTTATGTCATCAGCCAGTTATGTTCTTCCACTATGCAGATGCCGTAGAGTCCATTCTGAACAGATCACTTGCATTTGATTTTTCCTGTCAGTGTGAATCTGAAGCAGGCCGGCAGGGAGGCAGTTTGTTGGTCTTTGCGATTTGGACTCAAATGGAGTGAATCGGTGGGAGGATGCCATGTAACTGCTTCAAGTCAGGCAGAACACTAGGGAACACACTGATTTTATGGTTGGGATACAAACACTTGAATAGGCCATTACACAGCTTATGACACACCTGTCTCCCTTTTCCTTACCGTCGCCTTATTTTCCCCATTTATCTTCTGTTGTTCATTTTCTTTGCTTTAAGGCACAATCAATATTTCAGCTCAAATTGGAGCACTCTCAGATTGAAAAGTCAGCAGTGCTAATGCATAAATCCCAAACATTTCCCAATTTAGACTTTCTTGTCTGCCTTGAAGCAATGTTCTGGGTCCAATTTGAGAATCTGCCATGTTAGAATCTATAAAAACTGCGTTTACATTAATGCCAGGCAAGTCTAATCAGGAATTCCTACAGTTTAGATATTTGTATATTTATTCTTTCATTACAAGTGTGTTATTTGAGCTTTAAAGTTTCTAAATTGTTCTTTTAGCTGTGGCACAACAGTTATACGTGGATGAACATCTGATTTAGCCTTACTAGTGTAGTTCCTGTGGGTGTCTTATTTCTAGTATCCTTGCATATGTCATGGAAAGGTTGCCAGGTTGGCTGGTTTTACATGATCTTGACAGGAATAAAGTGTCATGTTTAAAGTTTTTTTTTTTGTACTCTTAAAATAGTGTGTATTATAGCTTTTTACCTGTGAAGCCCTATAGACGTCCACTGTAAGTACATTAATGCAAAGTGATTTTGTTGGCTTTTACAAAATTAGGGTTTGTTTTCAGTGGCGATGCTTAAACTGCAATAATTTACTTGTATTGAACCTGATTCATTCCTATTGAATAACCATAAAAAACATACTCAAAGAAGAATGTTTTATATCTTTCCCTGTAGATAATCTTATAAATAGGAAAGCGCACACAGGAATACTTCTCAGGTGACTGGGTTCAGAGAAACGTAAGCTCTATTGGTAAACTAACAAGTCTCATTACATTACAGCTCAGTGTCCTGTACTTTAAACACACCCTTCATCCTTTTGTAGTATAGATTAATGCCAAAGAAAGTATCATTTTAAGATATGTTCTGCTTAAAGAAAGTGCAATTATTTGATACATAGTTCCTCCCGATTTGAGATTGACCTTTCTGATAAATCACATGCTGCCTTAGAATGATGCATCGGAACAGCCAATGAAAGATGTGAATTATTCAACCAAAGTGTGTCTCTAGAAATTCAGTTAGTGAAGCATTTGATACGTCAGGTGTTATTTAAATTATTTTAAAAGTGCGAAGGCTTCAGATTGCTTTTTGGAATTGCTTATTTAAGTCCAATCTAGCAGGCCGTGTTATTTATTTAGCACCGGTACAATCTGTTGGACACTGTCGCCTAAAAATCAAGCTAAAATGTAATCCCGTTTTTGTGTATATTGAGAAATTAGTGAGTGAGTAGATGTTTGTAGCAGCCGTGGATATCTAGGTCATTGAATGTGACGCTCCCATCAACTGTTTCGGGTGTCTTGTACTGTAGTGTCGTCCTTCAGTGTAGGTAAGCCGGTGAAGATGGACAGGTGATGTCAATGTGGACAGAATGACTGTAATAAGAGAGCGATGGAGAGATAGGGAGGAGGGTGGTGTTAAGAGTGTTACATATCACTGTGACACATCATTGGAAACACAGAATCTATTAACCATCGACTGTCCTCTCTCTGCTTCTGTCGTTCCCCCGACACGCCGTAATCACTCCGCTTACATGCCAAATATACACACCTGCACTTACAGGAAATGTGCAGTAATGAACTGCCAGTCAAAAAGAGAGAGTGCGTGGTTGGACTGATGGCAAAGGTGGTCAAACTGCATTGAAACTTTGAATTATAGGATGTGTTTCCATTGGGCAACTCTTTCTAAATATGTGAAGACAGGTCGTGCTCTTTAATCCGAGATGGCGAGCGTACATGGGAAGCGTGGACTGCCGTCACGGCCTCATGTTTTAAACATCGCTACCATTCTCGTCACCGTCTGACATTCAGCAAACTCTTCGTCTGTCTGGCCTTGATAGTGTCTCCCGCCAGGACGATTGCTCCTGTAAGCTAATTATCACACACACACATGCACAAGAATAAATCAGCAAACTTTTCGAGTGCCATTCACTAGAGTGCTGTAATTAAACAGTGCATGTGCGTCTATGTAGTAAACATCAGCATACTCCACTGTGTAATTAGAAAGTTTGATGCTATCAACGTGAAAATCTCTGTTTTGGGTTTTATACTTCATTCCCAGATGCATCAGTCTTGATAATAAACGACATGCTGGATTAGGAAGCAATGTGTGCGTGCATCGCTTGAATTGAATCTGTTTTTTTATTTGCTGGCTAATGCATTATGCTCTCTTGCTGCTTTCAGCACTCACAATGTAGGGAACTAAATAGTAATAGTTCAATAGAGAGAGAGAGAGAGAGAGAGAGAGTCAATGCCGTGATCTGAGGGAACAGTACTTGTCTTTGATGCTCTTACTGGGAGCTCATCCAACCATTGGGGAAAAGCAGTCATATCTGTCTATTTCATATTTGACCAAACAATCTATATTTTATCATTATGTTCTCATTAACAGTGCTTAACCCATTAAAGATGTTGGGCTCCCTGGGACAAAGCAACAATTATAACTGTATATATTTGTTTGTTTTTCATTTAAAGAGTATAATCCTTAAAGTTTTTAGTACATTTTTTAAAAATAAGATTGTGTATTTATTTAATTATAATAATACTCTTTAATATTATTAATTAATATTATTATTAGATTTGATTTAAATGATAATAATAATAATCATAAATTAGAAATTGATATAAATATGCAATATCCAATGAGCAAGAGTGTTTCCAAATCAGCCTGATCTTGACTGTGTGACACTGCTTTTGTACAACAATTCATTAAGTTACTACTGAGTTACTTTTAGATTACATTTTACACAAAACATTACCAGTTACTTTGTTTTTGCGCAGTTATTGAAAACTCTTCCAAAGAAATCCACAGCGGAACTGTCTCCCATGTTTTTGAGCAAATCATTTTAAGTGATGATTTAGTAATTCACTTATAAAGGCACTTGTTTAATTTGTGTTTTCAAACAATTTGGTGGACTGAATGGTTCAATGACTCACTCAAAGAAAATTGTTACTTGTTTTATTCTCTAATGATTTTTTAAATAAATCATTTGAATTGATGATTTAGTAATTCACTCATAAATGCACTTGTTTAATTTGTGATCTAATCAGCATTTTCAAGCAAATTGGTGGAGTGAATGGTTCAATGACTCAAAAAACTCGTTTCATTCACTAATGAATCAAAATATTTGAACAAATCTGTTGAATGGATGATTCAACAACTCAATAAAAAAGGCACCTACTGGCTTATCAATGTAACCTATGGAAAAAGAATGATTCAGCAATATAAAATAACATTCTAGACTTTAAACCAGTTATCTCAGGCTGCCTGGTGACAGATGAAAAAAACATCACCTACAGCTCAACCTGGCAAAGACTGAGCTTCTTGTCTTCCCTCCCACTCCATCTCTACAGCATTATTTCACCATCCAGCTAGGTTCTTCTACAATCAGCCCATCAACTTTGGTCAGAAATCTTGGTGTAATTTTTGATGACCAGCTGACATTCAAAGACCACATTGCAAAGACTGCTTAATCTTGCAGGTCTGCATTGCACAACATCAGAAAGATCAGGCCCTTTCTAACAGAGCATGCTGCAAAACTTCCTTTATCATAGGCAGGACTACTGGGTTGCTTTTCTAGCTGGACTTCCATCAAGCACAATCAAACCTCTACAAATGATCAAATGATCATAACTCAGAATGCAGCGGCATGACTAGTCCTCAACAAACCCAAAAGAGCCCATGTTACACCTCTCTTTATCTCCTTGCACTGGCTACTGGTTGGGGCCCTTTTACCTGGTCTGTTCTGATTGGCTGGTAGTGGATGGTTGTAGCTTCCTATTGGCTGGGGGAGAAATCATAGCTGCCGTTATTGGCTCAGGGTTTGTGCCATAGTGTGAATACTGATGTGTGTGTGTAGATATCTGTACTTCAGTATCTTAGCTCACACAGCGCCTTTGTGACGACTCAGCCAAAACAGGCTCAAAACAATTTAGCTGAATCCTCGATACGCCTTTTAGATACAAGAAATAAAAAAAGCAAGTCTACCAGGGATCATTGATCCACAACCGGCTGTGAATATCAATGAAGTACCATTACACAAAGATAAATACGTTTTCAGAGGATTTCTGCGCACCCCTCACACATATAAACGCACTCCAGCTTTTAGATCAAAAACCAGCAGACTGGAACGCAGGGGGACATGAAAGCGACCGCAAGAAACAGGAGGAATCTAAGAGCTGCAGTCCCTAGAAATCAGCAGAAAAAATGAAATGTGCTTTGGATGACAAGCAGAGTCAAGTTTCTGTGTGAACCTACAGATGAAAACCATAGCTGTAATTTTAATGAGAAGAATTGGCTTTTCCCAGAATTGGCTGTCAAACATTGGCGTTGTGGCTTTGAGGACAATTTTGATTCCTGTTTATTTAAATATGCTGGATCTATTTCAAATAGAGCCCAACTGTTGGGTTCCGGAAGTAAAAATCCCATTTATTTTGCCCATAGAGAAACACAATTTAATGGTGCTGTGGAAACCTTTCAAGAAAAAGCTACTGTGGTTCTAAATCGGTTGTATATGCTTCTGTTGAAGCCATCTGTCAGTAATATTTCAACTACATTTTTTACAGAACTGTGTTCAGAATAGCCAAATTTCAGTGAAGAACTATCCACCGATAAAAAATATGTGGCAAATAAAACTCTCCAGTTGCCATTATATCCCTTGAAGCATTGCAAATGACATTAATCACAACCCTACACTCTTAAAATGCATTTGTATCTAATTATTTTGCTTATGCATTACTTTTATAAAATGTAATGCTTATATATTACTAAAAGTGTAAAATATCTAGATTTCATTCTTACGATTGATGGCTATGAATCAGGTTTTATTGATAATTGTTATTATAGAGGTGTCAGATCTCTTTTTATTTGCAGTTTCTGCAGAAGATCAACTTCAGGGGCCTGAAATAAAGTGAAAAGTTTAAATTCGTCTTAGTCTAACTAGAAAACAGTATGACGATTGTAAGTCATAGGCATGGGCATGAGTGTGTGTCGTCGGGAGAGGTTGATGTAATGGTTTTATAATGGATTTAGAGCGGTCGCAGTAATCAGCACCGGATGACTTATTTAAATGTCATGCACCCTTCTTATCCTTTGCTGGAGATGAGGCATGAAAAGAATGAGCGGAGAACGCGAACGGATATTTCAACACCGTCACTCTTCACTCGCCGTTCCTCCCGGAAAGCTTAGACTGGATTTACGGTTCTCTGAGAGAGCTAAATCTTCATTCGAGTATAATTTCAAGTCGTTACTGTTACATGACAGAGAGGGCCAAGGCAAATATCACCTGAAATGAATGGAAGGGAAAAAGAGCAGAAAGGACTGATAGAGAGGCAGAGACTGACTAGGAAGGCTTTATCTTCCCTTTTTTTAAATAGATGATACCCCCCCACACCCCAAAAAACAAAAAACAAAAACATAATGTAGCATCAAATTTAATTTAGTTTTTTTTATTCCCCTAAGAACCATCTAGCCAATGGAAGAATTGTTCTTGTTTTAAGACATTGGCTCTACACAGTACAATTTCTTTATATTAATAATCCTAATGAGTTATGCCTGCGGTGCGACTGGTCTTTTATGAGCATGTACGTGCATGTATGTCCCTATTGTTCCACTCTTTGGAGTGTTATGAGATGAAAATAGGGAAGTGAAATATGTAATACAGCCAGCCATCTCTGTAAATCATATGACTGAGATGGAAATGAGGAGAGAAGAGAGATAGAGAGAGAGAGGCTTTTGAGACAGGTAGATGATGACACTACTCTTGATCTGTAGTCGCAGATATAGACCCGCTCAATACACACACACACTCGCACACACACGCTGCTCCACGTCGAAGTGCTGACGACAAGTAAACAGCCCATTGCTGTATGCAAAGATTTGAGTAATGAGTTCTTAAGGACAGCAGGAGAGGAGAGGAAATGGGCCAGCCCGGCGTTTGATGACTGGGGTAATGTGGCACAGGAAGTGATGAATACATCGGTGGGCACCATTTGGCACGACTCAGCGCTTTTCTTCTGACGCAGGTCCTTAAGACAGCCAGATTAATGAATCTCACTGAAATTAGATTAAAGACTCATAGCCCTCGTTTCTCTCCGGAACCAGACACGACGTCTTCTGAAATGTACACATGCAGATAAACGACAGATGCGTCATGGGTATTAATCTTTATCTGGAATGCTGCTCCAGATACTTCAGTGTTTTTTGCTGAAATGTTGCGTTTTTGGACAGTCAAAACAATATGAAGTGTGGATAGCTCCATTATTCACTAACGGCAGGGAAATTGGCTTTGGTTGATCTCGAAATCATGGTGTGTCAAATTCGAGCACGTTGAAACAGACGTACATTTATTTTTGGGATAAAAATGTAGAAAAAGTATTTTTATACATATTATGTTTATAATGTGTTATAGCTTTAGCAAAAATAGAAATGTACTATTGTTTCACCTTTTTGCAAAATTTTTATTGTATTTTTTTTACATATTATGCTTTTGACATTATTATTATTTTTACATATTAATATTTTTACACATTTTTTTTTTGATTTGATTTAGCATAAAAATATTTTTTTGCATGTGTATATATATATATATATATATATATATATATATATATATATATATATATATTTTTTTTTTTTTAATATATTTAAAAATGTAACCATACAAAATGTAATTAATATGGTTTATGACTTGTTTATGACTTTATCAGAAATGTACTGTATATTGACATTTTTTTGCACTATTTGCACTTACATGTTTAACTTTTTACAGTATCTGTATATGAAAGTAAAATGTACAAAATGTAATGCATTTAAATATTTACTTTTTACATTATGCATTATTTTATGCAAAAAAAAGAAAAGATTACAAATGCCAAATTGTTATTTAATTACAATATATACATATTACAATATATATTCAAATATTTATCTACTTTTGCGTTATATTTTTATGTAAAAATTCTTTTTTTATTTGGAATATCGCACTACATATGCATTCAGCTTAAAATTTTAAAAGTACTATAATATATATACTTAAATATTAAACTCTTTACATTATGCATTTGACAAAAGTAAAATTTGCACTTGATGTTTTGTGCATTTAGCAAATAATTTTTTTCTGCATTTCTGCATTTATTTTATATATTTACTTTTTTTTTTTTTACAATTTGCATTGCTTTATGCACAAAAAAAATTACATTTAACAATTTTTTTTTTACACATTATTGTTTTACATTTTTATGTATTAGTTTACATTTTTATATTTTTCTGGAATGTCTCACAGATACATCAATGTTTTGAGCTGAAATGTTATTTTTGAACAGTCAAAACAAAATGAAAATGTGGAAAGCTCTATTTACAAGCTCTATTAGTCACTAACAGCAGGGAAAATTGGCTTCGGTTGTTCTGGAAAGCGTGGCGTGTCAAATTTGAGCATGAAGAAAACGTCGTACAGGTCCATTTATTCGTGGTGCACATCGCAGGTAAGCAGCTGGAGGCGAGAACGCGCTCAAACGTGAATGGAATACAGCTGAGCGGGATTGAATATTGGCCCAAAACGCCTCTCATTTGAATGCAGCAAATGCCCGCCGCGGCATGCACACTCGAGATGAGCTTTCAAAAGTGAGCAGACAGTTGAGTTGCTCAAGAGAGGAGAGGGTGCAACTCTGAAGGAGTGTGTAACCTTTAGCTTGAATCTCTTTTTTTTCTGCATGCATCTGAAGAGCGAGGTGGAGAGGCGCTCGGATGAGTGGACCACTGGGATATGACATTTCTCATTCTTTCAGTTTGGACAGACCAAGACTCTGACAGATAAGCGTGTAAACGGGTTGGGGTGGGGGATTCTGGAAGCATGCCAGGAGATGTTAGCATCCCTGGGGGGCTTTCTGGACGGGGTCTGATCGCTTTTCAGACCTCAGTCATTACTGCTTAACTTCTTCTGTATTACATTCACTCCATCCCCTCTCTAACTCACTCTCTCTATCCCTTTCTCTCTCTTTCTCTCTGTCTCTCTCTGTTTCACTGCCATATCTCTACACCCCGAGGCCACACTGGAGTGTAGCATTCTTCAAACTTAAAGGGATAGATCACCTTAATGTAAAAATGATCATTTAGGATGCTCATAAATTGCTGTCATTTAAAAATAAATAGTGATTATTGTAACATAGTATTGCAGTAATTATTTTAAAGGATTTAATTAATTAATTCATTTAATGTGCAACCTTAATTTTTAATTGACAACATTAATGTCTCTTCGCCCTGGCAATATTGTAATATTATATTGTATTATTATTATTAGGTCTATTTAGGTAGAGAACAACTGCATTCTTTTTTCCACATTTCCCCTTTTACACGTTTATGCATTTAGCAGAAATGTTGACATTTTATATTATTTTTTAAATGTATTTACTTTATATGAATTTGACATATTTATGCCATATTAACATTATGCATTTAGCATAAAAAGAAAGAAAATATTTGCATTTAAATTAAAAAATTGTAATTTGCAAAAAGGTACACTTTTTTAATTTAGAATAATAAAGGAATAACTTTTTTAATGAAAATGCTTTTTTATGCACTTACATACGCAAAATAAAATGCCCTCTTAACATTATGCAACTTTTAAACACACACACACACACACACACACACACATATGTATATATATATATATATATATATATATATATAAAATGTTTATGCATTTGGCATTTTAAAAAATAATAAAAATCATGGAAAAGTAAAGTGAACCTCAATAAACCTTTTCCCCCTCCCAGTCAGACCCCCATCTTTGACCATCTCTAAACTGAAGGTTGTGAATCTCTCTGTGGGCGCTAGTGTTCATTCTCTCACTTTCCATCTGCACTTCCTTTATGATATTTTACAGCACTCCTCTTTCTACAAGTGCCTCTGAAAATAGTGATTTTCCAGGTCTGAGCAGGACCTGGCCTCGCAAAAGTGTTCAAATCAATGCTGCACAGAGCTTTTCCAGCAAACTCACATTACTTATGTTGATCCTTGAGCTCCATCTTCTCAGTGTTTCTAAAGGCGAGCGAGACGCGGCTGATCTGAATCTACTGCAGTCGTTTTATTATGAGCTTTTCAACAGTACTGACTCTCCACTTCATGATGTGCTTTTTCCATCACATCAATCACTCTGGTGAATGTGAGGATACTGTATAAAAGCGAAGCTTTAGACTTGTCAAGAGCCAATGAAACAATGTGACTGTGACTAATTTTCTATAACTTTGTGAGTGGTTTTAGCAGGAAGTTTAAAAAACAAACAAACAAGAAACAATGGTTTATACAGTATATTGAATAATGCAGTAAATTAAATGGTTAAAAATATAAGGTACTTTGATCCAATTAGACTTTCTCTTTATGTAGGACTTGGATGCAAATCAAAAGATGAGATTTATTCATAACAGATGAACAGTAGGTTTGGCATCAGTGCAAAAACAGCTTAATATTACATAATATTTAAGGTAAAAGCATGAAAAAAATTAAGGGAGAAGATGTCTAGTTTGGATCATTCTGTTCACCAGATTTATGGATTCCTTCTTTTCTAAAACCCCAGGTTGCATTAGATATCGAGAAGACACACTTGTCAACAGTTGAGTGTGTTTTGCATGTGTGTGTGTGTGTGTGTATGCTAAAGCATTACAAGCACGGTTTATTTAGCAGACAGCGCTTCTCTGTGCATGATCTATCATCATCATCATAATAGCCCTATTGTTTATGGTGATGCTCTCAGCATTCATATATTCAGGCCAAACGCTGGATGATGCATCTCCCAAACTTCACTCTTCACCGGGCAATTACAGTCCGATCTGCTGAGCATAACTCACCACAAAAGGAGCCACCGAAAAGGCACTTCATTTGCGCTAGATTAGGAAAGAAGGAGCAAGATTAGGAAAGGGAGACTGGGGTTGGTTTGAACACTTTCATTCTTTATTGAATTTCTGTGGTGGAATTTTAGTATTATTTGTGGTATTTTTTTAATATTTGGGATTAGCTTTTTTTTCTTTTCTTTTTTTTTTCTTTTAATTTTTATACATTTTTATTTTATATCTCATTTACACTTGCTCAGAGAAAGACATAATAAAAGGGAGACTCTGGTTAGTTGGGACCTTTCTATATTTTCTGAATATTTGTGGTGGAACAATCATTAATATTAATAGCTAAAATGGCTTTAGTTGTAAGAGGAAAACAACACAATAAATGAATATTATGTAATATAATAATCAGTGTTATATTTGGTATCGTTATATATATATATATATATATATATATATATATATATATATATATATATATATATATATATATATATATATATATATATATATATATATATATATATATACTGTTTAGATATTTTCTATCATTTAAGTGTAAAGTTTTTATTTACTATCCCTTATTAACAAATAAGTGTTATTTTAGCAAATGGCAAAATAAATAAATAAAGCATAAAAGAAATGTAATAAGAGTAAAGGAAAGAAATATTAATAATTAAAGGTATGTATTAATATTTTCCTTTTGCTAATTTATTTTCTTTATTTTACTTTACTTTTACCAAGGCAACATTTCTAATTTCCATTAATTAATTAATTCGTTCGTTCGTTCATCTTTTAAATAAAATGTTTAGTTTAATAGATATTTATAAATGAATAAATTATTTTTAGTTAGTTTTAAAACAAAACAACACTGTATATAATGTTTTTTTAATTAATTAATTTTTATTTCATAAAACCCATTTTTAATAATTTAATAATTTGAAATTAATTTGAAATAATCTTAAATTAATAAAGCAATTAATTTTAAATAATAATAAAAAAAACGATTTTGTCTATAAATCACACACAAACGTTTAAACTTTATATAATATGCACTTTTGAGTCAAGTCTTAATTACATTAGTATATTTGTTTGTTTGGCAAGTTGTTTTCACATTGACAACTTTTGACATTTTAATGTCTCAATGTGTGTGCAGTGAGGGTCAAGAGGACAAACACCCAACTGTTATGGCTGCATCCAATTAAAAAGCGCAGATGAACCCTGTAGTCGAGCATCCCCAGCCTCCCCTAACCAGTCAAACAGAGCCTTTAATCAGAGCTCTGCGCCGGCTGCAGCGTGGCAGGAAAGATGCAAACACAAACTCTCCCATCAGACTTTATCTTACCCGAGACAGCCGTGGGATTTAGAAGAGCCACAGCCGTTTAAATGTGCTCGCACACATGCTGCTACTAAACTTTCTCCCAGGTCCACTTTAACAATGTGGAGGCCACTCCCTCCGGTGCCAGTTACCCTGGCAACAGCATTTTCCTGTTAATCCCCACCTTCCATCACGAGAGAGAGAGAGAGAGAGAGAGAGAGAGAGAGACGCTCTGTGATAAAGGGGGAACAATGCACATTCTTTCATTCAGACAGCAGACACCCATTTGTATTTATCTAGAGAAAGCCAATGCCTACGCACTCTCTCTAATAAGGGTTTATGAGACAGAGACAAAGAAAGAGAGCAAGAAAGATGATTTTTGGAAAGGAGCAGAGTTGAGATGTTCTCCTACGGCCCATAGTTCCTTTGTCAAAGAAAATTACATGTGTTGCACACCACAAGGTTTTATATAGAACTAAAACTTAAACCTTAAACCATTTTTTGTTACTTGAAATAACGTAAGTGTTCACTGAAATAAAATATAAAAACTTATTTAAAAAAGCTTTAAAAACTTTTGCCAATTTTAGTGTGTCTTCATTATGTTAGTATATTTATAGCTTTTTAATATATATATTTATATATATAGCTTTCATTTATTTTTATTTCAGTTTTAGTTCATCATATGTATACTTATACTAATTTACTAATTGTATTAATTTATAATACATGTATATACATATATATGTATATATAACTACCTATTTAAATAAATGCTAACTGAAATAAATTAAGTTATTTAACAAGGCGCCATTTCTAATTTACATTCAAATAGATGTACTGAAATAACTAAGAATGGAATAAAAAGAAAGACAGAATTTACAGTAGACATTTAGAAATATATATATATATATATATATATATATATATATATATATAATTGATACTAAACAAAATATAGTGGATTTTTTTACCCTTTTGTGTGTGAGAAAATTATATAAATCCATGTTCTTTTGTGTGTGAATGTAGATATTATCTTGTTTCTGTAACCATTATCTTTAACCTGAGCTCAGACAGCAGAAACATATCAGATTCAACCACGAGTGTCACGTGATCCTCTGTATCACAGAGCAGTATCGGGTGTTGAATGCTAACCTATAGCCAGCATTACTGCAATGTTTCTCAAACGCTCCAAACTAAACCGCAAAACGCTGTTACATGAGACAGCGCTTTGCCAACGTGTTGGACCTGAGGTGGTTTGATGCACCTGAAGACATTCCACATGCATGAAGAGAAACACACATAACCTAAAGAACGTGATCACACTCATGCGTGGAAACGGCTTGATGCTCACAAAAGTACAGCTGCAACTCTCATGCTTTCACCTAGAGTTTTATATGACTTGAATAGTGACAAATGTGTTTTAGTTGGTTCTAACTGCATACTGTAACATCCAAACAATAAACATGACATGTCAACAAACACCGGACCAGTGTATTGTCTGTGCTATAAAAAGCGAAAGCGCTTGCAGAAATCAGTAATGCATCTGTATAGTGCTGCAATTGCATTAGAAATGCTCATCTTTATGAAAAGTTACCATGGTTTATTTATTTATTTAGTCATGAAAATGATTTCTCACTAAAATCTGTATTAAATATATTCTTTAATTTTAGTTTTAGTTTTTTAGTTTTTTTTACTAATTTACTAATTTTATTAATTTACTATACAATTTTTTATATATAAATACCTAATTAAATAAATGCTAACTGAAATGCATTCAGTTAATTAACAAGGCAACTTTTCTCATTTGCATTCAACTTGATGTACTAAATTTAATTTAATAAAAATATCTGAACAAAAACTGTTGATTTCAAAGTAGTATTATGTATATGTTTTTGTTTTTTATATATTCATATATTTTGTGGAAACATTGTAATTTCACACAAAATGTACATTATTTAATAATGCAAAGTCAGAACCAAAGCATGCACATCAACGCAAAAAATAAAAGAAAATAATAATAAGTAAAAAAATAAATAAACAAAACTAAACTGAATGCTAGACAGAGAGAAAAAATACAAATAATTTGCACAGCAGCCTCCAAAAATGCAAAAAAAAAAAATTATTTTAACTTTGTGTAAAGTTACATTTTTGTGCATTTTTGGAGTCTATGGTGTTCCGAATTTTTTATGTACATTTAAATATATCATAAAAAAATGAATAAAATATTTATTTCTAAATAGTATTATTTGTATATTTGTATTTTTCAAATTGTAAGTAGTATATTATTTAAAAATCAGTTAAATTTAAAGATATAGTATTTAATTTTTATTTATTTATTATTATTTCTATATTTTTGTTTTGTATATTCGTATATGTTTGTGGAAATGTATATTTCACACCATGGGTGTCACTAGGCCATCACTTATTTTTATTATTATTATTATTATTATTATTATTATTAAGTTTACTATAATTTAATTACAGATATCGCTGTTAAACTGCTTACTATAGTACATTTTCATACATGAAGCGTGTACATTATTGCATTTGGTCATATTTGGCTTTCACTCCCAAATAATAAAACTGCAGTGTTGTGAAAATAAAAATTTTTTCCTTCTGGTTTCATCTAGGCCCACATGTGCATGTGTTTGGATAAAAAGCGCAGCTACTTGCTCTGATAGGCTGCTAAAAGACGGGCTGAACACTGACTGATTTCCCGGCTAAAATCACTCAGTCACTGGTGGATGCAGCATTGGCTGTGCTCGGCTCCACTCTAACAGCTGTCAAGAGTATTTTTAGCAGGCATTGTGTGTCTGGCCTGTGTTTAGTCAATGATAAACATCTATAGAGAGAGAAAGAAATAAAGAGAGAGTCACGGGTGGGACTGAACCAAACCGGCTCATGTTAGTCACAAGCATGTAATGCATTGTTGTTTATACTTCCCAAAGAGCCAAATTTAATGAGGAGCATCCAACCATTTAACACCAGATCACATCCTAAAGGGTGTCGGGTGAACCCAGGGTAAAGTGATCACTCCTGAGATGTATGTTTTAATGAAGATCACAGCTCTCTCTTCATGTTTGTGTAGGTATGTGAATGTTTTATGTTGTGCAGACGCTGGTGAGATACACAAAAAAGCAAATTGGATTTTTGATTGCAAAAACGTATTAGTTTGCTTGGTAAGCTCTCTGTAGCGCACAAACACACACTTTAACCTGCGAGTGAACAAGAGTGAAAAGTAGGACAGATAAAGACTTTAGAGCCCAAGGCAGAAGGAATGACTCAAACACACAAACTTACACTCGCAGTCACAAAAATACAGTTCGGCCACCAGCAACACTTTTTACAGCCTATTTAACACAAGCTGCCAATGTGCAACATGTCTCACGTCAGGCATGTGTCACGGCCACACGTCAAGAGCCAAGAAACTGAGAGTTTTACTTATAGCCTGCCCATAACCGCTGGTCCAGAGTCACTTCACTCGCGTTTTAGACTCTTGTGGGTGGGAGGGGAAGTTGTCACACTGAAGGGGGGAACTGTTGCCATGGAAACATGACCTTAAGGGTGAATTTGTAATTGCGAGGCCCAGAGGGCGTGCATACTAAATGTACGTTTAGAGAGCGTTTGTCAACATGGTATATGTTTTGTCACATTCACGCATAAACACAAATAATCATGCATCAGGATGTCGTTACAATATAATTCTGAAAGTGACAGTTCAACCAAAAAAAATGAAAATTGTCATTTTTTTTCCCCCATCCTCATGTGGTTACAACCCCATATGACTGACTGTCTCCATCCCTTTTTTGTCTTTTCACACAGTGAAAGTCAATGGGGTCCAAAACAAACCCATTGGACCCCTTTTACTTTCATTATATGGGAAAATTAACAGATTTCCCCTAACGTGTATGTAAGAAATGTTAATCAAAAGTGACAGTAAAGGCATGTACAAAACAATTTCTGTTTCAAATAAACACTTTTCTTTTAGGATCAAAAGATCCTGAAAAATGTATCACATATAAATATGTATCATAAATGTATCACAAATGTATCATAAATGATAACTGGCAAAAACTGTTTTCAATACTGGTAGTAATAAGAACCATTATTAATAATTAAAAATCAAGCATCGAATCAGCATATACAGATGATTTCTGAAGGATCATGTGACACTGAAGACTGAAGTATATCATATCATAATATATCATAGTATTTATATCATAAAATAAATTATCACTATTAACTAGTTGCATATTGGCATGCCTATTATTAACATATTGGCTATTTATTAGTACTTACAAAGAACATTCTGTATGACCATATTCTGTAGCACTTTATTTTACAGTCCTGTTCCTCATGTACATACTATGAACCTATTATAGTAATTACAATAACTATGTAATAACTAGGTACTAACCCTGAACCTACCCCTAAACCTAACAATAACCCATGTAGTTACCTTGTATTACCAGAACTTTCTTAGATAAATACACTACAAGTACACTATAAGTACAGGTTAGTACACGTACTGTAAAATAAAGTGCAACCCCCTATTCTACATCACTAATCCTACCCAATGCCTAATCTTAACAACAACCTTACTTAAAATTAATAAGCAGCAGTTTGAGGCAAAATTGGTGTTAATAGCGAGAATTGAAATAGTGTTACCATTTTAATTAGTGATAATATTCACAATGTATAATATTTGTTAATATAATATATACCTTGGTAAGCACAGGAGAATTTTACAAATATTTCAAAAACTACGACCACAAACGTTTAAGCGATAGTGAATATTCCCACACAGCGTTGTGTTGGTTACAGCTACAGTATGTGTTATAAATAGTGTAGAACGTGGCCTGACTGTGTTGTTCTTTGCTAATTGCGTCATATTTAATTTATTATTGATTGGGTTCAAGGTGTATTTAGCAACAGTTGGGATCGTCGGGTGTTCTTTACCCAACAATGAGCGCCGAAAGACACTAGTCATTGCCATATTCAGCCCGTGGGATACATTTACCTGAGCAGGTGTGAATCACACGGTGCAGTCCACACAGAGGCACACGTGCGGGAAACACATACCTGCGGGCAAGGAAAAAGCACACGCTGGTGTGATTGTGAACGGGTATTAACAATTAAAATGACACGAGAATCAAAGACTGGATCTTTGAAGCGGCGTCTCGTCTATACGAGAGCTTGTTCAGATTTAACGAGTTGAAATGCAGACGCTGTAGGGAAAGATTACTGCACTTTGCCAACAGCCCATGTACGCTTTGAGCTACTGAGCCGACGATCGCTCTGAGAGAGAAAACAACACAGAGAGAGAGAGACATACTGGGGAAAGAAATGAGCAAAAAGGTCAGATGGGCGTCTGCCAAAGAGTGCAGAAAGGTACAATCTCCTGGGAATTATTCAAAAGACTGTGTTGTGCACAGAAATGTGCTACGTGTTACACATACAGGCTCTCCTCTCTCTCTCTTCCTCGAGGCTCTGTAGTGATGAATGGGGCTTGACTTGCTGGTAAATGAGAAAATTTAGCCGATTCAAGTACGCAGGATATCTACCTCCATTACATCCTACTATACAATCACAAAATCAGCACAAATCTAGTAAACCCTGCTAGCAGCGTAACGCAACACAAGTAAACGCAACTCAATCGGTTTTGCAATCAAACAACCTCTGTAGCAATTTAACGACACAGAGAAGGATATATGCTCTTTAGATTATTATTTTGCCCTTAAAATGCTAACATTAGCTATAGCACAGCAGTGTACAATACGTGCATAAACAGAAGTACTAAAACTCTGTCCTTACAGCAAAACAACACAAATGCTAATGTTAGCTTTAGCACAACAGTGTTCAATACATGTACTGCATAAACAGACGTACTAAAACTGTCTCTGAACTGTTAGACATAATACAAATGTTTTTACAATCAAACGGCCCCTGTAGAAATTGAACTGGTCTTTAGATAAGTATTTTACCTTTAAAACAAAAAAGCAAATGCTAACATTAGCTTTAGCACAGCAGTGTACAATATTGTACAGAAGTAGTAAAGCTGTGTCCTAACACTGAAATGCAGTACAACTCAACACAACTTTGTTTAATTGTTTTTACAATCAAACAACCCCTGTAGCAATTTGAGATCACAGTAAAGAATATTCCTTGTTGTTTAAATAATATTAAATAATAATTATTAAAAACCTTTAAAGCCAAAAACAAATGCTAACATTAGCTTTAGCACAAAAGTGTACAATACGTTTAAACAGGAGTTGGCCTAAAACTGTCTTTTCAACAGAATGGAACAAAATTTTGCAATTTAATAACACAGAAAATTATATTATATATATATATATATATATTTTTTGGTAATTATTTCACCCTTAAAATCAAACCAAGTGCTAAAATTAGCTGTCGCAAAACAGCATATATTATAAACAAAAGTATTAAGACTGCATCCTAACAACATGCAAAACATTTCTAGCATTCTGAAATTTGTTCACATTAAAAGCATAATTGCTGCAGTGCAACACATTCACCACCAGTAAGAAAAATCTATGTTAATTAAAAATAATTCAGCGAATTCTTGACCCATGAGATTCACAGTATTGTTTGTTCTTGGTTATTAGCAAAAGCATTTAAAAGTTAACGCTAAGAATAACATTTATGTGCTTTTGTAAAGTTATTGTTTATACACTGAAGAAAACCACAGTGAAACAGTAACCTGTATCGTATTACCAAACGCAGCTTTGTGGTTTCCAAACGCACTCAATTAACCTCTATAAAAAGCAAACCAAAAGCAATAATATCTTCTTAACACAGTGCTTCTCTCTTGTTCTGTATGATCTAAACCCCATGTGCTCATGCTCGCTCTCCCAGCAGGGCCATGTACCCGATTTCAATAAGCACTTGTGATATATTGGCACACAAAGCCAGCGGGAATCAACTGCTATTTTTATCCTCCGCAATAATGCCATCCAATAACACGACTCTCCACCGTCGTGCCATCCACAAGAAATGTAGCGATGCCGCAGAGCACAAAAGCGGCCTGCTGTGCATTCTTGCTACATACCGTGAGACAGTGAGTCTGAGAAAGGATGTCAATATCTGTCATCAGACACGTGTTGTGATTAAGCGCTGCTGATGTTAGCACCGAGAGAGTTTGTGTTACAGACATCTGCTGAGAAGTCAGTATTAATTAGCATGTCTGAAAGGATTTTGATAATGTGTCTAAATGTTGACTGTTTGATGATGATTATGATTTTGCAACTCCTCCTTATGTGATTAATTTGTCCTTTTTCTCAGTAACCTGTATCTTTTCCTGTCCTGCATTGCCTGTATGTATATGTTTAAGGACATGCAGACAGCCACCTAAAATAGGAATGGGTTACAATAGTTGACTAGTTAAACAACTGACTAGTCAATGAAAGTTGTTGATAATCATAACAAAAATAAATAAATAAATGTATTAAATAAAACAGTATTGCTTTTAATATTTTAAAGGTAATATATTTGTAAATAAATCTTAAATGCAAAATGTATTTGAATCTACATTTTATTTAAAATTAATCTAACAAATTTTAAATATAAACAAATGTAAAAAATATTAATATAATTAAATTATTTATTTAAATATATTTCACATAGAACACACACACACATTTATATATATATATATATATATATATATATATATATATATATATATATATATATATATATATATAATATATATTATTATTATTATTATCCTAAATGCAATATCTAATACATGCAATATTTGAAATATATTTTAATACTTTTTAAATAAATTAACTATTAATCAATTTATACAATTATTATTATTTCAATGTAATATATATATATATATATATATATATATATATATATATATATATATATATATATATATATATATATATATATATATATATATATTCAAAAATTACACTTACATATAACATCAATAAATATTATAATAATTCAGTGACATTTAAATGTTTTAAAAATATTTTATTTTAAATGTAAAATAATTAAAAACATAAATAAAAATGATAGATTGCATGGAAAAAAAATCACCTTACATTTATACCTTTTAAAACATTTCCTCAAAATCCATATCCATTTAGATTTGGCCCTTGCATTGCATCTTGCAGTATTTTTAAGACAGTATTTAAAAAGTAATTTGTGGAATGTATTTTTATTTTAAAAAATGAGCTGTCTAGCTAGTTTTGAACATAAAAAGGTGTCTTATCCAAGTTCCTATCAAGAAACTAGCCTGATTATAGAGGACTTCCTGTATAATTAGTATAAAAATTGATTTTAAGAATGTAGGATCCAATACCAACTTCCTGTAAATAGGGTTTTTGTAGGAACAGCATGTGTGTGCGCATGTGTGGTTTTGACATTCTTGCCCAGAGCATGATAATTACTCGGTAGTACCTTATTGTCCAGACCTCTCACATTGCCCTCTGCTCTCATTGTGAAGTGCAGGGCATTTTATCTAAAGTGACTCAGCATTTGTCCACACCACTGAGACCTTCCGGTCAGCTGGTGTCTTTATCCTGAGCAGGGCATGCACCTCTGGACAGCACTGCCTCACTTTATTCCCATAGCGAGAGAAACGATTTCACCTAGCGTCATGAATAATGATGATTCAGACTCCAGACGAATGCCTCATTTATTTCAATTTGTGTAAAAACAGCATTTCTCTAAATGTTTTAGACTAATTTCTTATTCACTTATTTTTTAATGTCACGGTCAAACCACTGTAAAACAGCCTATGCGGCATGAATGCCTCTTTAATTTATGAAGTCATAATTTTGACTTGTTGGGTCATAAATACCAAGTGCGTATGAAATTCAGCAGAGCCATTCCAGGCACACATGATAGTTTTCAGTAAAAGTAAAGTTTCAATAAAGTAAATTAATATGAGAAGTTTGTTTGACGGGTGGAATTCAGTGTTATTTTAGTATAATTGAAATAGTTTTTATTTGTATGTTCCATTGAAATTTTATCTAATGTTTTATATATATATATATATATATATATATATATATATATATATATATATATATATATATACATACATTTTAGTTAACTATAATAACCCCAATTCGGACGAGCAACCTAACCTGGTTTGAAAACAGGCTCATTTCATATTCCTCTCATCCTTCTGTTTTTATCTGACACATCTCTGTGTTTTTAAAGGCAGATGACCTGCGTTTGTCTGGACATAGTGTGAATGTGTAATGTTATTCGGGCGAAACCGTGCTGTTGTGACAGATTACCACACAGCAAGTGACTCCCCGTTTTCACCTTGAGTGCGTTTTGTGCGAATGTGTTTGTGTGGGTGTCCGTGACTGATTTGTTCATCAAAACACCATCATAATGTGCAGGAATTGTCAAGGATGAAGGGAATTTTGTGTGGAGTGCATGCGTAAATAGAGCTGGCAGCTTTTTCACTGTATGTGTGGTTGTAAGAGCGTTTTTTTTTTAGCTGAGTGTCACTGTGTATGACAATTTAAAGGGCTGCCAGAAGACACACAAAGACCCTCGTCGCTGGAGATTAAAATGTCAAAGAAAGAATGTCAAGAAAAAAGGGATGAGCTTCTCATATCTCTCTTTTCCTTTTTATCTTATTTTCTTTTCTCATCTCATCTCTTTTCGCCTTACAGTAGACTTCACTGCACGTGGACTCTGTTTTACATTGGCTTGTGAATTATTCATTCCTTTTAGCCTTATTTTCAATGAACCAGTTCACAAAAGTGGTCTGAGTGCTTTATTCATGAATCAACTTGACTTCCAGTATACTTTATTGCAGATACAGATTTCATTTTAGTTACAGATATGTCCCATTCTTTTTGAGTCAGAATTCTTTTTATTGTTAATAAACTAGTCTGAACTTCAATGCAGATGCTGATTTTAGTTTTAGTTCTGTCTGATTCATGAATGTTCTTTTGAGTCAGATCTCATGAAAAAGCTGTTTGTTTTTACATGATTCTTCTGTGAATCAGTCTCTCCAGTAGATTTCTGTGCATATGCATTACATTTTAGTTATGTCAGGTTGATAAATGATTCATTATTTTGAGTTGAATCTGTTCAGTGAAATCCACAAAACTAGTTGTTTCATTCACACGTTGGATTGACCCCTTCTACATTTTAGTTATGTTCCATCTGTAAGTGATTCATCTTTTAAAGTCATTTCATCATTGAAATATATTTTCTGTGAATCATTTGAAGCAGTTCACAAAGCTGACAATTCATTGGACAATTTATTATTGACCCTGTTCATTAAATATTTCAGTGTAGATAGAAACTACAATTTATGATTAATTCATGTTGAATCTTTTCAGTGAATCATTTGAACCAATTCATGAAACTGGTCTGAATCGTATCATTTACAAATTCAATGGAACTCTTCAGGCAGACTTCATTGCAGATACAGTACAAACTACATTTTAATTTTGTTTGATTTGTGGATAATTAATTATTTTGAGATGGATCTTTTTCGTGAATCATTTTAACCAGTTAACTGGTCTGAATGTTTCATTCACAAACTGGACATACCCCTTCATGTAGACTTGATTCTAATACAAACTTGTTCTATTTTTGAATGAATCATTCTTTTGAGATGGATCTTTTTTTTTACTGAATCATTTGAACCAGTTCACAAAACTGGTCTGGTTTAGATAGACCCCTTTAAGGCAACCTCAATGTACATAAAATAACATTTCAGTTATGTTCCATTTATGAATAATTCATTCTTTTGAGATGGACCATTTCTGTGAATCATTTGAACCAGTTCACATGACTGTTCTGAACTGTATTGACCCCTTCAAGTGAACTTCACTGCAGATTTAAACTACGTGAATTCTTTGATTATGAATGAACGGTTCTTTTGAGTTTGATATTTTCAGTAAATCATTTGAACCAGTTCACAAAACTGTACTCAATGTTTCATTCACAACTGAACCTATTCCTTCAAGTAGACTTTATTGCAGATGAAAACTACATTTTAATTACTGTGTGTTTGATTCATCTTTTGAGATGGATCTTTTCGGTGAATCATTTGAACCAGTTCACATAACTGATCTAATTTGGATCGACTCTTTCAAGTAGACTTTACAAACTACATTTTAATTGTTTGATTTATGAATTATTTGGGTTTATTTTTTTTTGTCTTTTCAGCGAATCATCGGTTTACAAAAGGATTGTGTGTGATAGGCCAAATGGATTACCACAGACTGGCACTTACACTGGCATTAAAATAATTCACTGTGTACTGGCAAGCTAGTTTAAGGCAGTTTGGATGATTTGTAGTAATTTCCATTGGTTGGTTGGTGCTTTGTGCTTCCAGTGCTTTGTACTTCCAGAAGAATAAATATTTCATCATCCAACTTCTTGCTGGTTACACAAATCTAGAGGTTTTTGTAGTGCAATTATCTGAATTATGTAAAGCATCTATTGTATTTGTAGAGATGGGGTTGTAAGTGCAGAAGTAGTTATGTTCCAGTGGGAGAAGCAATATTTCTTTTAACGTTTCCTCTCTTGCATTGAAATCTGTTACTCTAAGTGGGCTGATAGAGCAGCATGTAGACAAATCCTGTTTATCATTAATCAAATGGGATATAGCCTGTCAGATAAAAGATGTAATTCAATTTGCAGATTGACTTTTGCTTTTAACGCCATCAATATCACCTCCTCTTAACCTGCCAATCATTCCCTCATAGTCTATATCCAATTTACACTGTCAGCTAGTGGGATTGTGATGTCATAAATAGCCAGAGCTTCCTCGTGCTATTCAGCCAATCATAGAACACGATTACGTATTTGTTTTTTGTTCATATTCTGCTTCAGTGGAACATTTAAAGTCTTTTTACATCATGTTTCTTTGCTTAAAATATTGGAAAATCCTACTTGTGGTTACTGTACTTTGATGCAAATGCACACTGCACATGTAAGCAGTGCACATAAACTGTACTGTAAATGCAGCATTCAGGCTTTTCTCCAATGTCTGTAAATCTACATGCAGCTGACATGTCTGCACAAATGTATGCTCTTTATTATGGGCCATTAGAGAGCAGAAGTGCACGAGGACAGCTGTCATGATTTATAATACATATGTTCAGCATCATGTAAGGGCTATATATAGTGGTAGTGTCCATGGTGATTGCATCTGCCCTTCTTTGATCTTTCATTCATCATTCAAAACTCTATCAAACTGTCATCCGGCTAGTCTTTTTTATTTATGTCTGAACACACCACCAGTCGAAAGTTCAGCCACACTTGAATTTACACGGCTTCTTTATTCTGAAGAATCTCAAATATATTATATTATACTTCAGTGACACTTTGAAAGCTTTCATTTGTTCACATTAGTTAACATAAACAATACTTTTATACAACATTTAGGCTATTAATCTAAATGTTGAGTTGAACATTCTGAGATGTTTCATTATTATTGTTTATTATTAGTTTGTGTCAATGCATTAACTTATGTTAACAAATATTATATTATAATATATTATTATGGCATTTGTATATGCTTTTATCTATGTAAGTTATACAATAATTTGCACATTAATAATGTAAGAGTGGATATTGCATAAGTGGCAATTCTACTTACAGTCTTATGTTTTGTGCCTCAAGAGTTAGCGAAAACAGTAGTTATTACAAAGACAGTTGTGTAAAATAAAAAAAGACAACTTTTTTTGCTGTGTTTCTGTGTCACTCTGAGTTAAGGTAAAGAAAATAAGCTGATGTATCTTCAATTGCAGTTAAAAACACTGATGGTTACAAGTATAACACTGTAAATACATGCCTGTACTTTAAAAATAATAATAACTCTTATGGCAAGACAAGAAATAACCACAAGGTACAGTATGCAAGCAGCAAGACGCTGTAATGAAATAATATTGCCTCGGTTGTAATAACTGTAAAATAGCACACCGTTCTATTCTATGCTTGTTTTGTGTTCAGCGTTAGGAAGGGTTTTGGAATATACAGGTACATGATTGCAAATATGGGTTTGATATTTTACTTGCTTGATTGGTGGGATTTTGGTTATTTCATAGGCTGATGGTTTCTTTTATTAGTTATATTGCCTGGTTCTGCTTGGGTATGTTGTGTATCTTTGTGTGTGTGTCTATTCATATGGTTGCATCCATTAGGGACTAATACAAATAGTGTTGCATAATCCTGATGTGGATGCCTCCGGGGAAAGTGGCTAGATTCCTGGTGACACAAAATGATAACAAACGAAAATTTCTTTTCTATCTCTTTCTGTTTCACGTCTTTTCCCCTTACACTCATTTTTCCGTTTCTGCTTCCTGCCAGGAGGTCTGTCCATCCCTTTCCATCCCTTTAGTGTTTCCGAGTAATGATTGCGCTTGAGAAATGACTGTTTTAATGCATTTTATCATTTCATTCAGATTATACTTAAAGCTTTTGTGAGGCAATTTTGGACAGTGAATTAAATACTTCACAAATGAAAGGTACTTTATCTCATTTAGTTATTTTGTTCTTGGAACTTGATGGAAGCGAACCAAAAAATAAGATTATTCATGACAAATGAAATGCTTGGCAGCAGTACAAAAATACCTTTAAATTATGTAACACTTGAGTAGACAACAAAAGACTCAGAATAGTAACTCATTATGTATTCTGTTGGATAAGCCACCTTTTTTTAATTATCATAGTTGATATACACATACATGTACAGTACAGTATTTACTGTGTTATAACTTATACATCATCTGATGATTGACAGGACATTTCTACCTGTTGTGTTTTGGCTAGCGCTGCTGTAGCATGTGTTATCTGGTTACGTATGATGTACTGTTCATTTTATCTCTTTACATAACTGTCCAATTGTGTCTGAGAACGACGTCTTGTCTCATGGGATTACTGTAGTCTCCATCTGTGTGTAGAAATGTTTGGGAATCTCTTAAAAAATTGAAAAATATTCAATTTTTCAATTAAAAAAATTGGTCAAATATTCATCTTTGATATCATCTGTTTGTGCAATTACCATAGTGAACACTACTAGAAATAAATAAATAAAAGTTCCAAAATTTGAATTTTTAGAATTAAAATACACAATATCCCCAACATTAAAATCAAGACAAGCGAAGTACATGATTTGTTATGAAGTCACTTAAATGGGAGGAATATAGTTTCAAATATCATGAATGATTTTCACTAGGAGAAAACCGAGCCGTATTATTAAAAGTATTATTAAATGTAAGCCACTTGCAGAAAAAAACAAAACAAAAAACAGCTGTATAGCGATATCTGTTCGGATGTTTTGCGACAGTGATCATTCAAAGGAAAATCACACAATAACTCAGCTATTTAGAGGATGATTTATAGAGATCACACCTGCACTGAATGCTAAGTAAATACAGCAGTGTGTTGAAAACATAAAAAATCGCAGCGCAGTTTTTAATCAAATAAAAAACACAGCATGCCACAAACAAAAACCTTCCGATGCACAATTGACCCCGCACTCATTGGCACTGCTTGTCTAACCTACATATGAACTAGACCTTAAGCAGTGATCTTTTGTGATAGTCAACAGCTCTTATATAGACACACACAGATTTGAATTTGTTAGGTTACAAATATGTAACCTTCTATCCATTTATTCAGATTCACAGTCTCATGGTGCACCATTACAAAGCTTTGTGATAAATCAAGTAAGTTATTTCTGGCTGCAGCTGAATCAAATCATTGTTGCATCATGACCATGGGCTGGTGGAATTGGTTTCCATGTCTTTCATTTGATTTCACCATAAACCAGCACCACGAACGATGGGCCTGTAGCAGCCTGAGGTTCAGCGGTTTGCGGTTTAATGAACCAACAAGTTTCCAGTTACCAGCCCTGAGCCTTTAACACCACACCACCAACAGAGTTGCATTGTTGCATCATACGCCTTAGACTGAAACCTCAGCTGTTACTCAAGGCCAAGATGCACAAGTTTAAACAATAAATGGAAGTATGGATTATACTGTACCTTAGTGAATACAGTAGTGAACAATACTACTATTGGGGTAAGATGAGCCATATTCCAGGCACAGTCATCTCGTCTTAAGGTCTGATATTAAATACATCTGATATTATTTTCAATGTTTTTAATGAAAAAAGAATAAAGAATTTTATTTTATGAATTGTGTACCAGTGGTTATTTTAAAGTTTGTTTTCATGAAAAAAAAATTAAAAGCATAGTGCTAAATCATGTTTATTTTATTATTAATGATATACTCCTTTATTTTAATAATCTTAATAAATCAATTTTTTTGGTTTTATCATAAATTGTATATCCATTTGAATATTTTATGAATTGTTAATGTAATATTAAACCATCAATAAATAATTTTTATTCATTAAAAATTCTTCTAATAACTATGCATTGCTTTTTAATACTTTTATGAAAGTGTTATTAATGTAATAGTAAATTGCATTTTCTTTTTCTTTTATTATACATTATGCATCCCTTTAAATTTGCATAAAGCATGATTCATGTAAGACTTAATTGTGTTTTTATTTTATTATAATATTGTACTATTTGTTAATTTCTTTTGTAAATAATTATGCATTCCTTTTAATATTTAAATTAAATGTTAGGTAATACTAAATAATGCAATTATTTAACTTTATTTTGATAAGTTATCAAACTTATAATTAATGCAAAGCTAATTTGTTCCTTTTTTATCATTTTATTATTTGTATCTTTATCTTTGAGTAATTTTACATTTTTGCATTCATTTTTATATTCTTTGTTATTAAAGCAATGCTAAACCATGTTTTTATTTTAATCATAAATTATGCATATCATAATCCAATCGGAAAATGTTGAGGATGACTGCTAGACCTGCCAGCACATAAACATAAAAAATATTGAGTTTACCTTTAAAGCTATAACGGGGGCATCTTACCCCCTGTGGCATCTTGGCCTGTCTAACCCTATTTTGTTTCCAGTTCCTTCACCTCCATTTAGCTCTTTTTATAATCTGACCCAAGCAGCATCACTGAAATTGGCTTAAGAGAGAAGCTAATGAGCAGAAGTAGAGATCGACTCCTAAGATAATCTGACTGAAGCCCAGAGAGGTGGAACGCTTAGGGCTCTTGATTCTCCACTTGGGTTTGAAAGAAGAGCTCCAAAGACTTTCTTATCGTGTTTGACAGCCCTTTGTTCTGAAGTGAGGAGAGGAGAAATCAAAACGAGGGAGAGGAGAAAAGAAGGTTTGACCTCAGAAAAAGCAGAGCACCACATTAGCAAGCGCTAGAAAAACTTGGGACTGAGAAAACAAGGGTTTATGTCACCCAATTATTATCTTCTCTCACATTACCACCTCATTTTACATCTCCCGTTTTGTCCTATTGGTTAAATTGGCTAAAGGTATGGGGTATGAAATATAACCCTTATCTTTACCCCCTTTGTCACCTCTAGTCTTCTCATTCAGTTTGCTTTAGTACTGCCAGTGCCATATTTGTAGTGGCTTCAGTCCCTGTTTAATAATTTTTTCTCTTTCTGTCTACATGTGGTGAAATTGTATTTCCCTTATGTGCCTACTGAACCAGAAAACCCGTGTTATTCGGCTTCGGCAGACTGTTGTACGACTGTTTATGTTGTGATTATGCCATCCTCCTGCCCTGTGCCATCTTCACATAACCCAATGTCACTTTCTCCCTCCCTCACTCTCGCCCGCTTGTTCTTTTTCCCGACATAATTTACCTGCCACTCAGGGTGAAACTGATTTTTCTGACCTGTGGCTTATTGTGGGATGCATTAGTGATAAAGTGTGTATGGATTAGCTTCATACTCCTCTGTTGAAGGTGACCTGTGTGCTAGCAAGGAGGAAATAACCTTTAGGGCCCTATTTTAACGATCTGAAACGCAAGTGTCAAAGCGCGAAGCGCAAGTAACTTTGTGGGCTGGTCTCGGGGCTGTTGCTATTTTCCCGGCGGGATAAATGGCTCTTGCGCCCGGCGCAAATCTAAAATGGGTTGGTCTGAAGTAGCTTCATTATTCATAGGTGTGGTTTGGGCGTAACGTGAAATAAACCAATCAGAGCGTCATCCAACATTCCCTTTAAAAGCAGGTGCGCAAGTTCCATTATGGATTGCTATTATTATGGCGTATTTACCAGGCGCACGCCAGGAGCGGTTCACAGACAAGGAGACTGATGTTCTTGTAAGAGCAGTGAAAGACAGAGAAGTTGTGTTGTATGGGGATGGGAGAAACCCACCCAAAATAGCGTCGGTTAAACAGGCGTGGGAGGAAATAGCCACAATTTGTCAGATGTCCTTATATACATATGTCTTGCCACTATTGGGCAAACAGGTCTGATCCTTAATTACTACAATTAGCCTGAATAATTTGTAAGCTAGATTTATGCCTATTTTTTCACATCTTCGTGGCACACCACAATGATTTCCGTCATCTCATGTGTTAATATTTTTTTAGTGTAACAATTTATGATTTGCAAAAATAACTGTTCTGCATCTGTGTAGATTACATGAGCAAAGTGTATGCGCGTTGTGCACGCTATACATTATGGTCAAGCATGCGCCCTTAAAATAGCAAAATGAACAACGCGCAATTATTTAATGGAACAGCAAAATAGCACCAGGGATTGTTTGCGCCGGAACACGCCTCCTTTTTTGCGCTGAACCGCCCAGGGAGCGCAAGTTCATTCACTATTTTAGCGACGTGCTTCTGTGGAGGGAAAAGCACGCTTTGCACGGGTGCAAAATAGGAATGACACATGCGTCGGTGTACAAAGTCAATTGCGCTGGGTGCAACATAGGGCCCTTAATGTTTTAAGCTCGTTCAAGTTTTCTCTTTTGAATGATCCTGGGAACCATTGTGGCATTTAGTGAATTTATTTACTACATTATAACAGACTTACAAGGTCACTAAGCTCATGAAAGCAATATTTTCAACTTGCTGTGTAAATTTATTTTCATTAATAGATCAATGGATGAATGTCTTAAAATGGTACATATACTAGTCAGTAACCCCAAAATCAATTGGAAGAAAAAGAATGTATTTTGTTCAGAAGATAGGTTGAATAATGCACTTTTGCTTAGTTTTTCTTTAAACTTAAAGAACAATAGGATGAATCATAGTAATATGTAGGATTAATCTCGTAAAATGTATGGGCCTCAAAATAAAATAAAAAAATACATGTTTGTTTGTTTTACACTATCTATTTCCATGACAATGAAGTATATTTTTCAGTTTTTTATTTTTATGTAAATTTGAGTTAGCTTTAGTAATTTTGTTGTCTGACATAACATCAGTGCATTTGATTGGTTCTTTTTGTATAAGCAGCCAATGGCCTCGCTGCTCAACATTCAAATAATTGGCTCATTAAACCCTCCAACTTCCCCAGCTCCACCTGTATAGATCTGATACATTCATTCATCAGTTATTTTAATAAATTGATTAATTTAAACTAAATTTAAATGAGAAACATTAAGCAACTAGCTTAATATATATATATATATACAGTGTTGGGTATAGTTACTTTGGAAAGTAGTTAGTTAAGTTACAACGTTACCATCAATTAAAAGTAATTAGTTACGATACAGCGTTACCTATTCATAAAAGTAACGCGTTAGAGTACTCATGCGTTACCAAAAATTAAAAGCAGTTCGCATCGGCTCACACATGACAGACACAGCCCCCGGCCCCTTTAAATGCACCTAAAAGTCGTGACTCCCGACAATGAATAACGTCAGTCATCCGACTAAATTAACACTGCAGGATAACAATAACAGGAAAGACAGTCAGCAATCGGCTATTCCACATGGCGTTTTATTTATTTATTATCACAGAACATATTATTAATCAAAATTCGCACCTTACGTTACCCAGCCCGGGTAGCCTAGGCTACTTATGAGCACCACAAGATAACTCCTGATTTTTCTTTAACTTTACATAATGCAGTTATCAAAGTACAAGTATGCTTACTTGTAAACACAACCTTAAACAGGCTTGCAGATTTAAATCCATTTAGAAATGATGAACAACCAGCCAGCCAACGATCTAACAGAAATTAACAGCTGCCTGTCAAACAAAAATGATAACAAACCGACCGAATTAAATCCTTCACTGCCACACAGGCAAATGACAAATCGCTTAATAGGCGAACTAATTATTATTAAAGTGTCACTCACAGTCAGAAGCCTAAATTCGCTGTAACACAGTCCTCTTACATTTACTCTTCAAAGTAGTGATTAAAACGTAGCAGAAGCAGATTTTCGAAACGTTTGTCCGACAGTCGATTTCTTTTTCGTTGACAAATTGAAAATGATCTGCGTACTTCCATAAACCAAACGCGGTCCTCTCTGCCATCTTGCCGGGAGTTCGAAAAAAAAAAAAAGCCCACACACACACACAGGGTCAGGCACAGGGCACAGACGCATCACAGCCATTGACTTTACGATCACAGAGCTTCGGCTCCGCTGATACATCCGCAGGTGGCACAGTAGACCTAGGCATACTGTCTGACAAAAAGCAGGCTGCAGTCGGGTTTTTCCTTTCCTTAAAATAACGGACTACTTTTTTAAAAAAAATAACGAAGTTACTGATTACTTACGCACGAAACTAACGCGTTAAGTTACAAATTTCAGGAAAAAAGTAATTAGAGTACTCTAACGCGTTACTTTGTAACGCGTTACCCACAACACTGTATATATATATATATATATATATATATATATATATATATATATATATATATATATATATATATATATATTTCAAGTAATTCATTTTTTAATGGATTAAATTTTAGTTTCATGGATTTCTCTATGCATAATGTCATATTTTATATATATATTATTTATTTGAGAGATTCAATTTGTATTATTTGCAAGAAAAACACATCTTTAGTATCATCTGATGTGCAGTCATTAAACATTTTTTTCATACAGAGAGACATTTCTGTAGGGAAAACACATTTGCCTTTATACTTACACTGATTAGCTTGCAGTAACGGATGGCGATGATATTAGTATTGAATATCTATATAACCTTCCCACTATAGATTGTCAGTAGATCAGCATGTTATATTAATTAAGCTTCCTGAATTTTGAGCACTCACTGGGGGGGCTAGCTGTTAAACTGCATCGTAACCAGTGTCGCATTGACCAGTCACATGGCCACTGAGGAGTTAATGCATATGTCAGCAAACTGAGCCGCGATCGATCGAGCGCTACTCGATATCTGTAGGTTTTTTTTTTTCTCTCTCTCTCTCTCTTTTCCATCATCTTAACATCACTATCTGTCTGTGTCTCCTGCAGAAGGGCTGGCTGAATTTCTCCATTGCTTAATCTTGTCTGCTTTCAAAGGAAAACCGGCTTCCCATAAACAGCCTGAATCATCACCATGGTCTTAGAAATAACGTCTTTTTTGGAAACCTTTAGCACAGAGGTTAGGTGATTTTCACCTAGATTAGACCTCACCGGTGACGTGAGTTATACCACTGGTGTGCAAGTGTGTAAATCTAAAACTTGAGCTTTGCAGTAGAGCTGCTTTCTCTGCAAGTCCAACAGCCGCTGAGAAAAGAAAGATGTAAATAAGCTCTGTTAATTAGCCCTTGCTCTCAGCTCCCTCTGGGCTCCAGAACACAACTCGTGCTCAAATAAGGTCTTTATCAGTCCGACGGCCCCTCCATACGGCAACACTTAACAACTGTGCTAACTTATGCATATGCAATGCAAACTTAGTGGGTTCTGTGAACGGTTTGAGTAAGTTTTACATGGAGAACTTTGGGTTCGTGTCTAGTCCTGGACGGTAATTTGTAAAAATGTTGAAATAATAAAATTTTCTGCATGTATTTGAATACATATAAAGGAAAACAGTAATATTTTGAAGCTTTATTAAATGTATTGAATTTTAATGCATTTTAAAATGTAGTTAATTCCTGTGATATTGAAGCTGAATATTCAGCATCATTACTCCAGGTGTCAGTGTCACATGATCCTTAAAAAATCATTCTAATATGCTGATTTTGTGCTCAAGACAGATATATATATATATATATATATATATATATATATATATTTTTTTTTATGCTGTTATTGTTCATTAGTTCATGGTACCGGATTTATTACATGTAAACAAATTAATCATTGCAAAATATTCTTGAGTTTTGGTTCCCTGCAGCTGTCGCCTCTGGCTAGCTTAGTTGGGGACACTTAATTTACAGCTATGTCGTCAATCTTGGATCTTAAAAGACACTTCTTTCCCTCACAGTGTAGTTTTCATTTGCGTCAAATGAAATGCCATCTTCTCTGACTCAGGTAGACTGTGGTATAACAGGGTTTGTACATTCACGTGTCTGTGTGTCGTCAATTCAGTTTCTTTTCCAAACATGGTAACAGAGTCTCAGTCCCAGGTGATCTTCTGTCTGCAGTGTCGTTCTCTCTCTCACTATTTGGTAACACGTGTTAAATATTCATGCGCTGTTTTGTGTTGTAAGTAGAATCTTTTATCTACGTCTTTCTCTCTTTTCTGTTTGTGCACCTGTCTCAGAGGGAGACGGTCTGTGAAAATAGACAATGAAAAGAGGCTCACACTCAGTCATTAAACACTTCAGTTCTGATCTGATGCTTTAAGGTTGGTTCAGTCAGGTCACGGGAGCAGAGATTTTATGCCAAAGGTATATTAGATGTCTTAAAAACCATGATATTACCAATGTGAAAAAGGGGGATTTTAGCTTCAGATTCAAACAGATTCAAAGCTTTCTTCTGTTCGGTAAATTGACCTTTCTGACAGTCATAAAAACCACATTCTTTTTATGTTGCAGTTTTAGGGTAACATACTTTTAAAGGAATAGTTTACCTCAGGAAAAAAATAATAATAAAAAAGTCTGCAGACAAACCTTTTAGGCTGACTGCCTGGCAGTCTGTTTGTCTGTGGATCTATCAAACTGTTTGTGTCGGTCTGTTTGTCTGTTGCTTTGTATGACACTCATTATATATCCATGTGTCTATCAATATATTTATCTATCAGGCTGACTATTTGATAGTCTGTCTGTGGGCCTGTCTGTCTGTCTATGGGTCTGTCTATCTTTAAATCACTTTGTCTGATTATCTGTCAGTCATTCTGTCTGTCTGCCACTTTATTCATGTATATTTATGTGGTTAGTCAGTTGGTCTGTCTGTCGGTTGGTCAGTCATTCTGGCTGTCTTTCGCTCAGTTTATCTTTCTATCTGTCTATCAACATATCTATCAGGCCAACTATCTGACAGTCTGTCTGTCTGTCTTTTTATCGGTCGATGCTTGGGTCTCTGTTGGTCAGTCAACGAGTGGGTCTCTCTGTGTCGTTCTGTCTCTCTGTTGGTCAGTCAGTGGGTGGATCTGTCTGTCTGTCATTCTGTCTGTCAGTCAGTCGATGAGTGTGTCTGTCTGTCTGTTATTATGTCTCTCTGTTAGTCAGTCGATGGGTGCATATGTCTGTCAACCTGTCTGTCTGTTGATCAGTCAGTGAGTGGGTCTGTCTGTCATTCTGGCTGTCTGTTGGTCAGTCAATGGGTGGGTTTGTCTGTCATTTTGGCTGTCTGTTGGACAGTCGATGGGTGGATCTGTCTGTCTGTGGGCCTGTCTGTCCGTCGGTCAGTCGATGAGTGGGTCTGTCTGTCTGTTATTATGTCTCTCTGTTAGTCAGTCGATGGGTGCATATGTCTGTCGACCTGTCTGTCTGTTGATCAGTCAGTGAGTGGGTCTGTCTGTCATTCTGGCTGTCTGTTGGTCAGTCGATGGGTGGATCTGTCTGTCTGTGGGCCTGTATATCTGTTGGTCAGTGGATGGGTCGGTCTGCTGGTCTAACTTTTGGTCTGTCAGTCAGTCAACGGGTGGATCTCTCTGTCATTCATTCTGTCTGTTGGTCAGTCGATTGTTGGATCTGTCTGTGTCTTGTTCTGTTTGTTAGTCAGTAAATGGGTGGATCTCTGTGTCTGTCATTAATTCTGTCTGTTGGTCAGTTGATCACTGGATCTGTCTGTGTCTTGTTCTGTCTGTCAGTCAGGACAGGGCCTGTCTGTCTGTTTGTAACTGTCTGTCTATTAGTCATTTGATGGGTGTGTCTGTCTGTATGTCATTCTGTCTGATGGTTAGTCGATGGGTGGGCTATCTGTATGTTGTTCAGTCTGTCTGTTGGTCAGTCGATGTAATTCATGAAATTCATTCTGTCTATCTGCATCTGATTTAATTTGAAAATGCCTGTACAGTTCTATTGTTTATCCTCATGCTGTCACTCTGTTTTGGTTTAGTTGTTTATATACAGTCATGTAATGTTGTCCACATTGGATAATTGCTTTTAACAGGCTTTCTTTTTAGGTATCATTTCTATTTTTGTGGTCACGTCTGTTGTTGTTTAAGTGTTAAAGATAGCAGGAGATGGATAGGAGAGAGAAGAGTTGGATGTTTTCCCAGACAGTGGGTTTGTTGTGCAGTCTGAAGATAGATGCGTTTGGCATGGTGATGACTCTGGGAGGAATTGTCTGTCGCAGGGCGGTAGGGACACATTCAACAGTCGTAATCACCACAGAGATCACTCCTGATCCATCAGCAAAACAATACAAACTGCCCAGTTTCCAAGTATCAGCAATTTCTCTTTGACATGTTTTCTGACATGTCAAACAACAGGACAGATGATTCTGAGTAAAAGATCCGACTCCTGTCATTCGATGAGATGTACTGCTGGACATCTTCCATCATGACCATCCTCCAATATATGCCACCTAAACTAGGAAAACAGAAGATCAAATTTCTGCTTTCACTCTGTTCTATCTCTTTCAATTCTTTTTCTATGACATTCAAAGTCAACCTGAAATCAAAGTGGACTCAACTTTATTTACTTTATTAATATGTCTTGGTCTTATTGTGAAAAGTTCACATTATTCCAAAGATGTTTGTCTTTGTAATCCTTCATCAAAATGTAATAACCTGCTCTGACTCTGTAACGACTTTGCACCCAGCCCACCCCCCACTACACACTTTTTTCTCTTTGAATAGTGTAACTCGAAACTAAGTCTTACTACAGAAATAAAATGTTGTGCAAACGTCATGTAATTAAAAAAAAAAAAAAAAAAAAAGTAAAACATCATATAAATATTTGTTATTTAATGTTCCAACCTGTCTGATTTCAGGAAATAATAAATTGGTGCACGTCTACTTCAAGTGCATCTAAGTTGATGATTGCTTCTCATTCTTATCCCCTATTTTTCCTAGAAATCTGTTCTCATTACCATTTAATCACTTTTAAAGAAACCTTGAGGTCGTTTTTTTTATTTTTTAAGAACCCAATTAATTTTAAAAAGCTTTCTACCTATTTGACCAGTTACAGAGGATCTTTAACAAGAATGCATCTTCCCTGGTGCATCGTTCTTCCACCTTACTCCAGGGTCAGCCCCGGCCTTGGCAGACAAGAAATTTAATTGAAATGGAACAGATTTCACTCTCTCTCACTCGGTCTAATTTTATTTCTCGAGGACTTTCCAGCTTAGATCCTATGAACAGATAAAGTCAGGCAAGCAGAACTCTTGGGTCATTTCTTTCCCTTTCTCCATCCCTCCTCAGTTCATTCAGCCACATGATTTTGTTGGTTCCAGTAAGAAAATCATCAGGGTCATTTCTACAGAATTTATTACACCTATCCTTACAGGGGAAAAAAGTCCCAGACATTGATCCTTTAGAAGTCCACCATATCTGAGCCGTATGCATGGTTCAACAGAACGTTGACCTTTACGGCTCAGGATACACGGTGCCGGTGTCAGCACTAATGTCAGCAGATGTCTTACAAATGTACTACACCTTGACATTCAACCCATTCCTGGACCTCGATCGATCAATCGATCGATTGATCTGTCTGTCTGCCTGTCTGCCTGTCTGTCTGTCTGTCTGTCTGTCATTCTGACTTTTGCTCTGTCTGTCTTTTGTTCTGCCTTTCTATCAATCAATCAATCAATCAATCAGTCAGTCTGTCTGTCTGTGTGTCTTTCTTACATTTTATCTGTCTTTCTAACATTTTCTCTTTTTATCTATTTCATGTTCTGTCTGTCTATCTAAATGCCTGTCTGTCACTGTATCTATCCATTCTGTCTGTCTTTTTGTTTATCTAATGTTCTGCCTGAATATATTTCTATCTATCTAACATTTCATCTATCTTTCATTTGATTTGACTGTCTGTCTACTAAAGGTCTATCTGTCTGTCTTTCTATCTACCATTTTATCTACCATTTATATGTCTTTCTAACATTTTGTCTCTGTCTTTGTCTTTCTATAGTTCTGTCTTTCTATCAAACATTTTATCTATCTGTTGTTTTATTTGTCTGTCTTTCTATCTAACACTTATGTCTGTCTTTTTATGTTTAATGGTCTGTCTATCTGTCCTGTAAGTTGTAAAAAAAAAAATTTTGCATTTTATTACTCTTTGAAAAGGTAACTTGTTACTGAAAAATAAACCACTGAACTGCTCTCATGCTACCAAAACATTTTGTTTAGCTGGTAGCTTAGCTACATTTAGTTCCCCGTTGGCATCTCAGTTGGCATTGTTTTGCACAGGCAAGTGCCTCTCTCTTTATCTTCACAATACATATACAACTCTGGTTGCTGCGGCAGTTTTTCTCAGAAACATGCACACACACCGTAACACACTGACAGCAAGACTTGCATTAAATCTTTTATAGCAGGTGCACTGCATTGTGCTGCAGTCATGTGTCTTTGAACTGAAATTCACTGTGGAGATTTACATTAGTAAACTGTCTTTCACACAGCCACCAAGGAGCTGTTGAGAGGATGATAGAGCATTACAATCTGTGTTTGTGTGGGGGTTTTTTTGTGCGTGTGTATGTGATATAGAGACAGCTTGTAATTAATTTTGTTTATTGGCTCACCTTGCCTACTTCTAGATGTAGAGCAAACTAATCTGTTTATATAGCACCAGCCAGTGAAAACACACGCAGAGTCACACACACACACACATACATTTGCAGAAATTATCCTTTCAAAATTAGTAAGGCCCCCAGCAGGACAGCATATACACAATGACCTGTAACCAAATGTTAAGGTGAAATTGACAACAGAGAAATACAACTAAAACTTGTTCACACCCTTTAATGTTGTAAAGTATGTACATTCTGTAATATATAGTGTGTATATATAGTACAGTGCATTTTACTTTGTTAGTTTGTGATTGTTTGTTTACTTATTATTTCTTTGTCTAAATTATGGGAAACGGTCAACAGTTCCCATAAGAAAAACAGTCTAAAAAGCATAATAAATAAGATGAGTGAATTGTTAATGAAAATATAAAGTGGATGTATATACATTAAGGATTAGGGGATTGAAACTTTTCATTAGCTCAGTGGAAAAAACAATAGAAGTACCCAACATCATAGAAAGTGTGTGTGTGTGTGCGCGTGTGTGTGTTCTACTTAGTTCCTCCAAGTTTTATTATTCTATGAAAACGGTTTATGAGCAGTCACTGTCTTCTGTAAACAGTTATTCATTGACTATGATTCCCTTCAAGCCAAGAGCAACAACCCATACATTGCAGATATAGCAAGCTTGTACAGTCTCATTTATAGAAGTGCAAGACCTTTTTTTTCCGTGAATGCTGCTAATGGATTTTTAACACATAAAGCTTCCGTCCACACATACATACATACACACAGCTGTTAGTGCTCAGAGGCCATCTGCTGTGCTTACTGTACACTAGAACAGCAGTTGAATTAGGTTTCTCTAGCCCAACTGTATTCTGTCTTAGTCTTTCATCATAGACACATAGAGATAGAGAGAGAGAGAGAGAGAGAGAGAGAGAGAGAGAGAGAGAGGTCTTAATCTCACTATAAAGCTGACCCTCCTTTACTGCGGCTTTATTCGTATTGACTGGGTCCGTCTGCGCTCTCTCTCTCTGTATCTGCCTCTGAGTCGTGAGAGCTAATTTGTCCTTCATCCTCATTTCTAATAGGAAGCCATTTGGGCCACATAAGGATTCATTATCCTAACAAGTCTTAGAACAGATGGGCTCACATTACCAGGCTAGAGCATTCACCTTGTGAAAGAAAGGAGATGAATAAAGGAGGATAACAAATAATAGGCAAAACTGTGAAAATATTGTGCAGAAAGAGAAACAGAGAAGGAAAGAAAAATAATATTTCCATTAACTGTACACAAGTATGCACATGCAGAGTAGATGCATTTATATGATAAATGATAAAAACATAATTATACATTGTAAAAATAAATATGTTGTTGAAAAAAATATTTTTAATGTATCAATTTCATTTTTTTATGAATATATTATATATTTTATTTAGTAAAAAATATATATTTGTATGTTTTATAAACGTGTATTTTAAAAAAGGTATATAAAATGTATATTGATGTATATTAAATAAATCTGTCCCATGTCCAGCCATGTCAGCATCTGAAAATGTAAATCGGGAATTGTTTAATTTTAAACCGATTTCAGTTTCAGAAGTTCATAAAGCCCTCAGAGACATTGATCACAAAAAGTCAGCAGGTACAGATAATCTGGATCCCTTTCTGTTAAAAGTGGCAGCTGATATTATTGCTGAGCCCATAGCGCATATTTTTAATTTGAGTCTTCTTTCTAACTCCATTCCTAAAAGTTGGAAGGCAGCCTATGTTCTCCCTTTACATAAAGGTGGAGACCCATCAGAATTGAATAATTACCGTCCAATATCAAAACTTTCTGTTTTGTCAAAGATCTTGGAATCATTTGTGAATGTACAGTTAAAACAGTATTTGACTGACAAAAATATTTTAAATAATTTTCAGTCAGGGTTCAGAAGTGGCCATAGCACTATCACTGCTGCTACATTAGTGACAAATGATATTATTGGGGCCTTAGATAAGAAGCAACATTCTGCTGCATTATTTGTTGATCTTTCTAAGGCATTTGATTCGGTTGATCATGGATTGTTATTGACCAAACTACGTTCAATTGGTTTAAGTGAGAAGGCTGTTGCATGGTTCCAGAATTATTTGGTAGATCGTATTCAATGTGTTTATGCTGAGGGTTATAAATCTGATTTTCTTGAGATAACTAAAGGTGTCCCTCAAGGATCAATCTTAGGACCCATTTTGTTTTCAATTTTTATAAATGATTTGGATAGAGATGTTCAAGCCAAATTACATTTATACGCTGATGATACAGTGGTTTACACCCAGGCTTCCACCATTTCAGTAGCAGTGCAGGAACTTCAGACTGCATTTCAGGCATTGCAATACACATTATTGAGTCTAAAATTGGTTTTAAATACACAGAAAACAAAGTTTATGGTCTTCTCAAAAGCTCGAGCACAGCTACTCGACAATTGTGGCATTTTGTCATTAGATGGGAAATCAATTGAAAGAGTGTCTTCATATAAGTACTTGGGGATATGGATAGATGATAAGCTTTCCTTCAATGAACATATTACTGCTTTAGTTAAGAAACTTAAAGTCAAGCTTGGCTTCTATTACAGAAACAAATCTTGCTTTACTTTTAGTGCTAGGAAGAAACTTGTGGAAGCTACTTTTCTGCCTGTAATTGATTATGGAGATATATTGTACATGCATGCTGCATTTTCCATCCTGCGTCATGTAGATTCAGTTTACCATGCATCACTACGATTCATAACAAATACAAAGTCCCTTACCCATCACTGCATTCTTTATGATTTAGTTGGTTGGACATCACTTAAAATTCGTAGACAACAGCACTGGTATATCTTTATTTATAAAGCTATACTTGGCAAATTTCCACTGTACCTCTGTAACCTCCTCTCTGTTTGCTCTGGTACCTATCAGCTACGCTCCTCAAAGTGGTTGCTTTTTAATGTGCCACGAGTTATAACCGAATTGGGAAAAACTGCCTTTTCTTATTTAGCACCTTGGGGGTGGAATAATCTACAAAAAGAGCTAAAGTTAGAAACCCTTATGTCCTTAAATGTATTTTAAAAAAGGTATATAAAGGTATATATATATTGATGTATATTAAGTATATGTGTGTGTGTGTGTGTGTGTGTGTGTGAAGGAAAAAAATAAATAAATATTAAAAACAGTAAATGATGTTTATCCGAAATTGTAACAATGCAAACAGGTTTTCTGTAATGAGTAGGTTTAGGGTTTGGGGATAAAAAATATTGTTTGGACAGTATAAAAATAATAATAGTCTATGGAAAGCCCCCACAATTCATGTGTGTGTGTGTGCATTCATACTAAAATACATATATTTTAAAAATTATATCAATTATTAAATTAGAACAGTTTTCTTTATTATTGATAGATAGATAGATAGATAGATAGATAGATAGATAGATAGATAGATAGATAGATAGATAGATAGATAGATAGATAGATAGATCTGGCTTACTTGGTGTCTAATATACTAATACCCACTGGCACACTTCAATTGCTTGTGAATTGCTACCTTCCACATTTCAGCACTCATCGGTGCACAAAATCAAATATATTTCTGGACTACAGAAAGTAGAATGAAGGGGTAGTTGGGGGGAATGAAAAGATTGCCCAAGAGCGAAGGTGAGTAGCAGCAGGGAGGTAAAGTATAAAAGAAAGAGGTGTAGATCTTTTTCAGGCCTGTATTGACTCTCCTCTCACACAGCTGATCGATATCTCGGGCAGTAAGAGGTGCTTTGTGATTGAGGCTTATGGTATGAATGAGGCTTAGAACGGGTTTGAAGCCACACTTCAGTGAGAGAGCACTGTTAGGAGTATCCCAAATCCCTGCTGTCCGCTCAAATGCTACACGTCCAATAACACTTCAGGGTCACAGGTCAGAATCGGATTTTATTAGCATTAGCATTGTGCTGAGTAGGCCTATGGTGTACACGACAATTAGTGATTGGCTACTTTATTGGTTTCCATTCAATATATACATATAATGATATGCAAAATGATATGCAAAATCATAAAATGTTCCCAGAAGGACTTTACGGTACCAATTTACCAATTTAACATCAAAGTGGTGGCCGGTTCACTTTAAGAGATTTACATGTTCATCCAGTAAATGTGTGATAGGCCCATAAACATGACTAGTGTAAGGCTGACGCATCACATGATGAATAGCTGGCGGTCAGCGCGACTCTTTTGTCGTGGGGTTGTGTCAATAAAAACGGACTCTCTGTGTCAATTTACCAGCCAATCAATCAACGCTCATAAACCATTCTGTCATTTTACTGGGTTTCTCTCTCGCCCCGTTTCTCTCTCTTTTATGTCTACTCTCTGTGTAAATCAAATTTTAACGGCCTATAATAATCACAACAAAATGCTTACATGCGCTTGTACTGTGCCTGTGTAAACAGAGACAGAGCTAGCGCAAATGCTAATGCCTGTGTGATAAGATTCCTCCCTTGTTTTGAGGAAAACAAATGACAGTGGCAAAGTATTTATAATAGTCATCATCAGGCTGATTTATTTTTCTACAGAATCATGAAATGGGAGATAAAGACGGAATAGGAGGAGGATGTTGAGGACAGTTGGGAAATCGGAGTCAGTCCCTCTGTGGCTATTATCAGAAGTCTTGTTTTTCAACTACTCAAGGGTTTTGAATTTATTCCATGAATGCAACAGTCCCGGATAGTTAATATAAAGTCGGGATGAAGATAAGGGAGTGCTTTAAGCTTAGCACATTCATGCTCATCTTCCTTCCCCGTCCTATGAGAAGCTGAAGTGTTTTGCCAGAAACAGCGCCTGGTTTGTGTAACCATGGCAGCAATAGCTGAGGGGATATTCCTCAAAGGGTTTGAGAAAATGAGGTTTGTGTCGTTTAATGTAATCTCTGCAGTCTTTTGTTAACGTGTGAATGTTTAATGGCCGATGGAGGGCCTGTCATCTGTTTGAAAGCAGAACATGGAGATTGTGTGCGCGACAAACATCCTACGTCCCACTTCACTCATTGCTGGTTTTTTATCATATGTTCTTTTGGTTTTGAGAGCCTACACTTATGGGCCCACAGATGAGGGAACTCTCCAGCTCTTCAATTTTATATCAGGCTTGTGAATATAAACCTGTATATGGGGAATACAGTAACTAACTAAAAGTAGCAAGACTAATATAATTTTTCAGTAGCTTTAAAGAATAACTCACCTAAAAATGAAAGTTCTGTCATCATTTACTGACCCTCAAGTTTCTCCTGTATAACACAAAAGAAGATACTTTGAAGCTGTTAACCAGTGTATATGGAAAAAAGGTAATAGCTACTCTCAGCTGTTCCCTTACAAACATTTTTTATGTAGGGCACTATGAAATCCGTTTTATTTTTTCGGAATTCCATTTATTTATTTATTTTTTTGTTCAAATTCAAATTTCTAGTCTGTTTTAATGGTTATATTAAATGTTATTAAGTTTAATTTTTTTTTTTTTTTTTTTATCATGAAACTAACAACATTAAACAGCAATTTACTAAAAGTTTTTTTTTCTTACAAAGTATTTGTTAGGCCCTACTTAAAAAAAAAAAAAAAAAAAAAAATCTGATTCAGTTTTGCTTTGGCCAAATTCACATTTTAATGGATTCATTCATGATTCATTAAAAATCAAAACCATCTCTTATTGATTTTATGAAAATATATATGTCTAAAATCTCATTTTATAAAATAAATTTAAATGTAATCAGCATCATATCATCTTATGTAACATAACATACAAAAGTATGCATTTGAAAACAAACATGCACTGAGACCTTAGAGACCAGTGTAAAAATTGGCTTGAGAAGAGGTTTGTGGTTTACAAATGTGCACAAAAATTCAAGAGCACAATCTGGCTGTTGAAAGCATCTGTACTGTATGTGTGTGTGAAACTAGCTGCTAAGGCAATTTGCCGAGAGGTGTGCGTCCCCTGGAGTGGAGGTGGAAGTGAGTGCAGAGAGAAGAAAGATCTGTTCTGGTCTCCCACCGAGTGGACCGACCTCCAGCGCACATCCACATACTTATACCTTGACACAAACATAATGCAATCCACAAATAGAGAGCGACCGAGAACGCAGAGAAGAAAAGAACAGTGAAGAATGGAGTGTGTCTGGAGGAGATGAGGAACAGTGTCTTTTCTACTTCCTGACTTTGATGCCACGCACCATTGTGGTTCCTCACCTCATGAATATTAATAAGTTGCTTCCTCGCCATAGGTGCATTTCTCTTCTTCTCTTTTGGCTCCACCCCTTCAGATCCTTTTATGTAGACCTGATAAAAGAAAGAAAGGATTGTCTTTTGGGAGCAAAGAATAGACACTCACAAAGCATTGCCATCTAGTTCCCTGAACAGCCAAAATGAAAAAGTCCCTTTCAGATGACCTTGTAAAGTATTTTATAAGAGTGTAAGTGGTGTTTGCTTGATTTTTTTATTGTTGTTTGGCACTTTACTTACTAGGAACATTGTAAAAGTCCAATGAAATGTAACTGGACAGATATTTTCTTCTGTACTGGTAACCCAAGTGTAAGGTTTATAAAAAAGGGGGGAAATGTTGGGCAAAGACTTTGTTCTATCGATTGATGATTGGCTTTTGAGGTGAAATGGTAAGAGTTTGAGAAGTTCTGCATACATCTGTTGTTTTCACTGGGAGGTTTAGGTTGATTAAACATTACAAGGAAAAAATATTAAAAAAGTTAAATGTATAAACAGATGAACTGATTACATTAAGATCTACTACATAACAGGGATGTCCAAACCTGTTCCTGGAGGGCCACTGTCCTGCAGGGTTTCGCTCCATCCCTAATTAAACACACCTGAACCACAGTAATAAAGGTCTTCATACTCACTAGAAACTTCCAGGGAGTGTGTTGGAGCTGGTTGAAACTAAACTCTGCAGCACATTGGACACCCATGATCTGTAACATATGGAGCCGCAAAAAGAGAGGTCTCCAAATCTGCTCCTGGAGAGCTACCATCCTGCAGACTTCATTTCCAACCCTGCTCCAACACACTGGCCTGTAATTGTCAAGTAGCCCTGAACTCCTTGATTAGCTGGTTCCGGTTTGTTTGATTGGGGTTGGAGCTGAAATCTGCAGGACAGTAACTTTCCAGGATGAGAAGAAAAAGAAACTGCAAAATACTTGCATTCCCTCAAAAAACTTCAAGTTTCCTCCCTAAACTTTTGTGATGGAGATAAAATGAGGCGAGAGAAAATACTATATCGCATGTATTGTGTTTCTCAGCTGATGCAACAGTTTTGTGAGAGAACTAATTTTTTGAGAGCAATCATAAAGTTTCTCCTTTTCCTCTTTGGGGAACTCGATTGCATGCATTTAGAAAATGGGTACATCATTATTTTTGCTTTTTTCCTACAAGCATTTCCTATCTCTCACATTGTCTCTTCCTGTGACTGTTGTTGGCCAGTGTTATTGTGAGACCCCGTGACGCTGCAGGCTTTGGAACAGCTGCGGAGCCGGCAGGCTTTTTGGGTTGAGTCCTGCTACTGTTTCTTGAAAACTGCATCAGACAGTGCGTAGGCACTCCTGTCTTCTCTCCTCCTCTCTTCTCTAACTCTCCTTAGCTATTCCTTCTCTATTCCTTAAGAGTACCAGATGCAAAGAAACAAGCCAGCTTTCATCTTAGGCTCTCAAAAAGCCTTTCATCCTGGTATGAATTTATGTGCGTGTGACAGAGAGATATATATACTTGATGTTTCTGAGCCATTTTCATCAATTTGCAATTGTCATCATCAACGCTGTTACTTACGGAGAATTCTGGATGAGAGAGACGTCAGACGAGCACCCACAATCATCTCTTACATTTTAGAAGGACAATTTTCATTATCATGAGAGTGCTTACCATCTTCGCACACACACAGATACACACTCCTGCAGTCGAGGGCTACTCAGAAACCTTTGTGTTTCAAAAAATTACCTGCTTTGCCTGAAAGCATTGTGGGTAATTTCTGTTATTGTCTCTCACTTGCTATTTTCCCTGTTTATCTCTCCCTTCTTGTTTTTTTTTGTGAATGCAGGAGTGTGTCTGCTGAAGCAGAGATGAAGGGTGATCAGTCCACAGGCACGTCGCCGGTAAAATAACGGCAGATAAGAGGGTTCTGATGAAAGGTGCTGGACTGGGTCCTGCTGTCTTTGGTGTAGAGTGCTGTCAGGGTCTCTGGGGGGCCTCGCTTTGGGTTTTATCGCCTTGCTGGAAAGTGGAAACAGCAGGAAGAAGTATCTCACTCCAAACGGAATGCCTGTGCAAGGAAATGAAACTTTTCTGCATATGTTGATGTTGATTCACATTAGGAGAAAGGTGGCTCTGGGACATCATGCACTTTGTAAATGTGATGCTGTGCGATTTTTTTTACGTTAATTGTATTCTGTAATCGCAGAATAATTTTTTTTTTTGCTTTGCAGCTCTGTGAGTTTTGATTTCAAATGTGTGTGTGCCTTATGTTCTCCTGTGGACTTGAAATAAGCCTGATTTGGGGTGTAAAGCAATTACCCAGAACACCCTGAAAGCCACACAGCAACTTGCAGAAAATAACTTTGAGGCAGCTTTCCTGTTGCTTTATATAAGTTCTATGTCATTGCTGTTTTCCCCCGTTCTCCACTGGGGCCTTGGGAACCCATGCAAGACAAATTTTATTATTTTATTTCTGTTAAGATTGTCCCAAGAGGATATTTAAACCTGAAATCACATATAGACTTAAGGCGTATAACTTTGGTCAGTAACCAACCACACACATCACCTAAAAAAATTTAGAATATTTAAGCAATACCTTGAAACCACAATGAAAAGTTTCACAGGACTTTCCAATTTATTTTCTTCATAAAATCTAGTTATCTCTTTTTGCTGTATATTATAACTGTAGGTTTAGTTAGAGATGCTTGCTATCTCTTCTTTTGCCTGTTCTCCATTGGGGCCTTAGGAACCCATGTAAGACTACCCCCCCCCCCATTAAGATAGTAAAACCTGAAATCACCTATAGACATGGGGTTTGGGTCAATAATCATTCACCCAGTTCACCTTAAAAACACTTTAAAACATTTAGAATGTCTCAGCAATACCATAGCAATACCATGAAATTTGACTGGATTTCCCCACTTCTTTCCTTCAGAAAATATCAAATGTACTTCTTTCTTGTTGCTGTATATAATAGCTGTAGGTTCAGTTAGAGAGCCTTGTCATCTTTTCTTTTGCCTGTTCACCACTGGGACCTTGGGAGCCCGTGTAAGACTGAAGGAAATGAATTATATTCTGACCTCTCTGTCTTCCTCCTCTCTCGTCTTACTCTCTCTTGTCTTATGGTGCTAGAATAAAGCATAAAGTTTGAGTTGTGGAGGGTTCTGCGATGGGGCTCTGGAGAGCTGAGCTGGCCCGATTCAGACATGCCACCCAGGGATCATAAATCTGCTCCTTGCGTCAGTGCGGCGATCAGCTTTGGGCCCCTTTAGTTTCTCCCACTGTGTAGATATGCAGGGAGTGGAGACGGAGAACAGGTTTATTGCCTGCCTTATGGAGATTAGCTACATCCCAAATGAGTCACTTATCCTATGCCTGACACTTTAGTGAAGATAAGCACTCTGTCTAGGGGACAGCAGCATTTGCACACTTTGATTTCACCGTAGCACTGCAGAGAAAAACAGTCACAAACAGATTTTTACTGATGTTTACAGATTCCTCTGTGTAGTCTTCCATTGTTGTGTGTTGTTTTTGTCACACTTTTTTGGTAAATTGATGTGAAAGGTGCATACATTGGCATTAATAAATGTTAGTTAATACGAAATCAAAATTGAGCCAATTTTGTTCTCGATGCGCATTCATGGTCTTATTATGAACTATTGTGTACTACTTTTCTAATTAGATGACATCATCAAGTCCTGCCCCTCCTCTCTAAATATTTTACTTCATTATGGTGTGCCACACCTACATTTAATTGTACAAAATTATTGTACTAAAGTTGTACGAAATACATAAAATTATGCAAGTAAACTGGGTTAACCACTGCATGAGTGGAACTTCACTGAAAACTTTATTTATATATATATACATATAGTTTTATATATACCTTAAAAAACACAACAAATTCCTCATGTGTTTGCCACATCTGTTGAATAAAGCTAATTCTGATTCTGTTAAGAAACAACGTCTCAACTTTCAAATTATGTAAACATTTATTTCAGGAAATTCAAACATGAATGGCTCCTAAGTGTTTTGTTGTTGGATGTAATAATGAACATCACAGTCGCCATTTACTCCCTACATTTGAGCTGCTGAAGACGCAGTGGAAAACTTTTTAGTTTTTGAAGGGAATGCACGAATCCCCAATCTGCATAAATGCATCTGTTCACACACCCTTCACCTACAGAAGAAGTGATTATAAGTATTTTTTTTTAATGAATCTTTGAAAATCGTCTTTCCTAATAACGTTATGGTCAGCAAGTTTCACTATGAATGCGGCTAAAGTTTACCATCTCTCAGAGAGCGGCTCAGAAGAGAGGGGCGGGGCAAGCAGAGCTCATTTGCATTTAAAGCAGCATGCAACACTATGGCTTGCTCTGAAAAGAGCTGTTTTTGACAGGGTAAAAAGCGTGTTGTTTTACACTACCATTGAGAAATTTTAAACTAAGTATGTATTAGACTTTTCATTATGACCCTGAAGAATCAACAACTTTATCCAATCCCATTTCCCCTTTAAAATAAACAGTAATTGAATTTATGTTTGGGCTCTGTTATTAGTTGTAACCTTATAGTAACGTAAAAGGGCTCCCTACAGTTTAGTGTTATAATATTTTATCCTTACGAACATTTTTATTGAATTAGTTTGTTTCATCAGTAGCGCCACAGCTATCTTTCTTCTATCCAAATGAAAAAGTTACCCACTACTGGGAAATTACATTTACGAAAACATACATGTAGAAAATCCTAACCTCTCACTCAACCTTACCGCACTTTCTCCAAGCCTCTCGATAAATGAAAAGACCTTTTCTCTCTGCTCAGCACTGATGGAGAGATACGCTTGTAGCTGCAGACCAGGATATAAAACTGGCAATCCTCGCTCGCGCTCATAACTGTAAAACCTATGAAAATGGAGGATCAGAGCTAATCTCCTCCACCCACTAATAGCGCTGTGTTTGATTGGATAATCTGTCAAGCGACAGATAAGCTCAGCTCTTTCTCTGACTGGGAAGAGAGGATGTGAGACAGCTCATAATTCCCACCCAGAGCAAAAAAAGTCACTCCTTAACTCTACTCCACACTGGCTTATTTCCCTCGGTTTGATGGGTTACGACTTAAAGAGCCATAAAATTAGCATATTTGCCTTTGTTTTTATCTGTTTTTGAGGTAAACCATAACATATAAATTGCATAAGCATGCTGTTCAAGCCCAAGGTTTTACAAAAATGAATTTAAGGTTTAAAAGGATACTATTCAGAAGTATTTGAATGCTTTCTAGTTGTTGTGATATATGTAGTTAATAGTTAACTAGCTATAGTTATCCAAAAAATAACACAAAAACAGATATTTTGAAGAATATTTGCACTATTTTGTCCATCTAATGAAAGTTAACAAGGTCCAAAAGAACCCCTTTGAAACCAGTTGAATTTTACAGATGGAGATAAAAAGCACCAAAACGTTTTTCTAAATATCTTCTTTTGTGTTCCAATGAAAAAAGTCATACATGATTTTCATGACTGATATGAGAGTGAGTAAATGATGACAAATTATTAATTTATCCTTTAAAGTGTGCAAATATTTTTATGCATATAGGAAATGTGCATTTCTGGAAGTCTACCACTTTCCCAATCCTGTCAGGTTGGCCTTGTTAGTGTGGCTTCTGTCTGAGCAATCAGGGCTTATTGTTGGAAGGGGCTGAACGTGAGCACCTGCTCTTAACCTGGCTGGAATATAAATGAGGGATTAACATAGCCGTTCAAGTGGCTTCTGTTCTCCTGATATCCCCAGTTGTGTCTTCCACGAAAGGCCCAGTCTGCTCTCGCGGGAGTGAAACCCACCTGCTCGCTGTCTGCTCTGGTTTTTGGCTCCTGGCCAGTCAGTCACGTCGGGAGAACAGGAGCTATGTGCTAATGTCTCCTCGACAGATTCCCCCGTAGAAGATCATTTGGGGTTTGTTCACGCAGTGGGAAGACAGGAAGGGTGGGAGAAAAGAATGATGGAAGACACTGAAAAAGGCAGAAAAATGGAAGAAAGAGACCTGAATGGAAGAACAACTAATGAAATGAAAGCGAGAGAACAACCAAAAATTAACGAATAAATGAAAGAAAATTGAGTTAACATTAAAAACATTACAATATTAAATGTGATTGTTTTATGTAATTTCTTTATTTTTCTTAAATGTTTAATGTATTTATTGTTGTCTTATTATTATATTTTAATGTGATGTAATGGACTGTATTTTGAATAATAATAAAAATGATAATAAATGATTAGAATAATGAACAAACAAACAAGAATGCACAGACCAATGAAAGTAACTGTATCTATACAGTGTATTTATACTTATATATATGTGTGTGTGTGTGTGTGTGTGTTTGTATATGTATAAAGTATGTATACATGTATTTAATTATACCAAAACATATATAATTTCATGTATTAAATAATAATAATAATAATAATAATAATAATAATAACACATTAAATTATTAAAATAATTAACAAATAGTAATTAATCAATGAAAGATATCAAAGCATTTTTTAAATAGTATGTTTTCAATAATAGTAAAACGTATTATTATTATTATTATTAATATTATTATTATACAAATGCATTTATTACAAACACTTTACATTATTATTTTATTACATTTAAAAATCAATTACAGAAAACACTTTACATCGTATGATGTTCTTCAGGGAAACCCTGCAAAGGATCTCTGTTTGTACCCCTGATTGGGTTTTTGGGCTTAAATTAATTTTAGGCTTTTTATTAAATTATGTTACTGTGGACTTTTAATTGAGATACAGAACAAGAGATATAATTAACTACAGAACAGAAGGAAGAAATGTGAGCTTTCATGGCGTCTTTCTTCTCATCGTATTTATAAAACAAGACACACAAATAATAAATAACTTCAGGTTTAATCACTTGTCGCTGTGCTGGTCTCAAGAAATTAATTTTAGGCTTTTTATTAAATAATGTTCCTGTGGGTGTTTAATGGAGAAGCAGAACAATTAAACACAGAACAGGAGGAACAAATGTAGCATGTTCATACAAATGACTAAATTTACATTAAGTATCCGCTCGATTCTCGATGACCCTTAGATCATATCTGCCATCGTTTTGATCACTCATAATGGCACAGTGTTCATAGTTAGTTCACTAATTAGGCTGTATAAATTAACTACCATTATTCCATCCCTTTCAATTTGCATTGACATGAAGAGCACACTTGTTCTGTGACCCTGCACTTGTCCTGTCATCTCCTCACTGCCCCGCTCTTGTTCTAATTTTTGTTCCAACAGACCTTAGTCAGAGTTGAAGCCATATTTAATTTGACATGAATGAAAATGAAGCTGCGAGGGACAGAAGTTCAGACTGTTGAATCGATTGTACTGTTTCAAAGGAATAATTCACCCAAATATGAAAAACTGTAATGTACTGAAAATGTACTCACGCTCAAGCCATCCGAGATGTAGATGAGTTTGTTTCTTCAGATTTTGAGAAATGTAGCATTGTCACTTGTTCACCAGTGGTTCCTCCTCAGTGAATGGGTGCCGTCAGAATGAATCCAAACATCTACACTACATTTTGTGAGGAGAAAATCCATGTGTTTTTACAAGAAACACATTCAAACTATTGATTTGGCTGAATTAATCCATAATAGTGCTTTCTCCAGTGAAAAATGCTGTTTGTTCATTGTAGTTACTAATAATATTTAGTATTTTAGTTCTGTTCTCAGATCTCACAACCCTTGCTAGCTGTGTTTGTTTAGTTTTGGTGCGAGCGTCTCACAGATGCTGCCCATCTGTGTCTTATCATCTCTTGTGCACTTGTGTGGGAGTTTAAAAGTGTCAACAAGCCATCAGGTGCCCTGCTTAAACAACCTCAATCAGATGCTTCACCAATCATATCTGTGAAGTCTCCATTTCTCAGCGTGCGTTTAGCTGTCCAGCAGTGTAGACGTGAGCCATGCTAAATTTCACATTTGATGTGTGTTCAACAATTATCTGCAATCTCTCTTTTTCTCAGGCCAGAAAGCACTTATCACAGCTGAAGTTTGTCTCAGTTCAATTGTCTGCATTAGAGTGCAGCAATCAGGATTGAACTCTTGACTGCATTACCCTTGATCTAGATAAGTACCGGGCATGAAACAAAACGACACCCACTGTCTTTATCAGACTGGGATGAGGCGGGTGGTGAAGGGACCGGCGGAGACCAATAGAAAACAAATTAGCTTAGTATCTGATGGATTACAGGAGTGTTAAGGCAGCATGAAATAATACATGTCTATGGTATTATCTCTATCTATCTATCTATCTATCTATCTATCTATCTATCTATCTATCTATCTATCTATCTATCTATCTATCTATCTATCTATCTATCTATCTATCTATCTGTCTGTCTGTCTGTCTGTCTGTCTGTCTGTCTGTCTGTCTGTCTGTCTGTCTAATAGTCATTATAATCCATAATTATGCCTCATTTGTAATGGGTTTTAATGTTTTTGTCTCAGCATCACAGTATGTGTCGCAGCTGTCACATTCTTCACACGCTTGAGGTTTTCGACCAATCACAATGCACTGGATAGCTGGCTAATTAGCATTTACTTTGCTTTTCAGAACTATGAGATTTGTAAAAAATGACGCGTTTTAGAAAGGCAGGGCATAGAGGAGCAACAATAATATACAGTACGTGGAAAATAATGTGTTAAACCCCATAAACACATTTCATTACACCAAATACCAAAAATAATGTTCTTTTTAGCAAGCCATATGACCCCTTTAAATTAAATCACTTGTCACCATGTTGGTTTCAAGTGTCACATCTCTTTCCTATAAAAAAATAAAATAAAATAAATGAATTAGTAAAAGTACTAAATGAAACAATTAGATGGTTTTGATTTTTCCATGAAATGGTGTGATAATCAAGAATCAAGAAAAACTACAATATATGACCAAAAATATATGGATACCCGAAACACCATACCTGCATGTGCTTGTTGAACATTACATTTTCATTTAATTCTCTAGAATGCCATGTAAATTATGCCAGAGCATTAATATTTGGTCTTCATTGGAATTAAGGGGCCTATTCAAACCTTTTAATTAGAAGGAAATGTCCATATACTTTTAGCCCTGTAGTGTCTCTCAACAGTCATTGACATTACAGCAATAAATCATAGCTTACATTAAGCTTCAGTATCCTGACCGACTCACAATATCATGTGATCTCTGGCGGACTTGTAAATTATTCAACACTTCATGTACTAAGCCGCTCTCGTTTACTTTTGGTAATGGCACGCAGTGAAAATTGTTTTACCAGCTTTCTGTGTATGTGTGTGTGTGTGTTATGCTCTATATTTTATGCGTTGTCCTTTCGGCATTCAGCTTGAATGAACATTTAGGTCTTTATAAATGTTACACGGGCCCTTTCCCCTGCAACTTTTAATATTCGTTGTTTAAAGAGCAACACATATCAGTGTATGTTTACATCGTTGTGTATGTTTGCGTGCATTAGCCTGTTTGTTGTTCGAATATTCATCTTCTGCCCTAATCTTCCCTCTGCTGAAAATGCTCTGTTAATTTTTCCATGCCCAGTGGGCTGTTTAAAATAAAGAGTTAGTGTGTTAAATATTAGTCTGCTTGAACAATATATGTTTGACATGATTACTTGAAGAACAAAAAGCAGAGGAAATGCCACTCCTGTGCAGCCCAGTCAGCCAATTACAAGCCAGATTCCCCAGAGAAAGAGCAGTTAGCTTGAATTTACCTTCTTTTTGCTTGATTGCGCCATCTAGATACGTGAAATTATGTCTTTCCAGAACTGCTCCGGGGTAAAGATAGATTGCATATTCTCAGTGAGAGGAACAGAGGGAGAGAGTGAGAAATAGATTTATATTCCTGCACACAGGAGAAGGTTTTTTTTATTTTTTCATGCATTGATTCTCATCACTGAGAGATTCAAAACAACAGTTGGCGCTGAATTCATATCATCCCTTTTCAGTTCGAGCTAATGACCAAATTAGAATTGTATTGAACTAAGACACTGGCATAAAACATTATTTCATAATATCAATACACATCCATTGTATACTTCATCAAATGCCCTTTGTTAGTGTATGTATAGATTAGCCTTGAAGTCTGATTCATTTTTTCTAATTGATTTATTTGAGTCATCACTCAAAAGTCTTCACAAAATATGCTCCCTTAAAAGTAAATTTTTTTTACTTAAATGTTTGGTTAAATACCTCTATTTATCCCTGTTTTATTGAAACCAATATGCTGTTGTGTTGAGTATTTTTCCAAAAATATTCAATATTTTTGTAGAATTGTTGTACTGCTTAATAGATGTATATCACATTATCTGCACATTTTCTGTTTTTGCCATGTCGATTTTTTATTATGTTTTAACGTGTCAGTTAACATCTGTTAATAAATTATTATTTTTTTTAAATTTATTAGTTTCAGTTGAAATATATTATTTATTTAATTAATCATTCCCCTTACTCACCTACAAGGTTATTCACTTTAATAATTACATTTATAATTTTACAATTTATATAATAATTCATAATGAACTAATATAACTGATTGAACGAATTAGTAATTATATAATAATTTAATTTAATAACACATAATATACTAAATATACTATATATATATATATATATATATATATATATATATATATATATATATAATATATATATATATATATATATATTATATATATATATAATATATATATATATATATATATATATATATATATATATATATATATATATATATATATACTGTACATTTTTCATAATCTATAGTATCTTGATGCATAAATTGTATAGCCTTTCATTTTTGTATTTATTTAGTTTTATTTTATTGTGTGTATATCAGCTATTTTTTGGTTATTCGCCATTACATGGAAATAATTATAGGCTTATCGGATCAGGCAGAATTTTATTGTGCATTTCCTGCCTTTACAGTGGTTTATTTATTTATAATTTTATTTTTTAAGCAAAAGTATGTAACTGTATAGATTAACAGTACTAAATAATAACATAATTTGCCGTTTGTGTGAACTATCCCCTAACACTTTCTTCCCTCGAGTTGAGCTGTTTGCAAATGTCTAGCAGTGGTGTGTTAACAAATCAATCACTAGTATGGATGAAAATTTAGCAGTAATCACTGTGGGATGTGTATGTGTGTTTGTATTTTCCCTGATGTCTTTAGATTCTAGTTCATTCCATCAGCGAGTCCTTGGTGTTTAATTAGGCAGCTTATGGAAAGCCCTCTGGATTCCCACAAACTGGCCCTTCATCTCCCGACCACAACATCTACACACATCATGCACTCTCAAACACAGACACACACACACACCCTGGAGACATTTACTAACCCTCACATATGCCAGCCAATATTAGTATGCTATAATTTTTGCGGAAGAGAATGTTTCCATGGCTAGAAGGAATCTTTAGAAACATAAGCTATGTTTAACCAGCCATTAATCCTTGATGAGCGCAAATACGGTTGCCCTCAGCTACACCGCGTGGAAAAACTACACAGGATGCCTGGGTGTGAAAATGGAGGGAGAGGAAGATTACGTGGTGTTGGGAAGAGTATGACATTGATGGTAGAATCTTTTTTTCGGATCCAGATTTCTAGGATCCCTTCTTTTTCAGCAATGGGCTTTGTAGAAAGAAAAAAAGACGTGAATGAAAGCAAAGCAAAGAAAAGATGTCAGTCTGCCGTTCAGAAAGGCAGATGGAGATCCCTAAGGAACCTTCCTTTGAATGAACGGAAAAAGGGATGTGCTTGAGAAAGAAAATGCATCTATTTTATCAGTCCAGACATGATAGAAAGCTCACCACTGAGAGAAATAAAACATACACAGAGTCCTGCTGTCTTTGTCGCACCCTTGGCATCAGTTAGTTTGTGAGAACATACTCTGTCAATGTGCTTGTTTCATCAAAAGGGATTGGTGCTGATTATGTGGGCAAAGGAGATTAGTTTTGTACATTTTGTTTTGTGTTTCTAAGTCTTACAAGAAACATATGTGGCAAGCCCATGTAATCGGTCTTTATTCATAATCTTAAAAAAATACAGCCCAGATATCATCATGAATGGAGCAAGATTGGGATATTTTTCATTATCTTACAATCTCTTGCAACCAAATGTTTGACTAATAAAGGTTAGTCTTATTTGTTATGATTCCACACACTGAGATGGGAGGAGGCTGTCTGACTCACATCCAATGACATTTTCTGTGTAATTTCAGGATTCAATTAAAGCTTCAAATAAAACTGTGCATTTCAGTTTGTTCTTTCGCTGCCATGCCATTTTTTTTAAATACAGACACAGGACTGTGGGATATTATTAGCAGGGAAGTGACCAAATGAAGGCATTTAAATGTAAGGAAGTTTGATATGGATGGATGGATGGATGGATTTAATGAGGGATGGATATGATGATGGATGGATGGATGGATAGACAGATGGATGGATGGATGGATGGATAGATACGTATTTGGTTGGTTGTTGGATGATACATGGATGGATGGAAACATGGTTGGTTGGATGGTTGAATGGATGGATATGTTGATGGATAGACAAAGATAGATACATGGATGGATGGATACGTGGTTGATGGAGGGGCGAAAGGAAGGAAGGATGGATGCATATGTTGATGGAAGGATTTATGGAGACGCGGTTGGTTGGATGGCTGGATGGATGGATAATAATAATTAATAATTCGTTAAATGTATATAGCGCTTTTCTGGGTACTCAAAGTGCTTTACATGAAAGAGGGGGGATCTCCTCAATCACCATCAGTGTGCAGCATCCACCTGGATGATGCAACGACAGCCATATTGCACCAGAACACCCATCACACACTAGCTTATTGGTGGAGAGGAGACAGAGGGATAAAGCCAATCAGTGTATGGAAATGATTAGGAAGCCATGGTGGTCAAAGGCCAATGGGCAAATTTGGCCAGGATGCTGGGGTTATACCCCTACTCTTTTTCGAAGGACATCCTTGGATTTTTAATGACCAAAGAATCAGGACCTCAGTTTAATGTCTCCATGGATGGATGGATGGATGATAGATGGATGGATGGATAAGTGGTTGGTTAGATGGGTTTATGGATGGACAGACAAATATATGGATGGATAGATGCATGGTTGAATGGATGGATGCATGTATGCTAAAACAGAGATTCAGTGAATGGATACATGGTTGGTTGGATGAATAAGCAGTCAGATAGACTGATAAACTGACAGATGGATGGATAGATAGATTGGTAGCTAGATAGATATATGGATGGATAGATTTAGTTTTTAGGTCTGGGACACAGCCAGAGACACTCCCTAATTGCCATCAGTTATCTTTCTCCTGCAGGAATACCAGTGTGTTTGTGTTATGTGGGAAAGTGGATGAACAAAATTGCCTGTGCCAGACGTTATTGAGTGGACCACAATCACAGTCTGATTCAGGTACTTCTGGCCTTTTGATGAGGATCTTCCTTTACAAGGGACATATCAATGTGTCGCGGCTGTGGTTGGGGTCTGTCTGGCTTAGGGTTTAGGATCTGCTCCATAAACCGCTGTTTGATGTTTTCTCTCTCGTTCACTCTCCATCTCAGTTATATTCCTCTATAAATGACACAGCTTGTAGAAAGAGGCCCTTATTACTTCAATGATGAACTAAAACCCATGATTAGGGATCATTTTCATGGCCCCAAAGGATCCACAGCTTGTAAAGATGTCGGAGTTTCATTTTGTTTTATGGCGTGTCGTCTACTGGGTTTATGGTTTGAAGTCCCAAGAGCATGATAATACTTTCTTCAAAGGTATGATACCAACAAGAAGTGAATTTAAAAAGGTTTTTTAAGGAAATGGAGTTTCAGAATTAGGAACGATCTTATTTTTGTCCTATATTCCTCTTCTTGGTGTGGTGAACTTTTGCGTGTCACTTTAAAATGCCACTGTATTATGCATCAATGCAGAGTTATCTTTAATTTCATGTTAAGTCTGTTGCATATTTCTGTCTGAATTCACACTTCCTAACCTGTTTGTCTGGAACTTTTTTTTTAAGTGTGTTAAAGTTTCAAACATGGTCACAAACTATGGGATATGATTCACTGATGCATGCATCACAGTTACTTCTCAAATGTGACACTGGACCACAAAATTTCAGCCAGTCTCCAATTTTCAGTCTCAATAAATAAGCTTTCCACTGATAGGTTTATTAGGATCGGACAATATTTGGCCGAAATACAACTATTTGAAAATCTGGAATCTGAGGGTGCAAAAAATCTAAATATTTAAAAAAATCACCTTTGAAGTTGTCCAAATTAAGTTCTTAGTAATGCATATTACTAATCAAAAATTAAGCTTTTATATATTTACGGTAGGAAATTTACAAAATATATTTATGAAACACGAATATCCTAATGATTTTTGGCATAAAAAAGATTGATAATTCTGACCCATACAATGTTTTTTTGGCTATTTCTAAAAATGTACCCCAGCGACTTAAGACTTAAGGGTCACAAATGATTCTGAATCTTTCCACAAAAAATGTGTTTGGAATTATAATTATGTAAATTACTCATTTGAATCATTTTATTGAAATTCCAATTTTCAGTAGTGGAATACTTACTTAATACCATTACTTGGTATAACCATTACTTACTATAAGGTCATCATTTCAGATTTGGATCGTGGACTCCCTGAATAAAATTTTAATCAAGAGGTGCTTGAAAGATTTGCACATTGTTTGGCAAAATGAATCCTCTCTTCTCATGAGTGAATCGCTGAAAAGATTTGAACCTTCTAACATCTTTATTTGGAGTAAAGGTCTACAAGCTCCTTGTTACACATCTCAGTCACACTTGGACTAAAAACAGAGAATGAGAGAGACTGAAGCTAAACGCCCACGAGGCTGTGTTTGACAAGAACTAGACGAGAGAATGTGTCAGACGACTGAACTACAGACAGATCCTGATGTCTCTCTCTCTTCTTTCTCCCTGAGTAAATGACACTATATTCCCTTGGTGCATGTTAGAGACACAGGTCACAGCTTTAAGGAAGTTCACACATCGCCCTCATTGAAACAGATCTATGAGCGAGACACATATAAATGAAAGCCACTCAAATGGAGGGCATTTATATATATATATATATATATATATATATATATATATATATATATATATATATATATATATAAACATTTAAAATACTGTTAAATAAAAAATAGATTATTTTATACAGACAGACACAGTAGCTGTCAAGCTTTAAAAAGGACAAAAAAGTACAATAAAATGAATCCATATGAATTTTCCTTTTACCAAAGCACTTAAATCTCATTCAAGCTTTCCATATCATGATCGTTTTCAATAGATATATGCATCAATGTCATTTGGCATTGTCAAACATGACATACTGTATCATTACGTCTCAAGTCTGAATATGCTAATTAAATTTGAGAAATACATTGAGGAGGAAAATGATAAACTGGCTTCAAAGGCTTATAAAATGTAGTGCATACACATAATATACCACTTTTCTGATGCCTTTTCTGTCCTTTTTGAATTTTGACAGCCCCTAGTCACTATATGCTTTCATTGTTTGGAAAAGAACATCTCAAAGATAATGCATGAAAAATTCATTCATTTTTGGATGAACCATATTTTTTAGTTTGTTCAACCAGGGATAAAAAGATAAGATATATGACACTGAACATTCTTCATTCTTCACTGAACTTTTCATCAATTCCTATGAAATGCAACTGTCAGTAAATGTTAAGCATAACACAATTATAGTGCTTTAAATTTATCATAAAATGTTAACAAGAAAAAATCGCTTATTTTTTTTTTGAGAGCCTGCGTTGAGGTCGCTGCCTGATGCTATAAATATTGAAAACCCTTTAAAAGAGTCAGGACACATTAACTCAGTTTTCAGTTCAGTTTATTTGCACGGTGCTTTTTATTACACACAATGTTCCAAAGCTGCTTTATAGACTATATAAAAATAAAAAAGATCAAAGCAAAAGAAAAATATATTGCTCATTTTAACCACACTTTCCTTTTTATGAAAGCACAGTGTCTGAAAGAAGAGTTCCACTGTCACTTTAGTGCTTGTCTGGTCGTTCTCTAGAGAGCTGGAAAATGCAACAATGAGATCAGGTTTAGTAAAATGTCACAGACAGAGCAAATAACATATCATAAATTGTGACATTTACATGTCCCCGTTGTTTGCTGATGACTCAGGTCTGCCACAGAAAGGAGAACCACTGGCTTTGTGATGGACATTAGCAGAATGAAAATGAACACAATCATCTGTGTTAACTCATTATCGGCACATTAGAGGGCTTCAGAACTAAGGCGGATAATTGGAAATATTGTTTATCATGCGAAGTGTGTGTGAGTGTGTCCTCAGGTCAGTCTGTGAGAGATTCAGACCTGTATTATGCCACTGTCATAATTCGCTTCACATCACGCTGATGGACGCAACAGGACGTGCTTTGCATTTCAATGTCTGCCACCATTGTGGTTTGGGCAGGCATCAAACGCAGGTCTAATTATGAGTGGGGTGTATGTGTGTGTGTGTGTGTCAGTCAGACGGTATCAGTCGTGATGGGAAGTGTATCTTGTGTTGCTCTGGGTGACAGCCAAGGAGGAGAAGATGCTGGCAGAGCATGTGGTGTGGAACCCACTGACAGCTCCAGGAGGAGGAACAGAAGAGTGTGTGTGTGTGTGTGTGTGTGTGTGGTCATGCACTTTAGCATGCATACCAAAATTGAATAGTAACAAACAGGTAATTTGATTATATAATAGAATTACAAAACGTAACTGTAATGAGGTTGGGCTTCAATAAGGAAAAGTGTAATTTGATTACAGTTGCATTCACAGAGATGGATTTGTGTAATTACGTTTTTTGCTAAGTTTGGGGAAATATTGCCGTCCTGAATAGTGCAATCAAATAATTCTTTTGTGAACTGGGTTTGTGGGATAACAAGATGGAATTCTTATTTATTGTGCAATGTGTATGTGCCACCTACAAGGCACTGCATATGAAATAGAGTGCACTGCTGTGAGTGTTTTAACTTGTAGTGTTGTTGTCACTTTATATTTTGAATTTTGAGCTGAAAAAAGGGTGTAGGATTTACAACTTTGCAAGTGAATTTTAGAAATAATTGCAAAGCAGTGGCAAGTAACACATTTAGTTAAATGCAGAAAAGCAGTAGTATTTTCTTGCAAAACATACTGCATTATAATTTTACAGTATCTGTTTAATTTGAATTGCGTCAGGCAAGCTGCTCCTAAAAATAATTATTTCTTCAATTTCAGGCCAAATATGGGAGTAAAATCCACTCATGTTTGGTTATGAGTATTAATTTCTAAACTACATGTTCCAAAAAAGCCTTAAGAGCTTGTAAAAGAGATTTTTTAATTCATCCCACTGACTTGAGTGTTTTTTTTTTTCATTCATTTTACTAAACAGATTCATTCAGATTCATTCTGATTCATAAATTCATAAATGAATTTATAAAGGCTATGAATACAGTACCCAATTTTCTCATGTAACGAACTGTGTCTCTAGTCAGGAAAACTGACTGGCAGTTTATATTCTGTGACAGATTACATTTTGTAAATCTCACAAGCCACGTTGCACATTTGTGTGTATTTGATGCATTTGCTTTCAGATGCAGTCATGGAAATATTAGTATTACTCGTAATGCAATTGAATGCTTGGGCATTCACTGTGCATCAATATTAGAGTGTGTTTTTGTGTGTGTTAATGTGATTTGAGGGCCAACCTTTGCTAGTCTGTACTTTGCAGCTTAATGAACCCTGTCCGTATGTTTGTGTGTGTACAGGGGAAAAGCTTGACATCTGTGGGCGGTAAATGAGGATTGCTATAATTGGATTATACCTTATTAATGTCCGTATAGCTGGCTGGGAATTATTAGGGCTGAGCAGCATGGCCAGATTAATTTAAAGCACATAGGCTTTGTGTAAGGTGTGTGTTGTGGATGCTGGAGTTAAAGGCTTAGAGGAATGTCCTTTCTCGCTCACTACAAGATCTGACATTCAAGGCTTGTCTGTGTCTTGCCATTTCTCACGTAGATGAAAGGCTTGAGGGTAGATATTCTCATGGCATTGCTGACTACAGTACACACACATACATAAAAAACAATCAAGTACACACTTCTCCCTGCAGCAGCACACATATAAATATAATTAGGATTATGTGGTTGACAACATTTTGAGTTACAATACACGTTCAGACAGACGTGTGTGAAAACACACTCACACTAGCACATAGCTTACAAATAAGCAATCCCTGGGGTCTGAGATTACAAGAAAGGGAGAAAAAAAAAATTATAGTAAAGCTGAACTGAACTTTTTTTGCGACTTTGGGTCTTTTCACATTGACTGTTCGTTGTACATTACATTTTGAATGTAATTGTTAAGTTCTATCTAATGCAAATTAAATGATCAAGTGTAATAATTCTCATTGGCACACTGACAGCCATTAATTCTTATATCTGTTATCAAAGGAAATGTGCAATGCAGTGACGCTACAGATAAATATACTCAAAAATCATGTTATTTTTTGTGTAGAGCTGCAGCTTGGTAGTATGCATTGTCTGAATCCATCATTTTATGTCGTCCTAAACTCCACTGGTGTGTATTTCCAGCAAAGTGGGCTGTTTCGGGGTCATCCTGTGAATCTAAGTCAGTGGAAACAGGGGTACGCGTAGATTCAATTAGACGCCTCCATTACATCGAGCCAGATTAAAACATGCCGTGTTCCACCATCCCCGGTTACATAAACACAGCTTAGCACCAAATCAGTGCTGCCAAGAGCAGAGAGACAGAGAAAACTGTGACTGGCATTTTAATGCCGGCTGCACGGTGGCAAAAGCTATTGGGAGTTACTGTTCTGTCACTGGGGCTGAACATTACTTTTGGATGTTTCTGTGTGTGCATAAGTGTACTATTCAGCATTGTATAACTGTGTGTTTACAAAACAAGTTTAGGCATTTATGACTGCTTCTTACATCAGATAATTACACTTTCAGTGTGTTTAGTGATTGAGTATTAGATGACTATTCATTTACCCAAGTAGTAAATAAATGCAGGACACACATGCACACACAATCAATGTATGTCATGAATATTTGCTTTCAAAATCATACATCTTTGCTTGAAATACATTCACAAACACTTGCATTCCCTCTCTCTCTCTTTTTATAATATTGCTCCATTTAACTGGTGCCAGTGAGGTGTTGAGTTCACTTATGTGATGTCAGACCACTTTCTAGGGCATGTACAATCATTTCCATAACTTGTCATATACTTTTTTTTTCTTAGCATGCATGTAAGTCGTGTGTGTTTGTGTAAATGAATGTATTTATATATAGTCTCTGTGAAAAAAAGTAAATGTAAACTTTTATTTCATTTTTTTCTTGCAATAACAAGTGCTAAGCAGTAGGCTGTTATAAACTCAGTATCTTCAGCATTCTGTAAGATGGTTTGATCTTTTCAAACCACTGATTCCATGTTGTGTGCATTAGGATACTGGCAGTGATTGTCGAGTCTTAGGAAGTTGGTGTTCATTACGGTCGGGTGCATCGGGGAACGCTAATGGGGTGCATGACTAATCTCCAGTATTGTGTGTTCTACACTGATATGGCTTTGGATGAAGTAGAAGAGATTACTTCCCAGAAAGTGTCTTCAGTGGCCAGCTAATCTGTGTGTGCCCTCCCTCTCGTCTCCAGATCTCCCACGTAAAATGTTAGAATTTTTGTATTTATTTATTTTTGCACACAAAACACCATTTTAAAAATGGAATCATACTAGTAAGTGTTAATATCACAGTAGGGATTAAGTGAAGTGACGTGACAAAGTCAAGTATGGTGACCCATAGAATTCGTGCTCTGCATTTAACCCATCCAAAGTGCACACACACACACACCATGAACACACACCCAGAGCAGTGGGCAGCCATTTATGCTGCGGTCCGGGAGCTGTTGGGGGTAATCAATTTAGGAAATATTTAATGTGTTTCTGCTTTTTTTTTGTAATGCTTTTAAATATTTTAATTAAAAATCTATCAACAGCATCACTTTACATAGCTTTTTCTTTTCCTTTATAATTAATTGGTTTGTCTCAAACAGCTTATCATACTTGAAAAAAAAAAAAAACTACTGACACCCATTTACTGAATTTTGTAAATCATCAGAAATACTTCTTTATAATGTAAAGAACTGCATAGTCAGCAGTAGTATGCACGTAGAAGGTTGTTTTAGGTAATCGTTAGCCTGACCTTCTCTGGTTCTGCCTGTCATGACAGTCATAGGTCTGAGGATTTTGTGGATACGAGTTTCCTGGGAAAGCCACAGAGTTACGTAAGCATGTGTCTTCTGTTATCCGAGAGGCGATCTCACATTACCCATGTTTCCCTGCCTCATGGTCTCTATATTCCACTCTGTCTCTTAATCAACCTCTCTAGGCAACTCATCTTACCTGCTCGATTAGACTGTTGTTTCCACATGCCGATCTCTAGCTGTGTTCAGCTGTGGTGTAAGGGTTTCACCTGTGCATGTGTCAGACTTACTCAGGTATAATACTTACACTGTACTTAATTTGTGACGCTACATATAAGTATAGCATTGCAGTTGTTACTTAGCTTCTTTTAAATGATTTCACATCTTTGGTTTGAACTGGTGTCGGCATTTTCCATGTCCTTTTAAATGCTACTAACTTTTCAAAAGAGAAACTGGCAGTTTAATAATTACAAATGACATTTTGGGCAGTTTACAACAATTAAAAAAATACTGTGACTAGAGAGACCAGTTAGATGAATAAAATACATATTCACTGGTTATGAATAATCAAGAGAGGATAGAAAATGGTGGATAAAAACGGGCAAAAAATGTTGCAAACCAGCCTCGAACATACATTGCTTATTTGAGAATCATGCCTCAACATGAATCATTCATTACTGAATCAAATAATAATAATAATAATAATAATATATAACAGTCTTGAAATTAATAATGTTTATGTTGCAAATTCAGTGTTGCCCAGTTCGTGCCAGTCAGATTGTTTCCATGGCAACGCTGCCATTCTATGTGAACATGATATTTTTGTTTTTCATTTTCCCCCGGCATAATGGAGTTGAGTTAGCCTAGCTGGCGAACTTCAAAATTACACCCACTTAGATGTTTCATTAACTTCAATATTACTCTAAAATGAATAAAACCGAAATGCTGAACAGCCCAAATCAGAAAGTACAATCCGTAACTATTTGACTAACTCTCATTACTCTTCTAATCTTTGTTGCTCTTTGTGAAACAAGCACATAAAACTGCTTTTGTATTTGCTCTTTGCGCATGAATAAAATATATAGCTTGAAGCTATATAGCAGAGCAGCAGTGGCAGGGCTGATTAAAGTTTCACGGTGCATTTGGGAGAAACATCAGGCAATGCTATGAGCCTCTTTGTGTCTGTCCTTCACTCTTTTTTGTTTGTATCTCCCGCTATCCCTCTGTAGATTCTCCAAAGTGCCGTTTAGCTCAAATCCATCAGAAATCGATGGCGCCCAATAGAAATCCAGCTGAGATCTCTCTGCTTGTGCCACATGCTGACTTTTCTCTTTATCCTCTCTGCCTGACTTCTCTGTTTTGTATTTTCCCACACTTATCCCATCCAGCTCTCCAAGGACCGGTCCAAGGCTCCTTCTCACTTCTTGCCTTGAGCAAAAGGCTCTAAATTCCCTGTTGTGCCGTCCTGGTCATGCAGCTTTCTTCATTTCCTGTAAATCTCACACATAACACATACACAAGCATGTGATCCCCTATCTCCCTTCCGTCATGACACAGGAAGATGCATCCCCCAGGGTTTTGTCCTGGGTAATATGCTGTTCTCAGCAGGTGTGTGCTTGTGGGGGTTGCTACTGTTAGGGGTTTTTCCATGAAGGATTGGATTGTCAGGTCTCTGTTATCACTAGATTCTATCACAACTGTAACACCATCCCTCCAGCCAGCGGCTCTAGCTTTAGACTCTTTTGTGTCCTCGAAGCTATAGATGTAGTCCTATACCTACAGCCAATTATCAGATGTCTGTGCCTATACGTGTCTGCGGCTGATGGGTCTGACAGTGGTAGATGGGTCATGTGAGGTGTCTGTCTGTCTTAACCTTCTTCTGTTTGTGTCCGCTTTCTGATTAAATAGGATATATACATTTATATTATTTTCTGCTTTAATTACATACATAATAAGATACATGTGAGAAAGCATCACTGGGTAACACTTTAGTATAGGGTCCAATTCACACTAATAACTAGTTGCTTATTAGCATGTCTATTATTAACATATTGGCTCTTTATTAGTGCTTATAAAGTACATATAATGCATGACATTCATAATCCTACCCAATACCCTAAACTTAACAACTACCTTATAAACTATTAATAAGCAGCAAATAAGGAGTTAATTGAGGTAAAAGTCATAGTTAAAGGGTTAGTTTGCCCAAAAATGAAAATTATGTCATTAATAACTCACCCTTATGCTGTTCCAAACATGTAAGGCCTCCTTTTATCTTCGAAACACAGTTTAAGATATTTTAGATTTAGTCCGAGAGCTCTCAGTCCCTCCATTGAAGCTGTGTATGGCATACTGTCCATGTCCAGAAAGGTAAGAAAAACATCATCAAAGTAGTCCATGTGACATCAGAGGGTCCGTTGGAATTTTTTGAAGCATCGAAAATACATTTTGGTCCAAAAATAGCAAAAGCGACGTTTTTATTCAGCGTTGTCTTCTCTTCCGTCTCTGTGTGAAAGGGAGTTCAAATCAAAGCATCTGGATTTCCGGTTCGCGAACGAATCATTCAGTTTACCAAATCGAACTGAATCATTTTAAACGGTTCGCATCTCTAATACGCATTAATCCACAAATGACTTAAGCTGTTAACTTTTTTAATGTGGCTGACACTCCCTCTGAGTTCAAACAAACCAATATCCCGGAGTAATTCATGTACTCAAACAGTACACTGACTGAACTGCTGTGATGAACACCGAGCCGAGCCAGATAACGAACAATAGACTGACTCGTTCATGGACTACTTTGATTATGTTTTTCTTACCTTTCTGGACATGGATAGTATACCGTACACACAGCTTCAATGGAGGGACTGAGAGCTCTCGGACTAAATCTAAAATATCTTAAACTGTGTTCCGAAGATAAAAGGAGGCCTTACATGTTTGGAACAGCATAAGGGTGAGTTATTAATGACATAATTTTCATTTTTGGGCGAACTAACCCTTTAATGGTTAGTTAATAGTGATAATTGGACCCTAAAATAAAGTGTGACCCATCACTGCTGTTGAACATATAATGGTCTTTAAAGACAACAGAAAATGGCTCAATTAATTTTTTTAATGGTAAGGATTTCCAAATAATTTATTTTCTTCTTTTTTTTTTCACTTTATTTTAAGGTCCAATTCTTGCTATAGGCTATAAGCAACAAGTTAACAGTGAGAATTGGTCCCTAATGAAGTGTTACTTTTTTTTCTAGGGAATTGGATGGATAGTGAAAAGGGGGCATCATATGATGTATTAGAATTTAGTGAGCTTGTAAAAGCAGGGCGATTTGTTCACAATAAGACCAACATTTTTTTATTGAGAACATAAATGGGGTCATTCATATTTACTGTAATACATACCGTATGAAGTTCATTAAAGACAGATGGCTAAATGTAGGGGTGTGACGGTACCAGTATCTGTACCGAATGGTTCACGGGGCACATTCCAAATAAAAAAATGTGATCATCCCTATCCCCTTGGAGTGGGGACTTTGGAGTGAGTAGGGCACGTGCATGCCATTATGTAGTCGTTTGGAATTCACTGGGCAAAATGAGCGACTAATTTCCTCATTACCTTCAGCTGGCATGTTCCCATGACGATGCAGCATGGTGTCCATCAGCAGTGAATCTGCATAAAAAATATATTTTAAAAAGTTTTTAAATATTACTTTTTATATATTACATAGCATATTTTAAAATACGTTTTAATATATAAAGTGTATGTTTATTTGCAACAGTTATGCTAACAACAGTAAAAAGATATTTATGACAGTAAAATAGCAACATCTGCTGATGGACACTGTGCTGCATTGTCATGGGAACATGCCAGCTGAAGATAATGAGGAAATTAGTCGCTCCCTGTGCCCAGTGCATTCCAAACAACTTCATAATGACATCCACGTGCCCTGCTCCCTCCAAAGCTCCTACACCAAGGGGATAGGGATGATCACTTCCATTTTGGATTTGCCCCGTGAACCGTTTGGTACCGATACTGGAATCGATACTGGTACCGACACACCCCCAGCTAAATGTATTTCATTCATAAAAGTATTTCACTTTTAATTTGTCAAGAAAATGTGGTTAAAAGGAAAAATTATATATGCTTGAACTTTTTAATTCATTATACATCGAATGGTTTGTAAAAAAAAAAAAAGTGGTGTCTATCACAGGTTTTTTTGAGGGAGGGGTTGAGAAATGAGCACCCATTGAAAAACACTTTTTGGTACATTTATGTAAAATGCTAAATCAGCGTGACTGAGCAGATTTATTTGTAAAAGTCTGCCATCATGATCCGTTTGGTGATGAACGGAAGACTGACAGTTGAAATTAATAAAATTTGTTGTAATTGTTCGTTCAAGTTTCAGTATTTAGTTTAAAGTGTTGACATCAATTAACATCAATTTGTCAAAATAATGGAGTTAAATGATAAAAATTAACTTTTTAATTAATTGAAAATCGATTTATTTGTGAAAAGTGGTCTCCTCGACAAGTGGTTAGAAGGGAGGGGTTGAAAAATTAGGGGGATAGGTGATGTCAGCCAAAAAGGGAAGTCGTTTAAGAGGTGGAGCAAGTTAATTACATTTTGATAAAAAACTATGAATAACATGCTCTAATTAATGGTTGGGAAACTTATATTTGGAGTCAGTTTGATTTCATGTTGACTTTAAAGCACCAATATTAGTTAGTTGCACCAAATAAAATTGTTAGTTTCCAACAAGCACACTTCAGTCCTGTGAAAAGGTAGTAATGCCCCAAATTCACAGCATTGATTAGGCCAAAAGTTGACATGTGAGGCCACTCAAACAAACAGATCGAGACGTGTTTACACTCTCCATGAAGTGAACCTTCTAATGGCTTACTTATAGCTGTCTGTTCACAAAAGACTATTGTAAGAGAAAGTATTTTAACATCAAAAATATTACATACCCCTGACCCATGTCCATTTATAAGTGAACTCTCATGATTCTATCGTATTGTCTGTTGCAGTTATGTTACTGCAATAAGTGGGTCAGATGCACACACATGCCGTGAGCCAACCTAGATGAGACTCGCAGTGAGAGTTGGTCTGAATGAGGCTGTCAATCAAAGTGAGAGATCGCGTAAAGTGACACCCTTCCCATCATGAAATAATGTGTCTCAATTTAGCACCCCCACATCTCTTTCACTCGTTCTCTCTCTCCGAACCTCTCTCCATCCTCAGACAGGCATTCGGCACAGATCCATTCCCCGCTGTGATGGATGGATAAGGTACAAACAAAGGCAAAAACAATTCTTTTCATCTAATACTCCCTCCCTTTCTCTGCAAAATCTAATTTAAACACAACACCTCTCACCTTCTCGCCTCGGCCGTCAATATTGTTTATCGATCGGCACCCACGCGAGCAAGTGGTATTTTCACGCAAACAGAAAAGTATCCCTTCCTGTCGCATGTGGGCCGCCACATGCCAGGTTCTCTGGGGATGGGGAGAAAGATGGTGTATCCAACAGCTACTGACCTGTGAGGGAAAGCTAATTAGCTGAGAAAGTGCAGCTAATGGTGGAGTGTTCCACCCACAGGGTGGTCTCTTGATTAACCCCAGAATGGATCACTCCAAGGACCTAGTTAAACTGTCTACAAGATATATGTACATGAAATGAGATGAATCATGGAAAAAATTTAGGTTTGAGGGGAATGCATGTTGGGCATGTTGGGCAAAAATGGGAGAAGATTAAGATGGTGATGCCATTGTCAAAACTGTCTTACCGGGTCAATTACAATTGTTGAGAAAAATAGATAAGTTTTATTCATTGATTTATTTATTTTAATTAATTCATATAATTGTATCGTTAGTTAGTTTTGTAATCATGTTTTTTTTTTTTTTTTTGCAGAAGAAAATCAGCCCAGTTTGGAATGACATTTTCATTTCTGGGTGTCCCTTTAAAGATATTTTTAGGGTGGTTTAGGGTTTCCTGACCCCAAATAAAAACACTTTCTGGAGAGTTCACACAAACCATCTTCAAAGCCAGGTAGACTGAGCACAATGGAACAGAGGCATATCTGTAAAAGTTTTTTGTTGGACAAAGTCACCCATCGTGATCCATCTTTTTGTTGATGGATGGTTGACTGAAGGTTAAAATAAGAGTAGTTTTAAAAGAATCAATACAGGTTCATAATAAATCATTCAGTTGTCTGTAATTTATGACCCCTCAAAGTGAATACAAGCAATATTACAGCATGTCATTTATTTACTTTTCTGATGTACTCTGCCCTCTAAACATAAAAGAAACTGTCACTTTTTTGACTTATTGGCAAGGAATCCATTTTAGGTTGTGTCTCCTCAGTCTTTAACTTCAGAATTTACATTCATGTACATTCATGCATTTGGCAGACATTTTTATCAAATGTAAGCCTTCCTGTAGCTCACTGTAGCACATGTAACTAACAATGCTTAGGTTATGGGTTCATGTGTATTTGGATAAAAGTGTCTGCCAAATGCATAAATATAAATCCAATGTGAATTCCCTGGGAATCGAACACATGACCTTGACGTTGCTTTCACAATGATCTGCTGTTTAGAATTCTAGAACCGAAACATGTTTTCAACTAAATATCCTTTCTGATTTCTTCTTCCTTTTTTAGTGTTCAATATGGTCGCTATAATCTTTCCATACTGTTAAAAAAATCGGTCACATTTTTAGAATACTGTAGGTGGATACCTGTTTGTTTACTCTTGAATGTAGATGCATATTAACTGGAATGGTCTAAAAAATACAGTATAAAATATTGCTTTTTGCATCATTTGAGATAAAGAATCATAATGTATGATGTCATTATTAGTTCATGGAACTTTGACAGTTTCTGAGACATCAGCATTCATCACATGATTTGCATGCTTGACGGTAATTGCATATAAAAGTGGCACTGGAATATAATGCAGCACGTTTCAGTTGATAAGAAAATGCGTATTCTAGAATATACATTAGCCGTTGGTAGTTAAATACTTGTAAAGGCATACTTATGCAAAAATTTTAATTCTGTCATTATTTTCTCACTGCCATCACTGTTATTCCAAATCAACATGCAATTTAATTTCTTCTGTTGAACTCAAAAGAATATGAAAAATATATATGTTTAATTCTTTATTATTATTTTTTTTAAATACTGTGAAAGTTAGTCATGTCCAAAGGAGTTTGTTTTGGACTCCAATGACTTTCATTGCATGGACTAAGCAGTTTAATAAAAAATAAAAAATATTTCTTCTTCAAATTAAAAGATCAAAAAAATCAAAGATTGGTTGATCAGGGACCAATCAGTGAATTTACATTACTCGTATTAGAAAAACAAAATACTTTATTGGTTCAAAATAATTTAAAGGGGTTAAAAAGGCACAGTAATACAGTTGCATAAGTTAGTGTTTTACCCCCCACCTATTTAGTTGACAACCCCTATCCTATCTCAGCATAAATTCAGTTATTTTGTTGAAGCTCTTAAAACTCATTCTGTCCAACTAATCCTAATCTTTTTAGCATAGTCATTGTTCATGTATATATTATTATAATCCTGTTCCTTAATGACGCGTAGCTTTGCTCCATCACAGTTTGGTCACATCATGGCCTGCATGTATCTTCTCCTCGTATTATATATGTAGGCCCTCTATCATAGCTGTCAGCTCCTCCATTATTCATGCCAAAGTGTTAGCCTAGCAAGAGCGCTGCTGATTTATACAGGCCATTCATCTCGCCTAACAACGTCCGGACAATGTTTGCGCAATGTTAAGCAGACGCAAACAGCATGCTGTGAGGTTGCACCCGTATCTAGCAACATGCCAGGCATTGGTTGTTGCGTGTGTCAGTCAAGGTTATCACAGCAGATGTTTGATTAAGAAGTGAGGAATAGCGAGTCAGCCGGATCAGTAATTGGTTGAATTCCGCCCGCTCTGGTGCCTGCTGGTGTTGATGAAGCACTCAGGTTTGCCGTGGTCGATGGATCGATACATAGTTAGCTCGGCTGAATTCTGATGGCAGCTTATTGATTCGCAGACACTGGGTTCCATTCCTTGTGTCATTTTGAGTTGTTAGCTTGACCGTTGAGGGGATATTCGGTCATTATTGGGAATTACTTGAGGTTTGCACATTGTGCGTCTTTTGTTGGATAAAGTGTTTGGTGTTGCTTCAGCATTTATGTGAACATTATTAATAAAATCAATGGCGAATAAGAGTGTCCATGTAAAAGAAAATGAAAAACCTTTTAAAAATCTAGTTTAATACACACATGCCAATTTTCATTGTATCCATTTTGGTTTTATATGGTTTTGAGAAACATTTATTCCATTTTAAAGAAAAGATTAAATATATTTAAAATGTAAATTTATCGTCACTTTATTATCATTGACATTGTGTGTCGTGTGTGTTTATCTATCCATCTATCTATCTATCTATCTATCTATCTATATATATATATATATATATATATATATATATATATATATATATATATATATATATATTCTGCCTTCACTAGTGTGTGTGAACTAGCTTTACAGATAGCTAACAATCTCCAATAAAGAACCAGGAAGCTTCTTGTTCAGTTGGTGTGTTTACTGGAAGGACTGTAAAACTGTAACATACAAAAACAATGAAAATGCATATTACAATCTCAATAATGTGAATGTACAATACAAATATAAAATAAGTAACTTAGAATGACTAAAACTCTCACAAAAACTATTGCATTAGTGAGCGATTACCATGAAACCAATATACATGGAAAATGCCAAAGGAAAGCTAACAATACTAGCGCCAAATATTCCTTACGAATTATGAAATGAAAACATGTTAAAATTACTAAATTCAATATCTAAAGGAAGCTAAAATCACTATCAAATAAATACTTACAGACAGATCTTTTTGGGAACCAAAATAATGATTTACAGACTTTAACACACTGGAGATCGACTTGCTGTGAGACTGTTAGGAGAATCACTGAACTACGGAATCTATACGTGGACAAAATGCACGAAACTCAAAACACAAACAACTCTTCCCACAAGGGGGCAGCACACTCCCCGCCTGGTATACTGCTATAACACTATTAACCTTTAACTAACAACACAATTTCTGAAATAGGTCTTGTGTACACCTTAGCAGTACCTTCTTTAATTATTCGTACATCTACTTTCCGTACTCTCTTATCTCGACCAGGGTAAGTGTTCACAATAAGTCCAGTAGGCCATTCGTTTCTTTTAACCTGAGTGTCCTTTAGGAGAACAACATCACCGATGGTTAAGTTTGTATGATCTGCTTGCCATTTTCTTCTTGGTTGAAGCGTTGCTAGATATTCTTCTCGCCATCGTTTCCAGAATGAGTTGGCAAGACTTTGCACCTGTTTCCATTGCTTACGGTACAAGTCTTTAGGATCGAAGTCTCCAGGTGGAATAGAGACGGGACAGATTTTCTGTGTAAGAAGGGCCCCTGGCGTCAGCAAGTCGGGTTGTTGAGGATCGGAAGACACAGGTACTAATGGACGACCATTCATTATGGCTGTTACCTCTGCCATGAGCGTCACAAGTACTTCGTGAGTCAGATTTGGAGAGTGAACTTTCAGCAACATAGCCTCCAGAATACGTCGGGCCACTCCAATCATTCTTTCCCACACTCCTCCCATGTGAGAGGAGTGAGGTGGGTTAAACTTCCAAGAGCATGTCTCACTTTTGAGGTAGGATTGAAGCTCAGGATCTTCTGAACTTATCTGGAGCTCTTTGCACGCTCCAACGAAGTTCGTTCCACAATCTGATCTAAAGAACTTGGTGGGGCCTCTTATGGCCTGGAACCTTCTGAGAGCATTTATAAAACTTGAAGTTGAGAGAGACTCAACTACCTCGATGTGAACTGCACGAGTAACTAAACAGGTAAACATTACTGCCCAGCGTTTGTTCTCTGACACTCCACCTCTTGTCCTGCGAGTACAGATGTTCCATGGTCCAAACACATCCACTCCAACATTTGTGAAAGGAGGAGTTTGGATGAGACGATCGGCTGGAATTTCTGCCATCTTTTGTTGTTGTACTTTGCCCCTTAACCTGCGGCAGGTTGTGCATTTGGTGATAAGATTTGTCACCAACCTTTTTCCTCCAAGGATCCACAGTCCAGCAGACCTGATGGCTCCTTCTGTGATGTGTCTACCTTGGTGCACAACCTGTTCGTGATAGAACTGGACAAGCAAGGTAGCAATGTGATGCTTCTTAGGAATGACAATGGGTTGACTTTGTTCTTGAGTTATTTCAGCAGAGGTCACACGTCCTCCTACTCGCACCAGTCCTTCTTTATCCAAAAACACATTCAGATTCTTCAGTGGACTGTGTTTTGATATGACCTCCCCTTTGTTCAAAGTTTTTATTTCCTTTTCAAATATCTCGCCTTGAACAGTTTGCACAATAGCTAACTTTGCTTGTGTTAGAGCATCCATCTTAGATTCCTCTGACTCGGGAGCTTTTGAAATAGATCTCGCCTTTCCAATGAGTTTGGCGATAGCTTGTGTAAGACGTTTCCAACTGGAGAAGCGCTCAAACCTGTGTGAGCCAAGCGATTTTGTCACAGTCGTGGTTGCAAATGTTGAGACTTGTGGACGGACTTCAGAGTCTGTGGCTGGTTCAACAAGTTGAAAGCTGTTTAATTCCGCAGGACACTCTCCATCACTTCTCCTCAAGAAGTCGGGACCAGTAAACCAATTGGTAGAACTCAGTAGTGAAGCTGGCACATACCGTGTTCCATGATCAGCAGGATTGCTTTCCGTGCTTACAAAGTGCCACTGACTGGGTTCAGATGACTTTCTGATGCGAGCAACACGGTTGGCGACGTAGACGTAAAACCTCCGGCTGGTGTTGTGGATGTAACCTAAGACTACTCGGCTATCAGTGTAGTATTTCACTTTGTGAATTTCGAAGTCAAGTTCATCCAGTAACATGTCTGCCAGCTCCACTGCCAGAACTGCAGCACATAGCTCCAAGCGAGGTACTGTGTGGACTTGTCTAGGAGCTAGTTTGGACTTGCCCATGCAGAAGCCTATGTGGACATGACCTTTGGTGTCTATGGCTCGCAGGTAAGCAACTGCTGATATGGCTGATGTAGAAGCGTCTGCAAACACACACAGCTCTTTTTGACAGGTAGCTTGCAATGTCGTGTTCACATACTGTCTAGGGATTTGTAGTTTCTCAAGGTCAACAAGCGAGTTTTTCCAAGATTTCCATCGTGCCTCTTTTTCTGCTGGTAATGGAGTGTCCCATTCACAGTTCTCTGAGCACAATTCTCGGATGAGAGCCTTGCCTTGCATGATGATGGGGGCAGCAAACCCAAGGGGATCATAAAAACTGTTAACAGCAGAAAGAATACCCCTTCTTGTGAATGGCTTGTCTTCTCTTGACACGAGGAAGGTGAAACAGTCATTTTGCAAATCCCAGTTCAGCCCTAAACTTCTCTGTAAGGGCAGGGGCTCAGCACCAAGGTCAAGGTTCTTCAGTCCCTTTGCACGTTCTTCCGATGGAAACGCTTCCATAACATCTGGGCTATTGGAGGCTATTTTGTGCAAGCGAATGTTAGAGTCTGCAAGCATTTCTTTGGTGCTTTTCAGGGTTTGAATGGCACTGGCGTCTGAAGGAAAGGAAGCCAGTCCGTCATCAACGTAAAAGTTTTTAAGAACAAACTGTCTGGCCTCTTCACTGTACTCCTCTTGTGTAGCCAGAGCCGCCCTCCGGAGGCCATAAATTGCTATGGCGGGAGACGGGCTATTTCCAAACACGTGTACAGTCATCCTGTACTCTCTGATGACCTTTGTGGGATCGTTACCTTCGTACCACAGGAAACGCACAAAGTCGCGGTGGTCCTCACGAATGACAAAACAATAGAACATTTGCTCAATGTCCGCAGTGATTGCCACAGGTTCTTTGCGGAAACGCAAGAGGACACCAATAAGTGAGTTGTTCATGTCCGGGCCGCTCAACAAAACATTGTTCAGAGACGTGTCTTTATGAGTGGCACTAGAGTCAAACACTACACGTATCTGGTTAGGTTTGCGAGGATGATAGACACCAAAGAATGGTAGGTACCAACACTCCTGGTCCTTGTCGAGTGGTGGGACGGGTTCCGCATGTCCTGACTCAAACATTTTCTGCATAAAGTCCAAAAAATGTTCTTTCATGAGGGGCTTTTTGTCAAGTACGCGCCGCAGCGAATTGAGACGTTTGACCGCTTGGTCTCGGTTGTTGGGTAGCCTGGGCCTGTTTGTTTTAAAGGGTAGTGGCGCCACCCAACTGTTGGACTCGTCCATAAACATTTGCTCATCCATGATCTCCAGGAAGAGTTCATCCTCTACTGACATGGCGGGTTTGTCATCATGAGGAGTTCTCATGAACAATTTGTTTGTGAGACAATCGTTTTCATCTGTGTCAATCAAGCTGGTCATGTTCAAAGAGTTAAATGGGGAGTTGGAGCTCATAACTTTTTCTTTGACATGGAATGAGTTGGGGCAAGAGTCCAAGAGAGATGTGCGTCCATTGTACAACACTGTAGTGCGGTAAACACTGACTTTGCTTGGCACGTGAGCACCCCCAAGGCAAACCTCACCAATTATGACCCAGCCAAGGTCGAGGCGCTGGGCGTACGGAGCATCGTGAGGGCCGTTGTAGTGTTCTCTGACCTTGTGCACTCTCGGTATGTCCCGACCGAGGAGGACCAGAATTGAAGCATTTGGGTCCAAATCTGGAATCTTGTCTGCTAAATGCTTGAGGTGAGTGTGGTGTTCTCCGACCTCCGGTGTCGGGATCCCAGATCGATCATCTGGGAGCATGTTGCACTCGATTAATGTGGGAAGCCGGACGCTAATGTTGCCATCAAGAGACTCTACTATGAAGCCGTCAGCTTGGCGTGCCCTTGTTTCTCCCACACCTGAGCAGGTTTTCAAGGTGTAAACTTTGGTCCCTGAATTGACGTTAAAGATCTTAAAGAATTCTGTCTTTGCTAAAGACCTATTGCTTTGCTCGTCTAACACAACATAAACTTTCACTGCTTTTTCTTTGTGTCCAGCAGGATAAATGTTTACTAAACAGATCTTGGAGCATGAGCGTGAGCTGTTACCTTTGCCACAGATCTCTGTACATTTAGACACAATGGCTTGGATAGGACTTTCTGGCTGCTCCCCGCCATGCCCGTCTGGGTTTGCAGAGCCTGGAGTTTCTGTTTTCCATGGTGCTGGTCCAGGGTGCAGCGCGGTTATGTGGTGGTCGCTTTTACACTCAATGCAATGTACACTTGTGTTACAGTCTTTCGCCATGTGGTTGATGGAGGAACAGCACTTGTAACAAATGTTATTTTCCTTGAGAATAGCTTTTCTTTCATCCAAGGTCTTTGCTCTGAAACCACGACACTTGCGGAGAGAGTGTGGTTTGTTATGAAGCGGGCACAGTTTATCTGGGTCAACCGCCTTTTGCTCACAGGATTCACGATAGCCTTTTGCAGCAGTTATTTCAGTTTTTCGAACAGATACTGCAGTTTTGAAATTGGGCTTGTTCAGTCTTTCAGGCCTATAAACACTTGGGTTGGTAGAAAGTAAAGGGGCAAAGCTTGGGTCATTGAGGGTTTTAGCTTTGTCGCACACAAACTTCACGAAAAAAGGTAATGGCGGGTACGACGCATGGTGTTGTTCTTTGTAGTAGGATGCTGAAGTAATCCATTTCTCTTGGAGGTGGAATGGGAGTTTTTGAACAATAGGAGTGATGCCCCGGGACGTATCTAGGTAACTTAGGCCGGGTAGGAGACCATCTACACGGGCAGCATCAAGCTCAGAGATGAGATCACCTAGCTCCCTTAACTTGTGATTTTCTCTGTTTGCGATTTTGGGAAAATCTTCTAACTTTTTCAAGAGAGCATTCTCTATTGCTTCAGGGGACCCGTAGCTGTCCTCCAATCTTTGCCATACCATTTTGACACCAGCGGTGGCATCATAGGTGTGTACAGCTCTTAATCGTTTCGCTTGCTCTGATGATTTGGGGCCTAGCCATTTGCAGAGGAGATCCAACTCCTCTCTTGGGGATAAATAGAGACCTACTATAGCGTTCACAAAAGATGCCTTCCAGGCCCAATAATTTTCAGGCTTATCATCAAACGTCAGGAGCCCTGAGCTAACCAACTCTCTGCGAACCAAATATTTGGCTAAGTCTGATGTGGCTGGGGAATTGGACTCGTTTGCATTGACAACAGGGCATGGAGACGATAGCTTGGGCTGGAAAGGGGCAGACTCATTCATAGAGCGTGGCTGATATCTATGATCAGTAGTAACTGGGGTTGGATACTGTGAGTGAGAAGTGAAAAAGGCATTTTTGAATGAGCTTTGGGCATAAGAACGATCTGCTCCGCTAGTGTTACCATACTGCGAGGGATGTGCCTCAGGTAGCTCTTGAAATCCATATTCACTAATCTCACTGTTTTGTATGCTGTGCTCTTTGACTTTATTTTGGACAAAATCACCACTGTATTTTTCTTGCTGAGCTGCTGGAAGCACTAATGTGCTAGCTTGTGCGGAGGCAATGCGGGTATTAGTCGGCACAGGTGGAACTGTTATAGGCTGGGTGACGTTGTCGCTGTTTTTTGGAAACAAGGTATATCCATCTTCATCCTCGGCCGCTGCTTCCAGGACCTTTGCTTCGGCGTTGGCGGCTGCAGCTGCACTCTGTAAACGTAGTTTGAGGAGATCAGCGGTGAGCTCTGCTTTCTTTTTTGCAGCTTCAGCTTCGATGTGGGCTTGTTCTTTTATCACCTCTGCTTCTTTTTCAGCGTATGATGCCTGTGCTTGAGCGGCAGCTGCTTTAGCGCGTGCTTTTGCTGCCAAAATGCTTGCGTTGGACCTTTGACTGGCCCGCGACCGCTGACTGGATCGTGAGATGTTAGAACAATTCGATCTCGTTTCCCACAGGTCACCAACATTGCTAACTGTACTTTGGTGGTCTGGGGCAGCAGTGTTGTCTTCTGTATTGACTTTTGATTGAACTTCCATCTGTCTTTTTACTATTCTGCCTTCACTAGTGTGTGTGAACTAGCTTTACAGATAGCTAACAATCTCCAATAAAGAACCAGGAAGCTTCTTGTTCAGTTGGTGTGTTTACTGGAAGGACTGTAAAACTGTAACATACAAAAACAATGAAAATGCATATTACAATCTCAATAATGTGAATGTACAATACAAATATAAAATAAGTAACTTAGAATGACTAAAACTCTCACAAAAACTATTGCATTAGTGAGCGATTACCATGAAACCAATATACATGGAAAATGCCAAAGGAAAGCTAACAATACTAGCGCCAAATATTCCTTACGAATTATGAAATGAAAACATGTTAAAATTACTAAATTCAATATCTAAAGGAAGCTAAAATCACTATCAAATAAATACTTACAGACAGATCTTTTTGGGAACCAAAATAATGATTTACAGACTTTAACACACTGGAGATCGACTTGCTGTGAGACTGTTAGGAGAATCACTGAACTACGGAATCTATACGTGGACAAAATGCACGAAACTCAAAACACAAACAAGTCTTCCCACAAGGGGGCAGCACAATATATATATATAAAGATATAAAGATTTTTTATTGTTATATACACAATAAATATACTATTAATTAATAATTACCAGTAATGTATATGTATTATAACAATTCGTTTTTTTATATTATATTTATATTAACAATATAAAAAATTCTATATTTTAGAGTACAAATATTTAATGCTTAGTTCTTAAAATGTGTATTTGTGTGTGTGTTAATACAGTATTGAAAACATTTTATAGTATTTTTAAATTAAAAGATCTGGAAAAAATACCATGTCATATCAGCATAGCATTATATTTGTTTGTTTGTTCATTCGTTCGTTCATTCGTCTGTTTGTTTGTTAATTCATTCATTTATTCATTCATTCACTCAGTCACTCAATCTCTGGCATATTTTGTTGTCTTTTCTGCATGTTTTGTCATGTATTCATCTTGACATCTTTAAATATGTATTTATGTCTTATCATTTTGGACAAATACACTCGGTGTCACTACAGTGTAGGTGCTGTACAGTTTTAGCAGATACTTTTCCCAGTTTTGCAGGAATGCTCTTACCAAACATTCTGAATACTGTTCCTTATCAGCAACCTACTTTCCCACTCTTACGTTGTCATCCTTAAACCTCTGCTTTCCTTGGATGAGTAAAGACAGGATGAGTGGCGAAAGGGTGAAAAAACTGGATTGTCTTACTTCCTCAAAATATATGTATCGCTTTTCTGCAGACAGTTTCTTAGCCTATTTTCTCATATCTCCTGAAAGTCTGAGCACTGATGAACTCGCAGGCAACCCCTGCAGCGTGAGCTGAGCCGATTTTAAGAAGTTTTCATCCTTTGATATTTCAAGAGTTTTCTCCAAACTCTACAGTGTAGTTTTCAATAAGTCATCTGTGCAGAAATTGTGGTTTCATAAGAACATTTTCATTTCTTTCTTTCTATTTTTTTTTTCTATTATTTATTTTATTTTATTTTATGGGATGTGTTGTAATAACGTGACATTATTTGTGGCAAATGACTTTTGCAAATATATCTACAGTGTGATAAGTGTAATTTAATGGAGGTATAATTGTGCTTAATAATAATGACCTATATACTGTTCACACAGACACACACGTTTGTTTTTGTGAAAAGTGGGTTCATCCCATAGGCGTAATGGTTTTTATACTGTACAAACCGTATATTCTGTGGCCTTACACCTAACCCTTACCCTCACAAGAAACTTTGTGCATTTTTACTTTCTCAAAAAAACAAAAACTCATTCTGTATGATTTATAAGCGTTTTGAAAAATGGGGACATGGGTTATGGGTAATACCTGTGTCATACCCATGTCATTATACAGAGTTGTGTCCTGATATGTCACAAAAACAAGAACACACACACACACACACACACACATTCACACACACAGTGTAGCACCAATTCAGCACATTTTGTGTCTGGTTCAACTGAATTGTAGCTGGTTAGTGACTAAAATGGAAGTTTTTGTGCTGAAGCACCATGTGTTTTGTGTGTGTTTTTGTGTGCTAGTCTTCAACCAGCAGTGTTTTGCATAATGTAGCTCACATCAATGCCATCTCACTGCAAAAAAAAAAATAATCGCATCAAATGCCCATTTATCTTCAGTGACACATTTCAAAGGGCTTGTTTAGCTGTGTGAGCTAGTCATAGTGTATTAGCTTGAGTCACCATTAGCAGTAGTTGACTGAAGTGGGAGGCTGACAAGTAATATTCTGATAATTAGAGTAGGCTTTATTAATGTGAAGGGAACCGCAGCGTGGCGAGTGCAAGTGTTCTGTCTGACTGTGCCTCTACTGAGGCAATGAGATACCAAAACAGACTTTTATTACAATCAAAATGACCTGTTCTCTTATTCAGATTCATTCAGGCAGAAGCCATATGACTTACAAATGTTTTTTTTTTTTTTTTTTTTTTTTCATGAGAGTTTCTTCTGTGGAACTTAAAAGGAGAACATTAGCAGAGTATCCAAGTTGCTATTTTGCTTAAAGTTTAAATAAAGTGTTCATGTACTATGCACTCATTATATAAAAATGGAAGAAGGAGAATGTTAGCAGAATGTCCATGTTGCTCTTTTCTATAAAATAGAATAAATGTATTTTATTTTATCTTATACATAAACTACAATTATTATTATTATTATTATTATTATTATTATTATTATTATTATTATTATTAGAATACTTGAAATATTGTATAAGTACTGTTCATTTATTCATTCATTTACATATTTAACTATTTAATGTATTTTAAAACTTGACAGCCCATTCACATTTATTGCATGTAAATCATCAGCCTGCTATCTTTTTGTCCAATCACTTGATTTATCTCCCATTATAAAGTATTTATTGTCGCTAAGTGTCCACAGAGTATAGTTGTCATATTTCGCACAGATTATGTTTATCTTATCAGTCGTAATTAGAAGGTTCAAATTGATTTTATAATCAATGATATGTCATCTCTCCAAACTTTTCGCATTCATCTCTCTCATTCACACCCGCACTGTCATTTGAAGGTCAGATTTAATTGAAAAGTGCATCTAAACTGCTCTGCGCCTCATTACGTGCCAGATGGCTTTGCAAAAATTAATAGCGAAAAAATGAATGGAGGTATATAATTTAATGACGGTTTCCCAGCAACGTTATCTGCTAATGAAGGCCTTTCTCGGTTGCATTATATGGGGAATCTGTGTTTTCAATAAGCCCGTTATTAACCTGAATCACTGAAAGGAGATTAAAGGCAAGGATGTTCCAGCGCTTTTGTTTATGATAGATAATGCAAGCTAGGTATTAGAAAACAATTAGTGCTTGTGATGGAGGTCATTGCATAACAGCCACGCCATCAGTAGAGGCGTTTGCTATGCTAATGCTTAAAATAACATAAGCTGTATATTTAATGTTCAAGAAGACACTCAAAGATTTATTAGAAAAAAATAAATAAACCGGATTTAAAGCAGTAAGTCACAAAAGACTGCGCTACAGTAAATTTGCCAAAAGAAATTAATGTCAAATCTGAAATATGTGGTGCGATATACAATAAAACCCATTAATGTTCAGTAAAAGTTAAAATCAAAGTGTGACATTTTGCCCCAGTAAGTAAAAAAGGTATGATTCCCAAAATATGACTCAGAGTGTGCAACCAGGTTTATTATTAATAATAATCAAAATGAGCAATTCCTCTGTCAGTAATATAATTAGACAAACGCCCTGTCCTAACTAGCTTAATTATTCAGATGTTTAATTTTCTCCTTAATTAGTTTTTATTACGTTTTTAACAAATTCATAATATATGACAGGCAATGAGAAATGAGGAAATATATTAACAGTAGACAAATGGAAAATATGTGAAAAATTGTAAACATTTTCAAATGTAAAAGGTACAAACTAAAAACAGAAGGATAACAGTTATTATATTATATTATATTATATTATATTATATTATATTATATTATATTATATTATATTATATTATATTATTAATTGACAGGCAATAATAAATTATTTTCTTATTTTATTGATTTAATTATTATTTTTGTCACAGGTGTGCATATATTTTTTGAACATGGCTCCTCCAGTCTGTTTTCATCTGTAATCATGCGACACATATACACACACAAGGTTAACTGTGTTGAGGGCATGAAATCACAGACACACACACACACACCCAGCAGGACAGACAGCCGCAGAGGCTAACCTCTGCGCTCCACCTGCGGTTCACTAACAGAGCAAGCTGTCGCTAACGCACACACGCACCTGCTATTGCCCTTCCACAGGTATAAAACCTGAGACACACACACACCTGCTGCATCACCCTCACTGCAGAAGCAGCCAAACACTACACAAGGAGGGAAATAAGGCAGAGAAAAAGAGACAATTGGCTATTTTCAGCTACTATATGTCCTTTTGTTGGCACTTTGTGTGTCCGAGTGTGTGTGTGTGCCGCACACCCTTTCTTATTTACACCTTTCCATCTGTGCAATCACACCTCCGAAGTGTACACCCTGCTGAGTGATGACAGAGCGAGTGAAGGGAGAGAAGAGAAAGAGAAGAGAAATACAGGTGGAGGTAGAGAAGGATGGAGGGAAGCAGAGACGCCACTGTGAGCAGAGGAACGGTCTGTCAGAAGACATTTATAACTGGCTTAATGAGACAACCTGTTTGTCAGACATGCAGAGATCCTCGAGTTCTTCAGGAGAGACTGTGATGCCTGCGTGGTGGTGTTAAACAAGCAGCTGTAGGCTGAGATTTTTAGGAACAGGTCTTGCTGGAATACCTTGTAAACTTGGACCGCAGGATGGCGAAAAGACCCGAGGACGTGCTTGATTAATAGCCAACTCCTGGAAACCCACTGAGGGCCCTGCGAGCGCAGAGAGGGAGAGTCTGACCGTGAGCATTTTTAGTGACTTTCAGGAGGCGCATGAAATCAAGGATTAATATGCATATAGGCTATAGATTGTACCCAGAAAATAAGATGGCAGATCTGAGTCTGGCACTTTAGTGCGGAAGAGGGGCGTGATTTATCTCAAAAGACGCTCAGATGAGAGGTTAGCATAACGGATGCATAATTCTACTGGGGGCCGACACACTGTAATCGCTCAGAACAAATTTGTGGAAATGATAAATTACACTCGGGATTCACTTTGAGTATGTCATTTTTCTATAGTAGTGTTTCACAATTAAAGGGACAGTGCAGCCGAAAATGACATTTGTAGATCTGAACCGTTGTTTTATTTGAAATTGTTTTATTGCTTTTATGTTACAAAAGATCTCCTTTTCAAATAAATGCAGTTGTTTTTTGAATCTTTCTGTTCATCAAGGAATCTCATAAATATGAACTGTTTTAAACATTAATAAGAGATCCCTTCTGAACAGCAAATTAGCGCATTAGAATGATTTCCGAGGGACTGTGTGACACTGAAGAGTAATAGATGATAAAAACTCAGCTTTGTCAACAACACAGGAATCAATTACATTTTAAAGTGGATTAAAATAAAAAACAGTTATTTTAATGTAATATTCTAAAATATATTTGACTGTATTTTCGATCAAATAAATGCAACCTTGATGGGCATACGAGACTTCTTACATTTTTTTATATCTTACCGACCCTAAAATTTTGAACAAGAGTGCTTTTTTACATGTTACTTCCCCTTTAAAATAGCTATGTAAGCTGGCATAGTGTTAAAACTGTGTACACGTGTACACAGATGGATATAAATGGGTACACATACATACATATGGATATATATGGGACATTGGGTAATGTTGCTAGCCAGATTCAAACTCGTCATCTGATGGAGCACCATGACTCGATGTATGGCATGCAATCCCTGAACAGATTCAGCTCTCTGATGTCCGTCACATCTGAAGTCAGCTGTTATACTGACCCAGTGTTTTGTATTCTGAGTGACTCTGTCGATGATTGACTGTGCGCAGCCCGTCTTAACACCACACTCATTAATCTACATCTGTTGTCATGGTTTGATATGAAAGAGAATATATTAACGGGCGACAAATCTTCTCTTCTGGCCGTGTCGTGCCCCCTGTTGGCCGGGAGCAGATGGTGTACGGGAGGGGTAGAGTTCTGGATGTGTTTCAGCAGCTCAAGTTGCTTTTGGGATTAGAGTTTGGTTTAGGTTAGTTTGGTTTGGACATGCTGTGCGCAGGACCTCTGAGTGTCACCAAGGTTGTGCCAAGGAGCTGTTTTGTGTTTGAGCGCCCCCTAGTGGACTCACACACACACACACACACACACACACACACACACACGCACACACGCACATAGAGAAGTGCTTCAAAACACACGTTCCTGCAAATAGATGCAAACAAAAGAGTACTGTTTATCAAAGAAGTACGCTTCTCTGAGCATGAAACACCACGGATCAAAGAAGATCTCAAACACGCTTCACTGCGGTAGATTGCCGTTCTCGCCTCGCTCTGTAAATCAACCTGCTTGCGACTTTGATTCCAAGTAATGACGTGTGAAATGGCATTATTTACTCAAAAATAAAACACTTCTTTTATCTGATGAGTGTGGTGCAAGGAGTTCTGGGTAAATTTGCTGTTTTGCTTTTGCGTGTAAGTATGTAACTGCTACGTAATCACATTTATTGGTGCTGAATGTGATTACAGGCTCGACGGGGAGGCTCATTGTCTGACTGTATTTAGCTCATCAAACCCAGAGCAGAGCCAGTATGATCTGTCAGGTGATAATCACACAAACACTTCAAGAAAAGCTCCATTTGCACATTAACAAATTGATAAACACAGCATGTGATTTTGGTGTTGAAAATTAGGGAAAAAATAAAATTTTGTGGTGCCTAAATGTCCCTTTGCAGCTGGTATCATTAAAATCCAGAGGTAAATCCAGCTGTACATGCACCCAGGACACATTGTGATTGGATCAACACATTCAGCGGTGGTCTTTGATTTGTTTTCGTCTGTTGTAAACTTATCTGTCAAGCGTTTATCCATCAGTAACACTATATATTTTTGATTGATATCACAAGCTCTTTTAGTCACACTGTTGCAGTTTATTTTTCTCACTTTTCTTATTTTCTGGTTTCTAAATCAATCACGAAACTTATTTTGCCCAGATTGTTTTATTCATAAATAGGCCTACAACTTTTTTTCTTATTAACACGTTTTTTAAATAAAATTTTGTTATTTAGTTATTTTTTATGGGAAGAAAAAGCCTTAGAATAAGAAAACAAAAAAGTTCTTGAAAAAGAAAATCTAAATTAGCTTGACCATTTTCTTTCCCCAAAAAATATTTATCATTCATATTAAAAAAAAAATATATGTTATTTACTTTTTGAAGATAATATGAATACTCACAGACACATTAACTTTTAATAAACATAAAAGTGTTTCAAAACCATATGAAACCATTATGAAAAGTTTTAAGCTAGATTTTCAACATTTTCCCTTTTATCTTCCCATTCATTGATTGGTCTGAAGTTGGAAAAGTGGCATAAATATTTCCAAAAAAGGAAAGCATGCATCAATATTTTGCAATATTCAGCAATATAATTGATTGCTCATTTTCAGATAAGTATCCTTTATAAGTGCACTGGGTAAGTAGAGGAACACAAGAATGCAAGGTTTTAATGCAGTTCCTGCTATATATATATAAAAAAATACATATTTTTTTAAGAAATCCAGATGCTATCTGGACATGAAATGTGTTGTAAAGGGGACCTTTGTGTGTGTGTGTCTTTGTGATATGGATGTGATAGTGTGATGGATCAGTGTGCGAATGAGGGATTGCGTGGTTGCCAGGGGTAAGGCTCTTCTAGCACCTCTCCTCACCCCTTCTGCAAAAATTGATGGATGACATGGCCCGCAGCACCAATTTGGTGGATGACAAGTTCAAAAGCAGACAGATGAGTGAAGCAGCCCAGGTGGGCTATTTATAGTTTGCCCGCCTTTCATCCCCCTCCATCCTTGGCTCAGTTTTCCCGCTCATTTTGTATTCCATGAATTATAGCGGCTCTACCGGAGACACTCTTTCAGAAGTAACAAGACTGGTTTATTCGTCACAGACTCCGTACAGACTCAGGTGTGAGTGTGTGAAGACCTTATGATGAAAAGCTGATCAGGTTTTTACAGTTCTTCTGCTTTCACAAAGCACTCATAACAGACTTAACAGCCTCAGATAACTCCACTTCTAATATTTAGCCCTAGAAATAATCTGCAAGATTCTGTCAAGTGAGTTTAAAGCTAGTAAATTTGTTAAATGCAGCTGTGAATACCAGAATTTTATTGGTATGAAAGCAAAATTACATGAGCCAATAAATACTCTGTTCGAAGTTCAGTGCTACTGAGATTTCTGTTTGCATTTTCTTACCCAGATTGTGAATCATGGGGGTTTTGTGGGGTCTGACCCTCATAATTCAGGCTTTATTCTTGCAAAATGAACTCAAAACATAACATTGGAGGCGAAGAGTCTTACTTGAGTGTTTGTTTTTAAGTATGCACACAAGTGTGTGTATATATATACAATTAAACAGGGTTTTAAAATACTTCTATTATAAATGTTTGAATGAAAGAGGCACAACAATGGCCCAACATAGCTTGGCAATATTTATTTGAATTTATTTATTTTGAATTACATGAATATCGTGGATTTTCTTTGAAAGAGCATGAAAAGTGCTGTTATTGTTGCTTTATTACAGATTATAACAAACAGATCACAAAAAGTGTTTGATCTTTGAATAAATTGGTATGTAGTGCCATCAATTTGGCATTGTGCGAGATGAATCTTAAAAAACTGACACTTTAAAAATATGTAGAATTTTTAGAAAATCTTTGCAGTTCATTATCAGCAGTCATGACAAAAGACAAACAATGAATAACTATTTTACATCACTTAATAACAGTAACTTGTTCATTGCAAATTTATGTTAGCTGTACATTAAAATATTTAAATAATAATAATAATTTTAATATGTAGAAATTGGCTGTATCAAGAATTAATACATGCTTTTGAAAATTTTTTCATTTTGATTTTAAATGTTAACTAATATGTTAAAAAAAATGTTAACATTGAAATACAGGCCACACTATGGGCATACGAGACTTCTTACATTTTTTTATATCTTACCGACCCTAAAATTTTGAACAAGAGTGCTTTTTTACATGTTACTTCCCCTTTAAAATAGCTATGTAAGCTGGCATAGTGTTAAAACTGTGTACACGTGTACACAGATGGATATAAATGGGTGTACATTAAAATATTTAAATAATAATAATAATTTTAATATGTAGAAATTGGCTGTATCAAGAATTAATACATGCTTTTGAAAAAATTTTCATTTTGATTTTAAATGTTAACTAATATGTTAAGAAAAAAATTAACATTGAACTACAGGCCACACTATGGGCATACGAGATTTTAAATGTTAACTAATATGTTAAAAAAAATGTTAACATTGAACTACAGGCCACACTTTATTTTAAGGTTCAATTCCTACTATTAACAAACCATTAACTATGACTTTTGCTTTTGAATGGATTCCTAATTGGCTGCTTAATAGTAGTTAGTAAGGTAGTTGTTATGTTTAGGTATAGGGTAGGATATGGTCATGCAGAGTATTTGCTTTAGAATTACTACTAAACAGCCGATATGTTAATAATAATCATGCTAATAAGCAAATAGTTACTAGTGAGATTTAGTCCCTATACTAAAGTGTTTCCAAACTTTGATATAAAATATTTAAAATCATCAGAATCACTGTATAATTCTCACATTTACATCTGAAGCTGAAACGAGTGCTTTATGCCTCATGTATGCCTGAATGGTGTAAAATCCAAACAATGTGTGATTTTCTCCTGGATTCTTAATACCAAAATCTACTAATAAAACTTCTGAATCCTTCGTGCATCATTAGTATAAACACACACACTCTTACATTGACTGTGGGAGCTCAGTGGAGACACTATTACTGGATTAGAGAGAAATATGGCATCTGTATCTGTCTTGCCCAAGGCCTGGTTGACTAATTGTCCTCCGTGCTCTGGTCTGTAGGTGGAGAGAAGTGTCAAACTGGGGCTTGTCTATGAATATATATGTTTGTGTGTGTCTGTGTGCATAATTTAGTGGGATTTTGTGTGTATGTTTAGCTCTGAGCTGCCAGAAATGGCAATAAGTCTCTCGTTTGACAATTGTTTGTGTTTCCTTCCTCATGCGAGTATGGGTTTGTGTGCGCTGCCTTTCCTCCAGGACTACAAAGACAATCAATGGAACTGACTGAGACTGAGTCAGATCTGTATTTATAAAAATTCAGGTTTTTTAAGACAGACATTCAGTGCGTGGGTGTATAAATAACACGTCTGCTTCTAGATGTTGTGCATAAGCATGGCTGAATTTATAAAACCTGTCAAGGACATGTCTGGGTCATGATAGGATGTTTACAGTCGGAAGGGATGAGAGGCGTTCTTGCCTTGGCGGTTCTGATCTGCTATTCTAGCATGGATCTCCTTGTGGGGACCCTCAGGCTCATCGGAGCCAAAGGCAATCTACCTTTTCATCTATAGGATAGGCTGACCCTGTTTGCAGTAATGAGAATCATCGCTGAATTGATGAGAAAAAAGAAAGACCAGACATCCAGATACATTGTAGAACTGGAAGAGGAATATTTTTAAAGAAAGAAAGAAAAAAGGTAATTGCTGATCGTAATTGCAGCATGTTTCTCAACTGCTGAAAAAACAAACAAAAAATAGTTTTACTGGTTATAATGGGAATTGTATTGGTTCAATGGAAACTGTAATGGTTCCTGTGGGTCTCTACTGGTAATTTGGCACCTTTTGTTGGTGGCTTGTTAAAACCAATAAATCCTATGGAATATGTCCTAAACCACTTTACAGGAAACCATTTTAATGGTTAAAAGTTGATGGTTTGTAATAGTTGTAATGATATTTGTAGTTGAAACCATTTTATGTAATGTAGATGGTGATGGTGTTAAAAATGTACTTTTTTTCTCTCTGTGAAATTTTCTTCTTATTTTAGGGTGAAATGAGACCTAGACATTTTTGTGAAACCTATGCAAGTATGTGTGAGTGTTTATGTGTGTATTTGTTCGTCAGCTAGACAGACAGCTACAGATGTGCTATGGCGAGAAGGTCAGTGTCAGACACACCTGAGTAACGCTAGGCGTTCTCTCACATTTTCCGAAACATTATTGCAGCATTATGCCGCTTGACATCAGCGCCACACTGTGACCTCTGCTAGTGTCTCAATGATGCTATATCTATTCATGTTCTACCATCATACCTGCTTTCTTTCTCCCACACAGCGTTATTGCACATTGGCCTTTGCCATTTGATAAGGAGTTTTCCTTTGTGATAATGTCAGGGACAGCTCATTGATTTGACCTCACTCACTTGCCATATGCACAAATAGCTTCCCTCGGAAATAGAGGAATGAAAGAATGAAGCCATTTCTCACATTAAGCCGCTCTCTATGTGCCTTTCCTTAGCTGCCCTGTTATGAAAGTCTGGAGGTTAAATTATACGAGTTATATGACTGATTATAGATACAAAATCGCTCATTCAGGAGGGTGGCAGATGGAAAGATGGCCTCAGAGTTAAGTGTGTGTGTGTGAATCATAAATGTTTTACAGAAGCGTTAACTGTAGAGGTCATAGGACATTAAATATGGCATGACGGTGGACATGTGTTAATGTACTCGACTGTTCATATGAGCACCTGCTGCAGGTACTTAGCGGCACTAATGTCGTCTCATCTTCATGTGCACTCTGGATTCCCCAGATCGTTTTCTCATATCATTAGCGTTGGTGCTAGTGATGGCCTTATTAGTTCGTCACGGCTATTTCTTTTGAACTTTACGACACAACAATGTGTTCTGATGCACTAATCAAACCCCTTTTGCTCATTATACATCCTGTTCATCTGCGTTGCAGAAGTAGTGTGAAAATTAGCAGTAATTAACCTACTGGTAGCAGTAAGAAAAATCAAATTAGCCACAAATTTAAGCATTTTATTTCAACAATATTGGCAATTAAAATATGAGTAAAAGGAAGGCCAAAAAAGGTTTTGTCTTTGGGTTTAAGCTCTGCCAGTGCAGATTCCACATGAACCATCTGTTGCATATGCAAAAGATTGTAGATATACGGTGCGAAATGGTTAAAAATATACTGTTTTTTTTTCCCCCTTTTCCTCAGTCTACTGCGTGAGACAGGGGAGCTCCCACAGTTCTGCCTGGTAGGTCCTTAGCATCTACACATAATAGCAGCTATGTGATCATAATTATGCTGATTAACACTTAGTCACGACGCAAGTCCTATTGGACCAAAAGCAGAAAATAAATTAGTAAACACATTAAAATCTCTTCAGGAAACAAAAAAATCATATAAAACAAACATCCAGAGCTTCAATTATGGCTGGAAATGGTGCCGTTATTATTTCCAGTAGTTTAAACCGCTTTTTTATTTTGCATAGAAAAGGAACTGAGAGAGGAAGCTGCCTATGATGTTGGTCTGAAGGATCCTGGCTATGCAAGCGCTGTTTTGTGCATCACCTTCAAAATTTGTCAGCTCAATTTTTTATGCAATACAAGTGCAGTTTGCTGCAAGATGCACTAAATCTTACTTAATGTTAACTTAAATGCTAACCTCAGTTTTCTCTTTCAGAAGAACTGTTGTTAGGATGTTGAAGAGAATCTTCCCATAATAATTAGTTAAAGCAAGTTATTTAAATTTATTCATTTAGCAGATGCTTTTATCCAAAGCGACTTACAGTCTATTCAAGCTATCAATTTTTACATCATGTGTTCCCGGGGAATCGAACCCCTAGCCTTAGCGCAATGCACAACCAATTGAGCTACAGGAACACTTATTTAATTTACTTATTTATTTACTTATTTATTTAAACTTGTTTTATACCCACTTGTTTTATACTTTTAGCTTTGTCTCTCAGGCCAAGTTCTGTCATTGTGGATTGTCGTGTCAAAACGCAATTTTTAATTCAATATTGAGTGTGAATTGCTGCAACAGGCATTATAGCCAACTTTAGTGCAAATGTTATCCATTTTCTCCTTAATGTCAGCTGTCACAGTGGAGCAAATATTTGAACTTGCCATTCTAATTTATTAAAGTTTGTTTAAACTATTTTTTAGCTACATCGCAAAGGTTAGCATAGATGTTACCATTAGTTTCAGCTATTGTCATTGTGCAGAAACAGTTTGAAGAAAATCTTGTCAAGCTAATTAAACTTGGTTCGTAGCTTAGTGTATGTTTGTGTAAACACTACCCTCACTTTCTCTTTCAGTCTACTTATGTCCTAAAGCTTAACCTCTTGAACTCTGGCCACGCCCTAGGACCCACCGGTGGGTCCGCGGGGAGGTCATCATATTATTCTTTAAAAATCTATAAACTGTGAAGCACAAAACTAGTCATATATGGTATTTTTTGAAAGCTTAGAACCTCTGCTTTCTTGCAAGTCCCATGGTATTTGCATTAATTTTACATAAAAGAAAATAATAAGGTATAAATTCGTTCTTCCACAACCACCCCCCCTTGAGAAAATCAGATGAATAATGTTCATATTTCATATTTATAGCACACAAACTCACCAAACATGGACAAGTCACACATCAAATGAAAGCTCTCACTCTCAGGAATGTCACTGTGTACTTTATTTCACCGATCTTATACATTACAGTGACATAACAAATAATAATTTTCAAAAGAATCACGAAAACTGAAATTACTTATGTGAACAAGCAAACGTATGCGTCATATTTCTGCGCTGATAACTACATCTGTGCTCACATACTAGCCTAAAATCATATATCAGCTTTTACATTAGGTTGTTTTCTTCAAAATGAGAGCATTCTCGTGTGTCTGTGAGCATGCATGGCTAAACGGCACTATAATATGTCTCAGATGCGCAGATCAAAACATGCAATGCAGCGTAAACCATGACCAGTATTTGTATCGACTCTCTTTGATTCCTTTCGACTTGCAATGACGTCATCACGCAGTGCGTCCTATGTCATGAAAGCTGACAGCCTCCCCTCTCCATAGACACATCGATCAAGCTTCTAGACCATTCAGAGCCCGAGTTGTTCCTTTCCAAAGTTGAGGAGGTGGGACAAAAGAAAACGGCGCAAACGGGCGCAGATGATTATTGATGAGTTGATCGGAAGTTGGTTTGTGATTTTGGATAGCGTTTTAGCGAATTATTGCGTGCTTTTATTACTGTTAGAGTTATATGTCTCTGAAAAATGACTTCAAGAAAGTTTTTTGTTGGTGTGGAGGCGGCTTTGGAGGAGTTTGATCGGATGTCCGACACTGAAACTTGCAGCGATGCTAGCTAGCTTTGACTCGGTCAGAGAAGCTGCTTACAAACTGGGAGAAGACCCTTATTTTGAGTAAGTATACGTTGTTTGTATCAAGCATTTGTAAGTTGCATGCTAATATTATTATTGCATTAATTTATTCATCGATTGCATTCATAAGTGTATTGCCTTGTGCAGTTTATGTCTTTCTTGTATACGCGAATTGCATTCATCGGTTGCCTTCGTTAGTTGCATGCTAATTTGTTTTTGCATTAATTTATTTATCAATATTATATATACGTGTACTGCCTTGTGCATTTTTATATCTTATGTATATGTGAATTGCATTCATGTGTTCGTTACATATTTGAATTACACACACGCAACGAACACATGAATGCAATTCACATATACATAAGATATGCAAGGGTTGTTCTCATTTATTTACTCATGGAATTGTGTATGTGTAATCAAATTATTTTCCTCTTTCTGTTACTTGCATATCTGGATTATTTTTGTGTATGTCATTTTAGCATGTATTTTGGGATTGCAGTGTAAATTTATACATTTTGTTTTGTTTTGCAGTTGTAGCATCCAGTGGTGAAGAATGGGAGCCAGCAAGTCGGGATACTTGTTGTGTGTGTGTGTGTGTGTAAAATAAAATGTAAGAACAGAACTTTGCCTTATTTTGCTTATTCCATGACATGAGTTTTTTGAGGAAACTTGGAGACATAAGACATTCTGTCTCTTCAGGTAAAGCTACAGAACTTGGAGACTCCAACGCCTCCTTTTGGTTAAATCTAAATAACTTTTGCTTAGAAGATGTTATCAACAAAATTATTTTTTTATCTTTTTACTGTCACCTAGTGGAATCAAAAGAAACTTTCTGCAGGGAAATAGACCTAACAGGTCCTAAATAACAGACTCCTAAATAAAAACTTACTTTAAAAAATAATACAAATCTGACTTTGTTTCCGTGTTTATCACAATATAGTAAAAATACAAAATACGAAATATGCAATATCTTGTGCTTGTGTTAAACTTCCGAGAGTTTTCTGTAAAATAAGACCATTTTTATAAATTTATTCCAAAGTATGTGGTTAGGGCTGTCTTTTAAGTTCAGCTATGCCTACTGGTTTCAGTAATCAAAAATGGTGACTACACTTGGAGAGTCTAACGCCTCCTTTCGATTAAAGCTAAATAACTTTTGCTTAGAAGATGTTATCAAAAAAATTATTTTTTCTCCTGTTTAATGCCACCTAGTAGAATCAAAAGAGATTTTCTGAAGTGACCTAGACCAAACAAGTCCTAAATTACAGACTCTTAAATAAAAACTTAATTAAAAAAATTATAAAAATCTGACTTTTTGTTAGTGTTTATCACAGTAATGTAAACATACAAAGTACAAAATATGCAATATTTTACCCATGTTTTAAAATTCAGAGAGTTTTCTGTCAAATGAGACCATTTGTATCAATTTATTCCAAAGTATGTGGTTAGGGCTGTCTTTTAAGTTCAGGTATGCTTGCTGGTTTCAGTAATCAAAAATGGTGACTGTAAAAGTACACTTGGAGAGTCTAACGCCTCCTTTCTATTAAAGCTAAATAACTTTTGCTTAGAAGATGTTATCAAAAAAATTCTTTTTTCTCCTGTTTAATGCCACCTAGTGGAATCAAAAGAGATTGTCTGAAGCGACATAGACCACACAAGTCCTAAATTACAGACTCTTAAATAAAAACTTAATAAAAAATAATAATAAAAATATGACTTTTTGTCAGTGTTTATCACAGTATTGTAAACATATAAAATACAAAATATGCAATATTTTACCCATGTTTTAAAATTCAGAGAGTTTTCTGTCAAATGAGACCATTTGTATCAATTTATTCCAAAGTATGCGAGTAGGGCTCTCTTTTAAATTCTGGTATGCCTAATTCTGTAAAAAATTCAAAATATGCTGCAGAGCTGAAGAGGTTAAACACAGTCTGCTAGAGTTTTGTGCAGAAAAAAATGTCACTGTTGTTTAGCATCTTAGCATACGTTAGTATCTCGATTGCTTGTCTCCTCTATTGTTCTTTTACTGAGCGGGTCGCAGTAGGGGAATGAGATTGCTCTAATTGATTGGGTTATGAGTGTATCGTGTTTGCCCATGATAGGTCATTCACCCTCCTCTTTTTCAATGTCAGCACGTCACAACCTACCCACGTTCCTCGTTTTCACCTTCAGCGATGACCTTGCTCTGTTCCTCCTCCATATCTCATTGCGTTTCACACGCTGTTCCCCAAGCCGAGAAACAAACAGCATCACCAGTCACAGCACCCAGCTGTGCGAAAAGGGCGGTTCTGTCCATATAATGATCATTAAGAGTGATTTTCTCTGGAAATCGAACACCTTGAGCTTCACACATTAGAGTTTTTTTTTTTCTCGGACACAAAAGTGAGCTCAGAGCTTTATCTCTGATTGATCTGCTGTGAGTCAGTGTAGCAAGAGACCATTCGGTGGGTTTATAAGAAAAGATAAAAGACCCTTATCATCTCTTGTTCTCTCTCTCCTTCAATTTTATCCCTCTACAAGAAGCTGTATTTGAATGCCAGGAGAACATCTTTCATTATCAGGTCAAGGACTTTGTACCTGCTTGTGCTAAGAGCTCAGGAGAAGAAAGCATTGGTTGATGTGATAAACTCTGTGTATCTGTCTCGCCTTCAGCCAGTGCTCGAACTGGGGACATCTCTGATATGAGTCTGAATGAGTGTATCTGTCCACAAAATGTATGTGTTATAGAAGCCGAGAGAGTGAAAAGAGGTAGGACGGTAAGATGGGATAAAACAGATTGTTGAGGATTCATGGGAGGGATGAGGAAAGCATAGACAGAATTATTGATGAGGGAGGAGGGGGTCTCGTGTGAAGCTTCCAACCGTCTCCGCATAAAGCATTCACAAAAGCCTTTCATGAAACCCTCAGTTGTGAGATTTCACCTACAGTGCTGCGCCGGGCCGCGGTAAAGGAGAATGAGATCTCAGGAGAGCCGCTCGTGCATGACAAACACAACCTGCTTGTTTTGCTTCCTTCACTTAGATGAGTTGCAGATCAGTGTTGGGACTTCACAATCACAATCGCATCTGTCCACCACAAATTTTCTAAATGATCAGGCTTAAAATTTGATGTGGTGTCATTAAAAGTGCAACAACTAGGTGATAAGAGCAATTCCCCGTAGGTTAGACTGTGCCATTTAACAAAATTGGACTTTCACAGACTTCTAAGGTCAGTTTGTGTCTAGTTTAGTCTAGATTAAGCGTGTGTTTACACAACAACATTTTCTAATAAAAATGAAATGCCTTTTATATGTTTTGGCCGTTCATTTACACAATCATGGTGTTTTGGAGGCCTGAAAATGTGAACTTTTAACTTTTAAACAAGCTTCAAAGTTTTTGGAAGTAATAAGACCTGCTGTCTCAGGTAAATGGAAATTTGTGAAAACTAGACACCATGCACCTGCGTACTATGTGTTCAGTATATACAAATGCATATGCGTCAAAGTGTGGCAAAGTGACATTGCCAACTACTGGCCTTGCATGCATAATAGTCATTTTTGTGGATCCGTGTGAGCAGGGATCATTTTGACAACGTTGTTATATGTACACATTTTTAAAGATGCAAGGAAAACTTTCAGTTTCTATTACAAATCATTGTTTTGGAGACATATTCTAATTTAGCACTCTAGCAAATATTTATATAATGTCAGTTTGCGAATACTGTGTGAATTATTATGATTGTAATTTCAGTGCTTTAAAAATAGTCACATACTGCACAAGCACTGCAGGACAATAAAACTTGGAGAGTGATTGCATTTCTGTCATGTGTGACTGTGAATAAGAGTTAGAGCCAAGGCAAGCTTAGTTAAATGGAACGCTCTCGTCATTAACTCAGTCTCTCAATATTCTAATGAGTGCCGCATTCGTTAGACTTGATAAGCATATTTCATCTCCAATCAGTCCAGAGCTTCATGAAGCAAGCACAATTAAGTCAGTGAGCTCTTAGATTTTTAATCTCACAGTCTCTTTCCGTCCATCCACCCATCTTCTCTCATTTCACATAACGCTAAAGCCGAAGAGCTGAGATAGAGGGCTTTACTGCTTTCATTGTCATATGAGGAGTCTTTCATTCTCACATTGGAATTCATCCAGCCCCTGTAATCTGTAGGATTGTGTTTGGGTGTACATGCTTTTACAGCTGTTTACTTTCAGACAGTGGGTGTCTTTTGATGACCCGTTTCCTGTGCCGGCTGATTGGATCGTAATTGCACTGTGGCCATAAAGGTGCTCTCAAAGTTTCTTTTTCAGACACAGCGTGAGTGTGACTGTCTTCAGAAGTTAGCTCTATCAGACAAAACCTTCCTTTGGGAAAAAATTTTTTTTTTAATAAAGTTTCTAATAAATATTCACATTGCAAGAGATTAAATCACATTTATAATATATAATGTTGCAATTACGAGAACAAAAAGTTGCATTTTTCAAAATGATGTGAAAAATAAAGTTGCAATTGTTAGAAATAAAGTCATAATTCTGAGGGGGGGGGGGGGTGCATATATGAGATATATATGAGATTTTGTTAGATATAAAGTTGCTATTACAAGAATACGGTGCATTTTTACGAGAAATTCGCAATCACAGGAAAAGTGTCAGAGATAGTCGTAGTAGTTTTGCAGTTACGAGAAATAGAAACATTTACAAGAAGCAGTCACAACTGTGAGAGATAGTTCCTATGAATAACTGCATTTTACGAGAAATGTATAGTCACAAGAAACAAAATCAATATTTTAAGAAGAAAAGTCAATTTTGAGATACAGGCAGTAGTAAAAGTTCCAGTTGGTGGTTGCTGTTCCAAAAAAAAAAAAGAAATATTGGTATTTATGTTATAATTTTGCAATTACAAGAAATAGATACACTTACGACTTAAAGTCACAGTTGTGTGAGATAGTCGAAGTTGTGAAAGTCGCAATTAATAGAGGTAGTCACAATTCAAAAAAAAAAAAAAGTTGCATTTACAAAAAATAGTTGCATTTATTTGAAATGAATTTTGCAGTTACAAATAATTGATTCATTTACGAGAAACAAACTCAAAATTGTAAAATATGAAATATGGCTGCAGGGAACTGCTAGTGATGATCTAAACTGCAATAATTAGTTCATTTTTCTGTGTAAAAGAAGCCAGTGCAGGTCGGCTGGGTTAATAGGGACGCTGTCATACGTAACAGTACTGGACAGTGAGCAGCAGAGAAATGACAAACGCAGAGAGCAAATTAGAGTCCTTGCTGTCCCCTCCATTTTGCTTCACACTCACACACACACACCTGACACAGTGCAAGGTCAATGTCTTTTGTTACGTTCAGGCTGGCCGTGGAGCATCTAAATGTGACACTCCAGCGAGAGCACACACACTTTGCAAATAACAGCTTAGCGTGTGGATTTGGATTAGCAGCCATCGGCCGACATATTCATCATGTACACAAATCTAATTATGAGGGTAATTGCCTACAAGGGACTTTATTGGTCTCTTATAATGAGTCTATTGTCTGTCGGTGCAGGGTATCACACAGCTCTCTATTGATCAGTCATGACTACCACTATAGCTCATGCAACCATTAATATGGATATTTTTCAGGGCTCTGAATGACTGGGTCAGTGCCGTCGATAGTGTCAACCACAGTACAAAGCAGAAACGAGAGCCTCTTAACTCTTTGCATGTCTTGTATGTCTCCCGTTCTCTCTCACTGGCATATTTAATTACAGGCGTTTAATTGGAGAAGTCGACTCGGTGCCGTCCGTAATTACGGCTCAGTCTTTCGAGCCTTTGTCGCATCGGGCCCCTTGAGCTCATATTCTCATCGCCGTAATTCAATTAGATCCTTCACTTAGAGCACGGAAGACTCTCAGCGTCGTCACGGCACACTATTCGCAGCTTTCAGAAATACATAACTTAAATTTTTCGCTTTTAAATCATAGCATATGTCCATTGAGAAGAAATCTGTGCAGGTGGAAATTAATGCACAGCTCTATTGTGCATTGAAGACCACACTGACCCTTGTAGCATATATTCATATCCATGATGTCTATTCAGTATATGCTTTTCATCTTAAAGAGACATTTTAAAGAATGTTTGTGCGGTCCATTCAAATTTCATTGTATAGGCTATATATATAGTTGTATATATACAGTTATGTACTGTTATATACATCTCTTTAAATGTGTAATTGCAAATCTATATAGCATAAATATAACTATTCTTGGTAAATGCAACATTATTTTTTATAATTGCAACTGTCTTTCACAATTTTGACTTTCTCTCAGTTTTTTGTGATTGCGACATTCTCATAAATGTAACATCACTGTCATAATAGCATTTTTTTAATGACTGCATAATTCACAATTTTGTAAGGGTGACATTATTTATTCAAATGAAATGCAACCAACGGTCATACAGGATTGCAACGACACGAGGATAAGTGAATGATGACTATTTTGGGGCGAACTGTGCCTTTAAGATATTTTGACTGTTGTTATTCAGTTGTTTGTACACAAATATAAAACTTCAGCTACTTAAAATGGAGCACAGGGTATTCCAAATGAGGATGTGAATATGTATGCATGCTTGCTGGGTAATTCTGAACTGTTTTACATTCAGGTAAGGTGTAGCTAATGTAGTCACTCTGCTTTTTGAGGGCAAATAGTCAGACCAGACTTCAAGAACTGAAAGATGGAGGTCTTGGCTCAGGTTGATGACCTGGAACATTATATATCACTTTAGATGTTATTATTCCATTCATAGCAAAACCATTGTAATGAAAAATCTGTGGTCAAAGAAAAAATACTCCGGAGGTGCTTTGATATTTAGACCTATCATGGCATGGTACTGAATGATAGCAATATTTGAATGCTACTTGCTTGCAATATTCCTTGTTTCTAAGTCACTTCAGATAAATAATAACAATGGTTTTGCCATGATCATGTCCAAGAACATGGTAATATCATGGTTCCAGTGCAACTAGCAATTGACAGATTTTGGATTGATGAGATAAACCAGGATTATTATCTCCATTCTGTTGACTAATGACAGATCGTCTCCCGAATGCCAGTGACAGAGTTGGTTTGTCGCACGTTGGCCTGCTTTAAAAAGATGAGGAGGAGGTGGTACAACAGAAGGGGAATGTGTGTTTGTTGGAACAAGAACGAAGTCGTGTCAGTACTGTGCGTTCCCAAGACAGCATGTTCACATAAATGACATTTTAGGATGAGATTGTGAGGAATATGAGCGCTTTGGATCATTGTAATGGTTATTGTTTTGATGTAATTTTATATTGAGAGTTGGGAAAGTGGGTCAGAGAACTTGATCTCATAGCATGAAACTCAGCCCACACATACATGCAGCTCTTCCCACAACATGCAAATATTACATTTTTAACATCAAGTTAGAAATTTAAGGGTTTATGAGGAATAAAGCCAGGGGTCAAATGTAGAAAAAAAAGAGGAGCTTTTCACAAAATTGGAGAGAGAGCGTTTGCCCCATGCAATATGGTTCTCTAGTGCCCCCTAGTGCTGTCATCTGTTTCTTTTCACCCCAAAAAATCAAATAAAAAATGACCTGAGCTGGTAAAAATGAAGAAGTGTGTTGCTGACAAAAGCAAAAATGAAAAACCTGCTTGTAAAGATCACAATATTTATACAGAAAAACTAAATTAGAATTAGTTCTGTACTTATACATGCAAAACCCCATTTTGTTGTCATCAGAAAATAAAATGAAATAAAATGAATGAATAAATCAGATGTTGTAGAAAGATCAGATGTTGTAACCTTTAATAAAAAAAAAATACATACAAAAATAATGTTTTTTTTTTCTTTAAGGTTTGACCATAAAGAAAATGAAGAACCCCCCCCCCCCCCAAAAAAAAATAAATAAAATAAATATAAATAATAATCAATACGTTTGTATAGTCTTCAAAGTGTTAAGAGAATATATTAGTGATTTTTTGTTGATGGTTACACCACTTTAGGTTTTATGAGCAACATCTTTGTGTTTTTGTATTACTTTTAACTATATTTAAAAAATATATGTTATTATTGTATGATTTGTCACTGAACCATTGCCTCTGACCCCTATGTTCTGACTCTCTTTTTTTCTCTCTCTCTATTTTTTTATGTGCTACAGATATGGAGATATGGTTCCTAAGACCATCATAGGGAAGGTCTTTGGCTCTATTTGTTCTCTGAGTGGCGTGTTGGTGATCGCTCTTCCCGTCCCCGTCATTGTGTCCAATTTCAGTCGGATCTACCATCAAAGTCAGCGTGCAGAGAAGCGACGTGCCCAAAAGGTACCCTAGACCAGCCACCCATGACCCCAGCATGGGTCCACGGACTCTGATCTCAGAGCTATGGAGCTGGGCTCAAATGTAGATGTTCTCTTGAAATACAAGCAGGTCTGGCTGTGGCAAAGAGATTAGAGCTTGACAGGACCATGTACACACAAATACAGAAAAATGATGCTGGGATAGCATTTAATACAACTTGGCACAATGTGCTTGCGACCCAGATGTCTGCACGCTGAGTGGTGTGTGTCTCTGTGGTATGTTAACTGCAGGTCTCTGTGGAACCATCATTTTTAGTGCATGCCCAGATCACATCCCGTACTTCGACACAGCAGACAGAAACACAAACACACAGAAACAAGACACACAGGCAGAGAAACTTTGGGAACAGCAGAAAAAAAAAAAAGATGAGAGTCAGAATAGAAAAAAAAGAGAAAATGGCCACATATACACTGATGTTTTGGGTGCATTTAAAGCAATAGATCACTCAAAAATCTAAATTAGTTAATTTGTTATTAATTTGGCCATTCCAGATCTAGGTGCATTTGTTTCTTCATCGGAAAAGATTGGGAGAAATTTAGCATTACATCACTTGTTCACTAATGGATCTTCTGCAGTGAATGGGTGCCGTCAGAATGAGAGTCCAGACAGCTGATAAAAACGTCACAATAATCCTCAAGTAATTCACACAACTCCGGCCCATCAATTATTGCCTTGTAAAGTGTAATCTCCATGTTTGTAGAAAACAAATCAATCATTAAGGCATTTTTATTTCAAACTCTTGCTTCTGGACAAAATATCAATCCATAATCCATAGCAACACTGTCCTGAAAAAGCCCATTCGCTTAATGTCCTCTCTCATCAAAATCAACCAATATATTTCTTTGAACTCATTTCATACCGTTTTCTCTTGTAAACAGGGGGTTGATCTGTGCATATTTCTCTCCTGATTCAGACAAGATGGATATTTCCCTTGAGAAAGAATATTATGAATAGAAGACTTGTATTTTAGCAAGAAGCAATGGTTTGAAGTGAAAAGCGTGCTAATGATGCAAATAAACATGCAGCTTTTCACTTCATAAAATGTTTCTTGATGGACTGGAGTTGTGTGGATTACTAGAGGATTATTGTGATGTTTTTATCAACTCTCATTCTGACGGCACCCATTCACTGCAGATCCATTGGTGATGTAATGTCAAATTCCTACAGATCTGTTCTGATGAAGAAACACACTCATCTAGTGTATACATTGGATGGCCTAAGGGATGTCTTTTTGAGTGAACTTTTCCTTTAAAAGGAAGTGTCCTCAAATTCATTTCATTGGGTTTACTCTTATCATAACTTTGAATTAGGCAGCAAGTGGAATGTGGCTACGCTCCAATCAGTGATGATGGAATTTGCATATCCTGATGCTTAGCTTCAGGATTATTTAAAAGAAACGATTCAATTAATTCCGAAACCTCAATTAATCTGATTACTTTAGCAATTAAATTTAAATGTAAGTTTTACAGCCCATCTGCACAGCGACTGCCATTATAATCAATGGAGCTGTCCACACGCACACACTACTTTCATAGTCGATGCAATATAGCCTGCGGTTTAGACTTCTGAATTTATTATGACAGGAGTCTTGTGACCTGTCATTACATCTGTCATGGGTATTCCAGCCGTAAATCATAATTTCATGTCCGTATGGAAAAAAGGAGTCACTTCTGAACTTGCAGTAATTGACAGAGTGGAGTAAACCTTTTCTTGTTAGTGAAGGTTAGCAACATCTGTCTGTGTTTAGTACTCGACTGTTTATGCTTGTAGGCCGTTTATACCTGTTTCTACATATTATGCAATTATTTGGTCCTCATCAAACTTATAAATGACGTTACTCTGTATACAGAACAAATTTAAACACTAATAAGGAGTCACGACTGTTTTTAGCTACAGTGTGTATACGTGGCCAATGAGAACAGGCACAGGAAGAACAGATGCTGTGTTCTGTAGCTGGTTCTCCTCTGGGGGTGATCTGAATACGCAGACGTTGTGACATCACATCATATCTCATTAGATGAGCGTCTTCTCTTAATTTAACTCTTCGACTCCAGCCACCCCATGGGAGGCAGTTCAGATATCCCACTCCCCCTGCGCACGCACACACACACACACACACACACACACACACACACAGAAAAACAGTACAACTAGTCCACCCAAGAACAACAGTCTGTTTTTTCAGTTGACTAGGACTGAGAATGAGAGCAGGAGAGGGAGAAGTGAGAAAGTATATTAGGCTTGTAACAATACCAAAATTTCAGTTGTCGATACCAGTACCATTTATATGTTATAATATTAAGCCAAAAATGTGAATATTTTTTAAAAATGTTCCTATTTTAATGATTTTTTTTAATGATTATTCATAGCTGTCTTAAAGATCTGATATTTTGACACAAATGCAGGTTTTTGATCTGACAATTTATATGGAGATATGAAAAGAAAAGCCTGAAAAGACTGAAAATCAAGAATGAAAAACTTTGCCTTGAGTAATTTGACATTCTTTTAATTTAATTGTATTATTTGATCTACTAATTAGTATGCTGTTTTATTATTTTATGGTATTACAATAAAATGTATTTTTTTTTTTAAATACAGCAAAACCAGAAATATTGTGAAATATAATTACAATTTTCAGTATTCAGCGTCACGTGATCCTTCAGAAATCAATTCTAATCTAAGATTCTTATAATCGGTTTTGAAAACTAAAACAAAATATTTTTGTGGAAACCATGATAAAACTATGAAACCATTAATTTTTTTTTTTTTTTTTACTTTATAAATATCTGTCAATTTTGGTCAATTTAATGCATCATTTATATATAGTGTTAAAATATCAGCTCTTTGCAATATAAACCCAGCCACATTATAGAAAGAATTTATTATTTTTTTATTGTAGTATCAAAGAGCTTTTGACATCCCTTTTAGATAGGAACACATTGACATTCTTCATGTTGGATATGAGCATGCAAACCTCCAGTCACACCACGATCACATTCACACTCACACTGACCACGAGGAGAGGAAGAGTTAGGCTAAACGCCCGTGTGTTTGTCCACCTGAACAGAAAACCAGGCTTGCTAGAATTCGTGCGACGAAGAGCGGTGGCGCTAATGCTTATTTGCAGTACAAACGCAATGGGATGCTGGCAGAAGCGGAGGAGGAGGTAACTGTGGAAACCAAGTCGCCGGGGTCTCTCTTAATGGAACGTGACATGATGGGCTGGTGCATGTGAACCCCTCTTCCCCTATGGCAGTTCAACTCTCCGCCAGGGGGCCGGGGTCCAGCAGGGCTGCTGTCCCCATTCAGCGCTTCCGTGGTGTTCCTCTAACTCTCTCTCTCTGTCTTTCACTCTTTCTCACGCGTAGACTGGGTGCACCGGCCCCTCTTCCTGGTGGCTGGTCATGAGACAATAATCGTATGACCTCTTGTCCAATGGCAGTGTGGTGCATGCGGCTTGGCCTTGTGGGGGCCACGGCCATCCGCTCCAGTACCAACGGGGCCCCCCTGTTTTTTCCTGCAACCCTTTTCTCCATCTCTCAACTACTTTGCTTTTGGATTTATTACCTTTTGTATTTTGTCTACTTGTTGTTTTAACTGCATTTTTCGACAACTACTACTCTTGTGCTCCATGCATTTTTTTTAACATGCATTTTCGAGTGATTTTCTCACGGCTGTCCGGACTGGCCTGTGCTCGCTCTCTATCTCTCTGTCTTCATGACATCATCAGAACACATCACATGGAGGAATGAAACTGTCTGAGCTGCATGTCATTGTTTGGCCAATCTCTAAACGGGAGGCGGGGTTTAATGTGAGGCAGAGACCACTGGGCGTGTCAATCAAGTGCCTGTTGACCATTCGCGGGCTCTCGATAAATAGCGCCATAGTCCAGGGGTGTTCCATACTGCTCCTAAAAGGCCACTATCCTTCAAGATTTAGCTCCATTCCAATACGCCTGAACCAGCTAATTAAAGGGTTAGTTCACCCAAAAATCTAAATTCTGTCATTAATTACTCACCCTCATGTTGTTCCAAACCCGTAAGACCTTCATTCCTCTTCGGTACAGAAATTAGGATATTTTTCATGAAATCCAAGAGCTTTCTGATCCTCCATAGACAGCAAGGAAACTATTACGTTCAAGGTCTAAAAACATAGTAAGGACATATTTAAAATAGTCCCCGTGACATCAGTCGTTCAACCATAATTTTATGACGCTACAAGAATGTTTTGTGTGCAAAGAAAACAAAGAAAAATAATTTATTCAACAATTCTTGCTACATTTTTGGGCCTTGAACGTGGCAAAAAAAATATCTTAATTTGTGTTCTGAAGATAAACAAAGGTCTTACAGGCTTGGAATGACACAAGGGTGAGTAATTAATGATATAATTTTGTATTTATGGGCAAACTAACCCTTTAATGGCCACATCCGAAATCGCATACTTCCCATGTAGTAGGCAAAAACTGATTGTGAAAAGAGTCACAAATTCTGAAGAATTGCCAATATTCATTAAAAAAACTAAACTTTGCAGGACATTGGTCCTCCAGAAGCAGGATTGGGCTCTCTTGCTCTAATCGTCTGGTCACTGCGTCATGCTGATTCATTAAGGCACTAATGAGTTTGGGTACGGTGGTCGTCATGGTTCAAATACAGAAAACTTCTCCACATTTACTTTTTTTTAAAATATAAGTTCAATAGCCATTAACACACACAGAATACTCTTGTTCCTGTTGTCCGCTGTTTTTGAACCAAGGGCCATCCGCCAAGGTTGTGATGTTGAGAGAACAGGACATGGCAGTGACCTAGAGCTTACTGTTGTCACAATGAACTAGCCAAACGTTCTTCAAGATTGTCTCAATGTTGCTAGACCATTGTGAGAACCCGGGCCTTGCTGTCTTGTCTTTTCTCTCAGTTTCTTTCTGCTATAGGTTGATAAGCTGTTTGTTCTGTTTCTCCAATAAGGCATCAAAACAGGCCGGCCAAGCTTTGGTATGTAAGTCCAACCCCACTTTTGAGACCCAGCATCACCATCTTCTGCACTGCTTGGAGAAAACCACGGTAAGAACCTTTACACAAAACTGGAAGCTGTTCTCAGCTATTTAGCTTTGGCATAACTTGATATTATTGATATACTGGTGTCCTAGGAAGCATGCTAAGCACATCTGTAAAAAACATTCTGAGGTTCTTCTACTAATTTCTCAGCTGTTTTCTTACATTACGTTACATTCAATCGGGTTCAGTAGTTAGAGATCAGGTGTCCATATCGACCGTGTTTAAGCTGATAGTTCACACAAAAATGAAAATTGTGTTAGCATTTATTCAGCTGCATGTTAGATCACAAAAGGACGGCAGAGCTCCCAAGAAAAGCACCATGAAAGTATATAATACTTTCTAGTGCAAATTTCAAGGTTTTTCTTAAACAAAAAGGCCACGTTTTCTAAAAATAGCATTGTGTGAGGAACAGCCTTGGGTCTTTATTAGCTGCAAAACCTGGCATGATGTGATGGCTTATGAAATAATAACCATAACTGACATCAATTGTGTTTTGTGTGTAATATTTGAATTAAACTTCATCTGAGAACTGTGGCAGAAGGACAAAATAAGGGTGAAAGTGGACAACATTTGTATTTTTGTCTATACCCTTTAACATTAACCAGTACCAGACTTCTTCTGTCACTCAGTGCTTGTTGGTTTTCCACAAATAAGTGCAGTTTTTCTCTCAAGAGAAATCATTAGTCAGACACTGGCAGGAAAATGACAGCCACTGTTGTCCCCTGCCAGCTAGACTCATGACAGTCTAGAGAACAGACTGTGACCCGCTCTGGCTTTCCTAGGGCACTTGTTTCAAGATATTTTAAAGGAAAATTCCAGTGTCCCACTGAGAACGTGGGACTCTTTGAGAAACAGCAAAATGAATCTAGATTCAAGGACTCATCTGATGATATTTTTGACTGGCTTGCATTATTAAATGCCTAATATTTGTTACTCAGAGCTTAAAGTGATAAATAATTCCTGTTTCTTTCTCTTTCTCTTAGAATCATGAGTTTGTAGATGAGCAAACTTATGAGACAAGCTGTATGGAGGTTTCCCTATCGAAGCCGTCCATGTCCCGTTCCTCCTCGCTGTCCTCCTCTCCACATGGCCTGTCCTCCTGCTGCACACGCAGAAACAAGCGCAAGAGCTTCAATGTCCCTAATTCCAACATGGTTGCTGGTCGCAGGGGCAGCATACAAGAGCTCAGCACCATCCAGATCAGAGAGAGACCAATGAGCAACAGGTGCTCTCACAGCAGTCATGCACACTTACACACACATAAGGAGAAGGAATATGTTGGTATATTGGCTGGGGTCTGAATAAAGATGAGTCAGAGCTGTGTCTTATTTAGAAGTGTTATAATATTTACTATATTAAGAAGGTGAGTTTTTTTTTCAGAGGGGTTTGGAGTAGGGGTTTGTGTAGTGATGTAGAAGTTAAGTATGCAGTGCATGGTATTTTGCATGCATAAATCCAGTAATTGTGTGTAGTGCATGTAATCAAGAATGAATGTATAGAATATAGTGCATAATGTGCAGCATGATGTAATATGCACATGTATAATGAATAGTACGGAATATCTAGTGCATAATATGTAGAATAGTTAGTGCACTGATTTATTATGCATAATATGTACATTGTAATTAATTATGTAAATACTGCACTGTATTCTGCACTACTGTAAATTATGCATTCTGTATTCTGTGTAGTATGCATAATAGACATTTGCACAAATAGCACTGATTTAAAATAATATTAACAGAGTATAATAGAGTTAGGAAGTTTTTGATAATTTTCCACGGCATACCTGACAACCTGTCACAGCACACTAGCGTGCCGTGGCACAGTAGTGGAGGAACACTGTATTAGAGCACAGAATTAAAATAATTGTGCTGTGTTTTATGCAGGTTCTCTGTATATCTGGGTATTTGGGTTGTTCTCATAGTGATTCATGCTGCTGGAATCCTGTAAAGCTCTGTTTGTGACACTCCGACCCCCCAAACACCCCCCCGCCCTATCCCAGAATACTCTGGGAACGCTATCATGATCCCTCCAACAGCTGGTGGAATTTACCCATCAGCTGGATTGCATTCTCATCTGCCTTCTCTCTCCCTCTCTTTTCCAACACAGCCGCTCCAGTCTCAATGCCAAGTTTGAGGAGACAGTTCCCCTGAATTCGGAAGACCAGTCCTACATCACTGCCGCTGTCATCAGCATGCCCACACCTCCGATGACCACACCTGAGGGCGAAAACTCGGCCAGCTCGCCCGACTTCTTGCAAAGCAACATTGTCAGGGTGTCTGCATTATAGACCTTCCACCGTGACCATTAGCCATTTTATTTAGCGAGTGGACGCTGGAGCAGAAAGGATCGACGGAGCCCCCTAGTGTAGTGGAGGAGGCATTACAGCAGGATGGGCTATAGCTGGACCTTTTTTTTTTTTTTTAGCAGCTCCCGCCCAGAGATCTCAGTCTCTGTGAGCTCCTTCAGCTCCACCTCTAGGCCCATAAGTCATGTGACTCACACCGGGGTCCAATAGGCTTTCACTCAACTCATAGAGGAAAACAATGACCATTGTGGTTGTTACAGCTTCTATAATTTTTCAGTATTGTGAGTCTTTGAATCTGTTGTCTTCAATCTGACGGGATTTCCAGATTTTGGGACAAATAAGGAGTGTACCAGCAGGGGCGGGATTTTACAAACTTTTACACAGCTATACACACACTTTTGATACTTCAAAGTAAAGCTGGGCTCTACTAGAGTGTGCGGTCGGATGGTTTTGTGTGTGTGTGTGATCGAAACCGGTCTCTTGCATGTTTTGAGTAAGTCTTTGTCATTTTTCAATTCGGCATGAGCAATAAGGATTGGCTCGTTCTGTCAGAATGTGTGCTTTTTACTTTTGCCTAGTTATAGCTCTGTCCAACCCAACAAGTGTGTGAAAACAGCAGTTATGAGAGACTGACCTATTGATAAAGGTTAGAAATTGAGAAAAAAACCTGTCTAACACTCTCTCTGTCCCACCCATGTTGCGTTCACTCCTTGCCTGGCCTGATGAGATGTTTGTTATCCTTTTTCTTTTTTTTTTCTTTTTTGTCGGCAAAAAGCTAAATAGAAAAGAGAACGCCTCTTGTGTTTTAATATATTTGACTTTCTCAAACTGACATTGGAGGCTTGTGGACTTGAGCTCTAACACTAGCCATTCTGTTTTATACTCCAAAGTTTGCGAGTTAACTGTGAAAAGAAAAAATAACGTGCTTATTTATTATCTTTGTTAAAATGATTGTGCATGTTGTCGTACACATGGTGAAACGGGCCAGTGTTGACCAGAGCATAGAGCCCGCCCAGGACATTTTTTTCAAGTTCTGTCTTTTTCGTCCCTCCCTTTAAAGATGTACTTTTATCAGCAAACATTCTAAAGTTTGTCTATTATTTCTGGATAATGGCATCAAGTTGAGAGTCATCCAGTCAGATTCTCAGTACTGTTTTGGAGATTATTATAGCACTTAACAGATTCTTAGTACTGTTTTGGAGATTATTATATCACTTAAAACGTGAATCTCACAAAGTAACATTCAGGTTTATTTCACTCCCAAATCAAAAGAGAATAAATTACACTTTGCTTGTTTTTAAAATAACATTTTAGTGATAATTAAGCACACTCCACTCCATGCAAATTCTCATTACCATATTTTTTTTTTTTGTATTCTCATTCTCAATGGTGATTTTTGTTACTGTAATACAGTATTTTAAAAGCAAATATATCATGCTTCAGAATTATTGTAAAAATACTGTACTTACAATTGTATTTTGGCATTACAGTAATTGTAATTTGACAATTGTAAAGATAGTTTTGGGGGTGTCGTGGTTAATTGTCATGAAAATCTGTTTAGACTTTATGTAAGCAAAATATAATTTCTTTTGATTTTGGACAGAAATATGTCAGTGAGATTCTTCCAAAATGTATTATTATAATCCAAAAGTGTTGAGAGAAAAAAATATATAATAAAAAAATCTCTGCACAAGAAAAAAATTAATCTCTCTTCTCTGCCATTTAACCTCTGGAATTAACAAGAAAATAGTCTATAATGTTGATATTTTTTATACTGATGTCAGTGCAATTTGTGGTGAGGAGCTCTTAATGCGCCTTGCTGAATACACACACACACACACACAGACACACACACACACACACACACCACTGCCCTCCTGCTCAATGCCTGCACCCATTCTTGCTTTACCATGTGACTTATGCAACAAGATTCTTTTTGTAAAGATATGCTTTGTATTAAAAGGGTTAACTGGGGAATAGAATCTAACAAATGCATATTTTTAAAACTCAAATGGTGTTGATTATATATTATAAATGTATTTCAGTTGTAAAATATAAAAAAGAAAAGATGTAAACAGAAAACTATGAGAGATAGTTGCTAGTGCACCTGTGCTGTAAATTTGTTCTTCGGTGTAGTGAAATTTATTAGAGTTTTTTATTTTCTCCTAATTTCAATGGACAGAAAATTAAATGTCTCACTTTCTAAATCAACAACCGCAAAGGCTGGACCATCTGTTTAGGTTTGGAGATTTTACTTTATTTTTTCCTGTTTGGAGGACAGAGTGTATGCGCTCACAGACTCTCAGAGAACTTTTTCTTCTTCTTCTTTTTTTCGGGATCGACAAGGGACTTTTAAAGCAGACTCCCTGTTTGTGATATAATGTACATTTAAATGATTACCAGGTGACGACGGTCCTTTGGAATTTGTTACAGCTTGTGTTATGGACATTAAAATATTTGAACTGTTGATAAACAATGAAAAAAAATACAAACCAGTTGTTTAGTCCGGTGCAGTGTCTATGAATAAATAGAATTAATTCATTGTCCTATTAAAAACCAGATTAAAAGAAGACAATGGTTTTGTGATCATTTTATTAATCTTAATCAATTATTGAAATATGTTTCTACCTTAAAATAAATAAATAATAAGGAAATTATGACTTTATCTCCAAATTACAACTCTATGAAGTTGCAACTGCGAGAAATAGTCATAATTGCAAGAACAAAAGTCACATTGTCCAATATGTGGTGTTATATTTCACAATGTGACTCCATGTCTTGAAATTATGGTTTTATTTTGCAATAATGTCACAGTTTGACTATTTTGAGCTCACAATTACCTTTTCTATACTTATTTCTACACAGAAAACAAACTTTAGATGGAAGTAGTCATTTTAAAGACCTCATGAAACCCATATATGTTGTGTCTGCTAGCTTCGTTAGCATTTATATGCTAGCATACACTGAAAATGTAAACTGTACAGTCTGTTTCTGTAAAATTTTTATTGTATGCAAATTTTAGCTGTAACTGTGTGAAATTTTTTGAGCTATAGGCTATCAAACCAAAAATTACCTTTCTATTAGTTGTGTTTAAGGCCCGTTTACACCAAGCACGATAACTATAAAGATAACGATAAAGATATAGTTCTAAAAAATCGTTCTCAATATTAAAGAATAGCGGAGTCCACACCACAACTACAACGATAAAGGCACAGAGAAATGATATCACTGGAATCACTTTCAGAACTATTTTTTTTTATGAACGATAAAAACATGGCCAACCAATCAGAATCAATCCTGCTGTAACGAGCTTGAGAATTTAAAGCAGCAGACGCACGTTCGCTTAGAATACACAGACAATATCGTTCGCTGGTGTGGACGCTAATATCGTTATCTTTATAGTAATCTTTATAGTTATCGTTCTTGGTGTGAACGGGCCTTTAGAGGGTTGTTCAAAGTCCTTACCGTAAGTAGAAACAATACTAATAGCAAGTCAGGAAGGCTTTACTCTCTTCCATTACCAGCAGGGCATAATTTTCCTCAGAGGCCTCTTTCCCATTTTTTAGATTTCACACATTTCTCAGGCGGCATGTTTAAAGGGACCGACTTTAATAGAGGCAACGGTTTCAACCTCTATAGGCACTTAGCATGATTACGTTACACATGAGCATCCTAAATGCGATGACTGCTCAGTTCCTCCTTTATACACAGGAATCGAGGGATGAGGAGGGCCGGAAGGCAAGGGATTGCACCAATTTTTCAAGCTCATTCAGAACAAGCCAAGTGCAGGTCTGTGGTGAGCTCCCAGCAGGCGAGCGATAGTGCTACGCATTAGCATATTTCCCATCACGCCGAGGGTAATTGAGATGTTTGAAGTCGGTTGTAGGAAGAGACCGTATCTGAGGGACGCGGAAGGAGGGGGACCTCGCCGCACACAGGGGGATATTGAAGTTGGACTTCATACAAGCTGCAGCTGTCCTCTCCGCAGCTATTTTTGCGGGGAGGTGAAAGGTTAATGGTTTTATTTCCCTGTTGACTCGTTTTACTGTACTCCGCGAAAGGAAAGAGGGAGCGAGACTGTCTATATGATAGTACAGTCTGTGCGAAACACTCTGTACATCTGCACCCACGCTAAACAGCGAATGACATGAAGTCGACCGATCTCAATTGGTTCCTTTGGCTGGAAAGAACCACGTTTTGACAGTGATTTACCACAGTTTGTGAACACACACCAGCTAACATGATATAAGGCTAGCTTTACGCTCTCTGTCAGGCTCTCTCTCACACAGGAGATGAATAGAGAGTGGGGGGTGTTAGCAACAAGAGAGGAAACAGTATGTCTTTTGTAAGCTTGTGTGACGGCAATCCTGTGTGTTCCTCTCTGATTCATAAATTAGATCCTCCACCGGCAATGAGTGGTGAGGAAAGAGGAAGCTGACAGAAGCATTTCTAGCTCTCTACAAGCTATGTTTGGATTAGCATGCTTTGATGAATTCTGAAAGCTCTCTGACCCTCCATAGACAGCAACGCACATGCAATACTCCCAGGTCCAAAAAAGCAGCAAGGACATTGGAAAACACTCCATGTGACATCAGTGGTTCGGTCGTAATTTTACAAAGCCACGAGAATGCTTTTTCGTGCACAAAGGAAACAATAATAACAATTTATTCAACAATTCTTGTCCCCAAGTTAGCATCTTCCGCCTTTTGGAGAGTACCCCAGGACATAATCAGTGCAATCAGAGTTGTTTACATTCAGGATAAAGCACGCATGTCAGAATCCATCAAAAATATAATAATTTGTGTTCCGAAGATGAACAAAGGTTTGGAACCACATGAGAGTGAGTAATTAATGACAGAATTACAATTTTTGGTTGAACTAATCCTATAAGATCTTGTGAAAGAAATTCATGATGCCACTGCTTGAAATGTTTAGTGTTACAATGATGCATTAGTATGAAGAATACAGTGCAGTTTACAGTATTCTAGTGTCCTATTCAAACATAGCTTGTGTCTTTTTCCATGTGTCTACTTCCTCCCTCTCTAAGTGCACTATCCATTGAGATGTTTTATACATTGCTTTACATCTGTTCTAATTCATGAAGCAGGCCAAAGCTAAATCCCTTCGCTTTCCCTCAGCCAAGGATGTCTCCCGTCAAGTCCAGAACGGGGCCAAAAATTCCTTCCATGTTTCCACCCAGTAGCACTTAAGCGTGACACCTCTGGAATGCTCACACTTACAAAAGAGCACTCTGCAGAAAATCAGCTCGATTCAGCGGAAGTGAATACGCAATAAAACAAACAGGCTCTACTTCATGCCTCAGTTGTTTGAAATGCACCGTTATGGTTGTTGCTAGGCATGAAATTGGTGAATTATCTGCCAGAGACATGTTAGTGAAATATGCTGGACCTCGCAGTGTTGACAAATGTTTGACCATTCATAAGGAATTTTAGGCCTTTAAAAATGTAACAGTTTTTTGAGTTTGCATTATAAAACGGTAGTTTGGAAACGTTACGAAACATGAAATCATAACTGACTATTTTTAGTGAATGTCCATTTCTTTTGATTATTTAAATGAAAACATATAGAATACTTATCCGTACACACACACACACACATATATATATATATTACACAATATATAGAATATGTTGTGTAATATAATATAAAAGAATAAAATTAAAATCATCTGTACTGTTTATTTTTTTAATCTTTTTTTATCCCTAAACCTGTTGGTGTTCAAGATCTTCCATAATTTTCTCCTTTGACTCATCTATTATTTAAAAATCAGGGTACACATTATGTTGGCAGAAATGTCACTTGTCTATGAACATACACACACAGGTTTTGAGTAACACCATCTCGTCGTGTTTAATGTCCTGATTCACATGCAAAAGGTTTCTCAAACTTTCAGCAGAGTTTAATCCTATTATAACCTATTTTTTGTGCAGACTACTGCATAGAAAAGTATTACTACTTTTGAGATCCAAAACACTCATTAATGCACCATTCCATATGAAACAAATCACAGAGCTGTTAAATTAAGACATGAAAACCCGCACAAATTTATCCTAGCATCTTCATAATGAGCTTTTAGCAGCAACGTCATTCATTCCAACTGAAAAATCTCATTAAGACTCAAACTTGTGTGTGTTTCTTTGTGTGCGTGTGTGTGTGTGTGTGTGTGTGTATACACAACGTATTTTTCCTTTCCTTTATGACTGGCAGATTTCACAATATGAATTGGTTGAGAAAAGCCAAAGCAAACTGTTTATGTTTTGCATGTCACACTCTATATCTTAGACAAAATTGTCATGAATGCTCATTTAAATGAATATGAATGTTTAAACAAACATTTAAATAGTACCACACAAACCTTTGCGCTAGTGAAGAAAACAAGTCGGAGTGTTTGAAGTCTGTCATAGCTTGGTGAAAGAAGGAATTAGTAAATTTTTCTGAACAAACTTGAGGTAAATTCTGAACACAGTGTGAAGTGAAGGTTAAACGATTGCCAATTTTGGACTAAGATAAAATCAATTTTTTACAATTCTTGTTTCACATGGCAAAGTAGTGGCTAAAATCACCAGGTTTGCAACTATGTCAGTGTAAGTGATGACGGGATATTTCACTGAGAGGAAATAAGATTTAAGTGAAAATGGTTCACTCTAGAAACCTCCCTCTGGAGAATTCAAGTCCGTAGAGACAGAGGCAATGGCTTTATTTAGGAAGAACCCAGTAAATCCTCTTCGTCTTCTATGTGATGTCCACAAAAAGCCACTTTATCCACAGGTATATAAAGTTTTCTATAAAACTGTTCACACTGCCTAAATCTTGTTATCCGGGCACACAGAACTACTTCACATTCCACAAGGTCCATTTTCTGGTCCAGTTCACTGCTGTCCAATCCATTCAGTGTCTTTTTTAGTGTCTCCGCAGTGATGAAGTAGCCGATGGGTCACCATGAAGTCACTGCTAGGAAAGCTGCTCCATCTCAAACTGGGTGTGTCCATTAGCAGGCGTGTTGGCCCAGGCCTCAGGGGCTCGTGAATGTGAGTGTCGGGGCTTCTGAGCGTCTTCTGCGGGGCAGTGCGTTTGGATCAAAGCATCCGGGGATGCTGGGTCAGGTGGTTTGTGGTCGTAATAGAGGGCCCATAGCAGTGTCACAGTCAACGTCATGGCTAGGATCTGAGCCACGCCGATTGACACGCCCAAGAACCTCAACACCTGCAGCTGCTTCGTGCCCCGGATAAAACTGTAGATCTTGGGTCCACAACCCTGTTGAAAACAAATTCAGTAAATGTCAACCCTTGTTCATTTCTTAATGCATGTTTCTAGGTTGGATAATTCTAACAAACTAAAGTGATGAAAATATGGTGTCACTGATTACTTTTGTCTCTCTTTAAATCTCGTATTTGTGGCACATTTCTCTAAAGTTGTAATTTTTTATTTAAATTAATATTTATTTTTAAATTGTACTTTTTAATTACTATTTTTTACGTTTTTACATTTATTTGTATTTATTTAATTTTACTATTTTTTATTTAATTTTATAGGTGTTCTTTAATTATCATCACATCTTGGCCAGAGCACTCTTGAAAAATCAGTTTTCATTGTTTCTTTCCTGGTTTAACGAATCTCTAAAAATGCTATTCCGAAAAGAAAAAAAAAGAACTCTTATTTTGAAACTTCTTTTCCCTTGACATCAGGCCTTGCTAGTTTTAGATTCTGGTATCAGTGGTGGCTATTTAGGCACAGTTTACACAAATTAGCATAAGCTACATTATTAGTCTAGCCACATTATGGTGCATTATAACTACTTTTCACCATTCAATCAATTCCCAAAGGATAAAATGTCTCAGTTTCAGTCAGAAATTGTTCAGAAGAATGCATTTAGACTGATTTTAATATGTTAGGCCAATCAAACAATACAGAAGGTGCAAAAAGCTCAACATTTAACCTTCTAATGTCTCACTATAGTTGTCTTTTCACATTAAACTAGTACATGAAAAAGTATTAAAAAAAAAAAAAAAAAAGAAAAATCACACTTCCGCTTTAACAGGTTGTTTTCATGTAACTCTTTCCTACATTTCTGCCAGCACAACATCTGCCACACAAATATCCGAGCAATGTGACACATTCATCCGCTCGCGTGCATGCCTGTGTGTTTGGGGTATTTCCTATGCTGAATTGTGGAAGGCCAGGTAAACTATTTCCTGTTAGTGAGGGATTTATACTGTGGAGTAATTCCCCAGTCATCCACTCAGAAAGAGAGACAGAGACAGGAAGTGGGTGAGGATCAGTCTCCACACCCTCAGTCCTTCACTCCTGACTCTCCCTCTAGTGATCAATGTTCCTGTCTTATTCAACAAAGCCCTGCTTTCACTCTTCTGCTGTGGGATCTGTCTGAAAGGCTGAGCTCTGCTGGCTGCTTTACCACAAACACACTGTGTTTATGTGTACAATATTATGGATAAAAAATTAGCCTCTTTTCCTGAAGCCTGAACAAAGGCAGCAGATATGCATGTATAACAGGGTTGTTCTATCTATCTATCTGTCTATCTCTGTCTGTCTGAGGTCTATCTATCTATCTATCTATCTATCTATCTATCTATCTATCTATCTATCTATCTATCTATCTATCTATCTATCTATCTATCTATCTATCTATCTATCTATCTATCTATCTGTGTCTATCTATCTATCTATCTGTCTGTCTGTCTGTCTGTCTGTCTCTCTGTGTCTATCTATCTATCTATCTATCTATCTATCTATCTATCTATCTATCTATCTATCTATCTATCTATCTATCTATCTATCTATCTATCTATCTATCTATCTATCTATCTATCTATCTATCTATCTGTGTCTATCTATCTATCTATCTGCCTGCCTGTCTGTCTGTCTGTCTGTCTGTCTGTCTATCTGTCTTTCTGTCTGTCTATCTGTCTGTCTATCTGTCTGTCGTTCTTTCTGTCTGTCTGTCTGTCGTTCTGTCTGTCTGTCTGTCTGTCTTTCGTTCTATCTGTCTATCTTTCAATCTGGCTGTCTATCTGTCTGTCTATCTGTCTGTCGTTCTTTCTGTCTGTCTGTCTGTCTGTCGTTCTGTCTGTCTGTCTGTCTGTCTGTCTGTCTGTCTGTCTGTTTTTCTGTCTGTCTATCTGTCTATCTGTCTGTCGTTCTGTCTGTCTGTCTATCTGTCTGTCTAAACTCATTTTATCTCATTTTATCTTAAGCTCCAAACTTCAAAACTTTTTAAACCTTTTCCAAACCTTTCAAAGACTGAACTAGAGTGTGGCAGACGAGTCACAGACAGGGCATTTGAAGAGCAGGGGGTTGGATGAGACACTGTGTGTTTTGGTACTCAACACACAGGTGCGTCTCTGCGCTACGTGACTGACTTTAATTGCACTGCTGGAGTCGCTCAACACTCACTGGCAACACAGCTTGATTAAACACACGCTCAGCAGGTGAGTGAATCTCTCCACTGTCTGGCCTCATTTTTACAAAGTCAACGGCAAAGTCATGTTTTAATTAGGGCCATCAATCAATTAAAATTTTAATCAAATAACTACATGCAACTCCACAAATATCAATATTTGCAGAGAAGCTCTTAAAATGAAGATGCCATTTTTGTGACCGATGAGTAAATCAATGAATAGACATTGCAAGAAATGGCTAAGAAGTCAGTTTGGTTTTCTTTTGATTTCCATTTTATTGAATCTATGTATTACTAACCAATGGTCCACCAAAATTCATTTTGCAATTTTATCTATCTGTCCAGGTTAGAGTTCACAAAGTTTTTGTTTGTATACATTTGCAGATGAGCATCTTTGGCAGTTGCGGCATGACTTTCATGAGACACCACTGGACCACATAAGAAGTACTTATGTGAGTACATCAATAATTTTTTATTATTGTTATGACCTTCATGTGTAGAATTCAGATCATCTTCACTTCAACATTTAACCGTCTTGCCAAAAGTCTAAACAATTTCAAACCTATATTGGACTAATCAAAACAACCGGTATATATTGATTAAACAGATATTTACTCATTATAAGAGGTTTTGTAATCTTAATTATTCTGATGATAATAATAATAAAACAACAAAATCATCAACCCTATTTGGCCTAGAGGAATAATAAAAAAATCTGGGTTTATAACATCAAAATAAGCTCACCTCCTGGTAAAGGTCACTGAGGTCATTGTAGTGGGCATGGCGGGCACATCCTGGATACTGATTGGAGCAGCAGGAGTCAGGTGGCCACTCCATCTCTGTCATTTCCAGCCAGTCAGTGAAGTAGATCACTCCACAACACTTCAGCTGTAAGACAGGCTTGAAAATTCAGCCTAGTCTCATTGTTTATATGTAGGCAATACGTGACATTTACAAGCACAAAACTAACATTTTTGTGCGTTTTTATTGATGCTGAAACATATAATTTAGATGTATTTCAATGTTTAAAATGTACAACGTACGTATTTTTAGCTAAAAAATGTTAAATATTTACGTATCTCTTATATAATAAAATTTACATTTAATTTAATTTAAATTATAAAGATATTCACATCATTGCATTTTTTTCATTTTATCAATAAGCGATTTAGATTTTTACACCCCTTAACCTACCCCACACTTAAACCTACCCATTTTATAGCAAATATGCATTTTTATAATTTTACCAATAAGTGATTTAGATTTTTAGAACACTTAACTTATCCCACAAACCTAAACCTAGCCATAAAAATGCATAAAATTACATATCAATTACAATGACACCATATTGGAAAATTAGTAATTGACAGTGATGTTTTCATAATATTTGCATTCTGAATTCCAATTGGCCTGTGTATTCCTTGTGCTGGTTCAAAATCCTATTTCATATAACTGTATATTAACATTAACATTTATACATTAAGTAGACACTTTTATCTGCAGCAATAAACAAACAAAAGCTATTTATCAAAGAACCAAGAATATTCATAATATACAATGGCAGGTTTATAAGACAACTAGACTAAAAAGAAAGCTATAGAACAAATGCAAAAAAAGAAAAAAAAGACAATTATTTGTCCTTTTCAAGATCAGATTTCACACTTACTACGGTAAATGGCTTTGTTAAGCATTTTCACTTTCAGTGACAACACTACAATTACTTAACAACATCAGATGTCGCATTGCGGCTGGTTAGGTGTTAGACAAGGTGCTATCCTGCTGATGATTTTGACCTCTCACCTCTGTTTGTATAGAGTTCCAGGCATGTGTGAGCCACTGGTAGCGCTGCAGGCCGAAATGAGGCATACGTGACTTCAGACTTATCATATCAGACCTCTGTACCATAGGCTGATGAGAGAAAGAGATGGGGAGTTATTTTCATAAAGAAATCATTTTACAGTTTTATAAGCCTTCTAACTTTCCCTTGTGATTCTGTAATGACATAAAAGCAATTCCCCAAACGCTCAGTAATTATGTTTTCTAAATAACAAAAACAATGTTTGTTATTTCCAGGCAGTTTAAAGGACCATCCACATGCCTACACTTCCAATTTTAGGCTCTCTTATGACCAGTTTATTGGTTAG